>NW_023425537.1:0-535000 GCF_014108245.1 Pipistrellus kuhlii | reverse complement strand
GGGTGGGGTCCAGCCAGCCTGGCCAGGGGGAGGGGACATGGGCTGTTGGCCAGCCTGCCTGCCAGTTGAACTCCTGGTCGAGGGGACAATTTGCATATTAGCCTTTTATTCTATAGGATATACACTGAGTGGCCAGGTTATTATGGGTTCCGAGATCATCATCATCGGGCCACTCCGTGTATAGACCTGTGCAGGGGCACATAGCAGCCCCATTAGCCGCCTCTTTGGGTAGAGAATCATGGGTAGAGAGAATCAAAGCTCCACAGATGTCATTCTCCTCAATATTTCCCCTCTCTGGAAACACACATGGGATGGGCTTTTTTTTCCCAACTAGACAAAGCGATTCTAACGTTCATGTGGAAAAAAACCCCAAAAAACAAAAAGCAAACCCAAAGGATCAGCCAAGAAAACTCTGAAAAAGAAGGGTGAGCACGGGGCCCCCGTACAGACACCGAACCATATTCTAAAGCTGCGATAATTAAAACAGCGTGTTCGTATACAAGGAGACGGAGGAAGCGACGGGCTGAAAAGTCTGGAAACAGACTCCCGCCCACAGGGCATGATTTGCTCGATGATGAGTGCAGGGTTTCAGGTCCGCGGGGGGAAGCTCGATCATTCAGCAAATGGCCCTGGAACAGCTAAAGAGCCGTTTGGGAGGGGAAAAAAGCCCACGTTGCATCTCTTCCTCACACTTTACCTCAAAATAAACGCTTAGATGGATCAATGTTTTAAACATGAAAAATAAATTCTAAAAGAAGTAGGAAAAGAATCACAGGGGCTTAAAAATACATAATCTTGGCAAAGCCAAGTCCTCGCCAAGTACTTTCTAAGTACTACACAAACTCCAGAAAGTCGTAAAACAGATGGATGCCTTCAACTGCATAAAGATTGTGCATGGGGGGGGGGGGGGCGGACCCATAAACAAAAAGAAGCGACACAATGACAAACGGGGGGGAAATATTCGCAACTTTTATCATGGACAAAGCGCCCGTTTTCCCGGCATAAAGAAACGTGCCCATAAATCAATGAGAGAGAGATAAACACACCAAACAGAAAAATGGGCGAAGCATAGGAACAGTTCCCAGAAAGGAATTACAAATAACTCCGAAACCCGCGGAGAGGCTGGACCTCCCGATAAGCCTCGCGGAAGCTCGCCGACGACACCTGCTTTTCCCACCGCGTTCGCCGGGAGGCCCAGGCAGCTCCCACCCAGCTCGGGGGCACGGTCACTGGTACCCCATCCACGGGGACAACTGGGCAATTCCATCGGAATGGAAGTGCACCCCCCACACACACCCGCCCAACCTGGGAGGAATCCATCTCCCTCAGACGCCTCCTCGCAAGGCCTCGAGGACAACACGTCCCTGCCGGACTCCACTCTGCAGCAGCAAGAGCCGAGAAACTCCCTGAATCCTGCCAGGGCGGCCCCCCTCCCCCGCACCCCCGCCCACAGAACCCTCCGGCATGGGCTCCGGAACCATTTTTGAGAACCTCCGTTAAGTGAAGAAAAGGGAGCTGCCGCTTGTGCATAAGTGTTTTTTTCTTTGAGCACAAAAATATATTTGCTTGTAGAGTATCGGCTTTTTTTCCGGGGCTCAGAGATGCTTTAAGGAGAACTAGGGGGCTCAGGGCTGGGGGTGGGGACTCACAGTCAGGCTGCAGCTTTTGCAACTTTCGAGCTGTGTCCCACGGGTACAAAGGGAACCCCTATCTACCATCAGAGCGGTGCATGTGTGCCATACATATGCATACATGTGCATACATGTGCACACACGTATGTGAGTGCGCAGGGTGAGCAGTCTCGGGGCAGCCCTGCTGGCGACAGGAAGGTGTGGGACCCAGGGGCGTGGCGTGGCTGGGGGTGTGTGTGTCTGACCACCGGGCCTGAGCCCCTCGGAAGGAAGAGCAGCTCTGCAGGCAGACAAGAGGCCTCAGTCGGCGCCTCCTTCTCATTTCCCATAACGGTCCAGGGGGCCCTGCCTGCCTTCCCTCGATGTTCCCAATAAATGCCCCCATTGTCAGCCTTCCCTCGGGGCTCCAGGCTAAATGGCCCCATAGAGAAGCTTATCGCACGTCCCCCCTCCCCTCCCTGAGCCCCCAGCACCACAATGCCACCTTTCTCTGGAGCCCCCCGTCCGCCCCTCCCAGAGTGCCCGCCAGGGTGAAGACCTCTGCCCGCCACCTAAATGCCCTAAAGATGTCCATCTGCCCTCCAGGGCCGGCTCCCAGGGGCACTAGGCCTGAGCATCAGCCCTTCCCGGCTCTGAGGCTCCTCAAAGCCTCTCTGTTGGCAGCTGCCTCCTGGCTCCGGTGGCTGCTCAGTCACTGGGACCTGCCTGGACGGTGGGATTCTCCTTTCTCCATCCCCTAGTCCCTGAACCCGCATCTCTGTCCTATTGACTGCCAGGACCCATCTGGTCACTGCTGGAAAGCCTGGGCTCCTGGAGCAGGCCCCTCCCCTGGTCCCTCCAGGAGCTGTCCCTCTCCTGGTCCCTCCTGGAGCTGGCCCCTCTCCTGGTCCCTCCTGGAGCTGGCCCCTCCCCTGGTCCCTCCTGGCCCCTCCCCTGGTCCCTCCTGGAGCTGGCCTCTCCCTTCCAGCCCCGGACATGGCCGGCCCGCTCCTGCCCCACAGAGCCAGGGCATGGCCGCCCCTGGCCCCCAGTCCTCAGCGCCTGCTTCCCGCCTCGCTCCGCTCCCACAATGAGATGCTGATGTATGCTCCTTCCCGGTCTCCGGCAGATGCCTGGTCCTGCTCAGGCCGGGCGCCGCCTGCATGCCAAGTGCTTCATTAGCCCAGAAGGGAGGCTCTCGCCTCCTTAATCTGATCAGCGCCGGTGACCTTCAGGAGCCGGCACCTCCGACGTCGGGGGGCAGAGGGGGGGAGGGGGAATCAATGACGCCGCGGCCTCCGCAGCTGCCGCCGCCGAATGGATTTCTCACTCGGAAAAGCGTGTTCAAAAGGCATCTAAACGGAACGGATCATCAATTTGTTTGAATACACATCTAATCTGATTGGGGGGCCCAGCGGGCAGGGCGGCGGGCACAGCCGCGCCCGACACGGCCCTGGGGAACGGTGAGTGGGGAGGAGGGGCCCAGCGGAGGGGAGGTTGGGGGTGTGACCCAGGCCTGCCGCCCAGGCCGCCCAGCCAAAGAGGCACAGGGAACAGAGCGAAGCTCACAGAGACCACAGGCCTAGGGCGATGCCTCCTGGGTTCCTCCTGCCTGGGATTCAGCACTGGAGTCTGAGACAAAGAAGATGCTCAGAAATGAATGAACGAATGAATGAACAAATGAATGAATGAATGAATGAATGAATGACGGAGAGGTCCAACGTGAAAGCTAAGGACTGGATGCCTGTGCTGGGTTGAGTGTACCCGTTACCCCATTTCCCATCCCGCATCCGAGGGAGCTCAGCGGGACAGTGGGCCTGTGGGGGACGCCCTTCTTGGCCTCCCCCCCCCCCCAGTGCGGCTCCCACCCACGGCAGCGGCTTCTCCTGAGGTCCCCCCTCCCCTGGCACCAGGGCGGCACTCCCTCAGCCCAGGAGCAGGGGAGAAAGCTATTAGTGAAGGCGCAATGCCTCCCAAGCCCCCCACATTTTCTCATTTCACGCTCCCGGCCACCTGGGGGGGGGGGGTCGTAACTGTGGGGCTGCCTTTTCTTTCTCTCCCGAAGCTCAGGGGGTAGGGTGCAGGGGTGCCCTGGGGGCAGAGGTGGGATTCGAACCCGGGGCTGCCTGCCTCCCTGCGAGGCCTCTGATACCCTCTCCGGTCGGCCGGCCGTGTTTGGATCCCAGAGGAGGCATGGGGGGCCTGGGAGGGGAGGGAAAAGCAAAGCCCCCGCCTCCCCCCAACCCCCACCTCCACGGAGGCTGAGAGATGGAGCCGCCATGCAGGAGAACACGCACTCCTCAGGTGACCCGGCGCTCCGGCGCTTGGCGGCGGCAACAAACACCGCGGAGCAGAAAATTGGAGTTCAATTTGCCGTCCAGCCCGCACAGCGGCGGGCGCCTCGGCGTCCCCTCATAAATAATAACGCCACGCGGCTCTCCGGCCCTCTCCGCGGCTGCAGGCCGAGCCGTTCCCACGCGGGATCGGACACAGGCCGGCACACGGCCCCTCCCTGGCCCCGCCCAGGGTGCAGTGCCACCCTCTCTCCCTGCGTCACCCGCCGCCGTGCCCACCCTGAAGGGGAAGGGGCCCCTGCCCCCACGGACAGCGGGCTCAGCCTGTGCCCGGCCGCCGTCCTCGCCTCTCCTGGCATTTGTCCCCAGAGGAGCCCCCAGGACAAGCCCAGTGTCTGACCAAGCACAGGCGCTCATCCCTGGCTCCTCGTGTGAGAGAGGCTTCCTGGTGTCCCATCAGCAGGTGCCTCTGTCTCCATAGGAACCCACATCTCTTCTCCCGGGGGGGGGGGGAGGATGGGGGCCCAGTGGTAACCGGGACTCCTTAAGTCAGCCCCCACTTCGCAGGTGAGATGCCTGGGCCCCGAGGGGGGCAGCCACTCGCCGAGGGCCGTGGTCGGCACTTCCCAGCCGCTGGATGCTTTCTGAGCGGTTTCCTCAGCTGCACAAGGCGAGCCCTGCACCCCCACCCCTCCCGGTCTCATTAGCACTCACCGCCTGGAACCGAAACACCAGGAAACCGGGCCTGGCGGGCGGAGCGCTCGCCACAGGGGTCTCCGTGCCAGGCCTAGCGCCCGCCTCTCATGCTGGCCACCCAGCGGTGCCGTGTGGGGTGGGAACCATCAGCGGCCCCCCTGGTACGGGGGTGGGGGGGCATGGGGAGGCTGGCAGGGCTGAGTCGCTGCCAAGGTCCCCTCACCGGGACGTGGCCTGGTGGACTTGTGAGTGAGCAGCGAGAGTTCGTTTGCTTTCTTTCTTTCTTTTTTAAAAATATATTTTATTGATTTTTTTTTTTTTTTTTACAGAGAGGAAGGGAGAGGGATAGAGAGCTAGAAACATCGATGAGAGAGAAACATCGACCAGCCGCCTCCTGCACATCCCCACCGGGGAGGTGCCCGCAACCAATGTACATGCCCTTGACCGGAATCAAACCCAGGACCTTTCGGTCCGCACACTGACGCTCTATCCACTGAGCCAAACCGGTTTCGTTTTTTGCAGATACGATCACGTAAAGCTGAGGCCATGAGAGCTGGCCCTTGTTTTCCTGCTCTTCTCACTCAACCCGCTGTCACCCAAGGCCAACCAGAGGGGTAGCTCTGAGGATGTGGGAGGGAGGGAGGGGGCAGCAGAGGCAGGTGTGTGAGGCTGAGGGCAGGCTGTCCTGACCTCCCCCACCCCAGGCTGCGGCTGCCCGCTGCCCCCTCGCCCCAGCCTGGCTGTCCCGGGTGGCGGGTGGCTTTTCGGGACAGCAGCCCGGCGGGCTGCTGGGGAAGAGGCGGCCCATGGAAAGGGGCTGCATTCGTTAACCTTGCACGGGGCCAGCAGGGTCTCCGCCCGCCTCTGCCTTCTGTCGCTCTGCAGACCGGAGCCCATCTGCTGGGCGTGAGAGGGCCGCAGGGGGGAGGGGGGAGGGGGGTAAGGGATGGGAGGGGAGGGGGTGGTTTCTGTGCTCCGCCGCTAATCCCTGATCTTATCCACCAGGAGGTCAGGGGTCTCCCTCCTCGCCAGGCTGCCGCTCCCCTTGTTTTCTCACTCGATGCCATGTCCCCCCGATGTCAGTGGGGCTCCCAGCCTCTCCGGAGGAGCCCGGGCCTGGCAGCAGAAACTGGGGGGGCCACTGACAGAGACAGTCATAGTGGTGAGAGACAGGCCAGGTCTCCCCAGAGCATCTCTACGGGGCTGCAGTTCACACTGAGACGGGTCCATGCTCCTGGCCCCCAGCCCTCCTGTGTGGGGTAAGAGAGGAAACAGTAGTTGGGCTGCACAGCAGACAAAGCCTGGGGCTGCAGGCCGGCCACCCCTCCCCGCCAGCTCTGCCCCTGACACTTGTGTGCCCTTAACCTCTCACAGGCTCCAAGCACATCATTGCAGGACTCACCCAATCCAACCCCTTTGGTGGACAGATGAGGAAAATGAGGCTGGGGAGTTTAAGGGAGGACTGGAGCCCAGCTTTCCCGACGCCAAGGCACCCTGTCCCACTTGACAGCTCTTGGCCTCATTTTGCCCATCCATAAAATGGGCACAAGGCTCGACAGGTGTCTCTCCCAAGTCTAGCTTCCACTCCAGGCCCTTCCTGGGGTTGCCCCGCTCATGCTACAAAAGCCTCTCCCCCCCAAGAGATCCCCCGCCACCCTGCTCGATGGGGTGAGATTGGGTGCTTCCGAGCGTTCTCCTGGATCCCTGCTACCCCCCCTGCCATGGGGGTCTGAACCCCGGTCACTGTGAGGATGCGACGTGTTGGGAGACAGGTCTTTGCAGATGCGATCGCGTAAAGCTGAGGCCATGAGAGCTGGCCCTCATCCAGTGTGATGGACGGACGTGAAGGAGAGGAGGCCGTGTGACGGCAGAGGCAGAGGCTGGAGGGGTGCGCTGAGGGCCAGGGCACCCAGGACTGCTGACCAGCAAGAACAGGGGAGGGAAGAAGGGGTTCCCGAGAGAGCCCGGCTCTGATGGTGCCTTGGTTTCGGACTCCCAACCTCCAGGACCGAGACAGGACATTTCTGGTGTTTTCTGGTTTTGAGTTGTTTTCTTTTTTAAATATATTTTTATTGATTTTACACAGAGAGGAATTGAGAGGGACAGAGAGTTAGAAACGTCAATGAGAGAGAAACATCGACCAGCTGCCTCTTGCACACCCCCCACTGGGGATGTGCCCGCAACCAAGGTACATGCCCTTGACCTGAATCGAACCCGGGACCCTTCAGTCCGCAGGCGGACGCTCTATCCACTGAGCCAAACCGGTCCTGGCTGGGTTTTTTTTTTTTTTTTTTTTTTTTTTTTTTTGCAAATTGTGTGTGTGTGTGTGTGTGTGTGTGTGTGTTTGTGTGTGTGTTTAAATCCTCACCTGAGGGTATGCTTATTGGTTTTAGAGAGAGGAAGGGAGAGAGAGAGAGAGAGAGAGAGAGAGAGAGAGAGAGAGAGAGAGAGAGAGAGAGAGAGAGAGAGAGAGAGAGAGAGAAACATCAATTGGTTGTTTCCCAGATGCACCCAACCAGGGGACTGAACCCACATCCTAGGTCTGTGCCCTGACGCACCCTCAACCGTTTGGCAAATGCAATGACGCTCCAACCAGCCGTGCTGCCTGGTCAGGGCTCAGCTTCGGTCACCAGTTGGTGGCACTTGGCTCTGAGCCCTGGGACACGCACCCAGCCCCGCACAGAGCTAAGGAGAGCCCGCACTGAGCGTCCGCTCAGGTTCACAGCCGCTCCCCCAGGAGAAGCTGGAGCCCCCTCCCTCCCGCTGGGCTCCCCGGGCCACACACACATCTACTGCCCCCAGTAACCCCTGTACTACCCCCGACTTCGGAATGCCCCGCGGACTCTAAGCTGTCAGGGGGCCTGGGTCCTCCCTGGGCACAGCCCTCCCACCTCCCGCTCCGAGCAGGAGCCGACGCCGAACGAAGGACCGCGTTAAAGGACTTCCCGTGTCCCCAGGAGGCTCTGCGACAGCCCTCCAGCTGTCCCCGGCCTATCGCTCCCCATTGCCCTGTCACTTCCTCTCCGCACCCTCCCTGGCCCCAGGCCGACACCTGCCAGCCTCTGGGCAGCCAGGGGGCCCCAGGTGGCTAATGGGGACTGACAGCTTCCCCGAGGCCGGAGTGCAGGGCGGCGGGATTGGCAGGTTGGCAGGAGGCACCGGCGTGACGGATGGCCCTTTCCAATCCGTTCCCCGGAAGCCTAGCCTTTCTGGGAAGCACGGCTGCGTGGCCCTCTGCCACCCACCCCTGCCCGTGTGCCCCCCGTCTCTCTCCGTGGCCTCCTCCTCCCCAGAACCCAGGTCCCTGCCCGTCCCGGTGCCCGGGGCATGGCGGCAGGCGGGATGCTTCACTCCCACAGGCTGGAGAAGTGGGTGATATGCATGCTTCCGGTGCCCCCCCTTTGCCTACAAGGGCACCCCCATCCAGAGGCCGTGATCTGGGAGTCGCACACTTACCGCCCCCAACTCCCTGGCCCACTCCCCCGGCCCCCCAGCCAGGATCCCACAGCCCCAGGGCACGGCCTCTGTCCGTGGTGCTGAGGGACAGGCATCTCTGTGGGAATCCCTGGGCCCAGGGCGGGACCACTGCCTCATTGTACAGACAGAGAAACCGAGGCTCCGAGTCCTGCAGCGACTGAGCCAGGCCACACAGATGGCCAGCGTAGACACCGAGATTTGTCTCCAGAGTGCACATGGAACATGTGAGATGACTTGGGACGACACAGAGCCATCCCTGGGGACTCCGTCCTCCGCCAAAGCCCGCCTCCTAGAGAGAGCTCACTGTGCCCAGGGCGGTGGGCCGGCCGGGGGCCCCAGCGGCCAGGCCAGGCCCAGGTCCTCGGCAGAGGCCCAACCATCACACACAGCATGTGGCTGAGTGGACAAGAGACCACGTCCCCCCGGACTTGGGTGACCTCGGGGAAGCCCGGCCAATTCTCCAAAGCCTCCGTTTCCCCTTAGGCCACAGCCAGGCTCCTCTCTGCCCATCCCTCAGAGCGCCCGGGGCTAAGCGGGCGATGGTATTTGAGGCAAGAAGACAGGGGAGTTCGGGGTCTCGTCACCAGCAGGGAAACCCAGGAAGGCTCCTCGGGGGAACTCGTACACGGAGAGGGTGGGCCCCAGGCCTGGAGGGTCCCGGGAGGCCTTTGCTCCCTGACCGGCCCCAGCCAGGCCTGGGCAGCCGTGGCCTGGCAGCCGTGGCCTGGCAGCCGTGGCCTGGCAGTAGCAGGCCCGGCGTGGGGAAGTGGGAGTTACAGGAAGGCTACCAGTTCCTGGAAAGGACAATAAATTCATATAATAGGGCCGCTCGGCTGGTGACAAGGGATGAAACATGTGGTCCAAAAACGCCGCACGCGAGTTTGTCAAAAGGATGAATGAGACGGCGGGAGGGAGTGAGGAGAAGGGCGTGCGAGGGGCTCACGGGGGTGGGTCCTGGAGGGGCAGCAGGGCCTCCCGCCTCCCTCTCCGCCTCTCCTCAGCTCCCTGGGGCCCCTTCCCCTCAAACCCACACACAGCCCTCCTGTCCTCACACTTGCTCCTTCTCCGCTTTCCCCGGCTCCTCCATCCCATTGGCCTCAAAGGCCTTTACGCCCTGGAGTTCTGGGGCCCTGGACCTCCATCTCCCACGAATGCTCCTGCATGTCATGCCTTCATTCAAAGCAGTGCGGGGAGGCTGGGGTCTCCACAAGGTCACACGGGACCCTGGGAGGCCTACAGGCCCCTGGGGGTTGGGGAGGCCGCCTGGCTGTGTTCTCCCAGGACAGCTGGAAGGCCAGGAGGGTGCACTGAGCACCAGCCCTCGCAGAGGGGCAGAAGCCCCATGAGTGCAGGCACCCTTTCTCCTTCCCCCCACTGCTCCGGGAGGGAGTCCACAGGGGCAGCCAGGAGAAGGGCCCAGCGGGGACAGCAGGGGCCTCTGTCCCCTCCCCCGCAGTTCCTCTTCTCCCGCCGTGGCTGCGTCCTCCCGTCCTCCATCCCTCTCCCGCCCTCTGCGGACTCCTGGACACCGCAGAGCCGGCATCTGCAGCGGCCGATGCAGACCCATCCCTCCGTAGCTCATCCACTCGCACTCCATCTATCCCCTCAAGGTCAAAGCTCGTGTTCTAGGCGAGAAGAAGGCTGAGAGGAGAGTCCCCTGGCCATGCCCAGTCCGGGGTAACTTAAGCACAGCCGGCGCATCCGTCCACCTTAGCCCTGAGGCGCATGTGCAGGGGAGGGGGCTGGAGGCGCAGGCCCCGCCCCAGCACCTGTGTCTCCCTGGAGCGCCTGGACTCCCCCTGACTTCCGCTCTCCAGGGGCCTCGCTTGTTATGTCCCTCCGCGGCCTCTTTCCTGCGTCCCCTCAGACAGGTGTGGCCACTGGAGCTCCTTGTAAATGTCTCCTTAGCTTTCCCGTGGGCCGCAGGGAGGAAACAGTTCCCTGTCCAAAAGAGAGATGATTCTGGAGAGAGAGGAGCGGGGTTAGCCGGTGGCCGAAGCTCCTATGAGCAGCCCCCAGGGGGCCCTGCCATGAGTGGCGAGAAGGGAGGAGCCGAGGTGCCACCGAGGGAAGACGGGGCTGGGACACGTGGAGAGACTCCGCTGGGGCCGTCTCCACCGCTGCGGGTAAAGACTCGCAGGAACACCGTACCCTTTGGGGGGAACCCCACCTGTCTTCTCTGACAAGGGGCGTCCAGTTCCTAACCACCAACCCCACGGAGCTTGTCGGTCCTCGGGGGGTGCCCAGCCTCTTCCCGGTGAAGCCCAGTTCTCAGCTCTGACCTTGCCGGATGGACCAGCTGTGTGGTGCCGACCTCTGGGCTCCGGTGTAACACATCGAAGCTGGCCTCAGGCCCCGGCGAGCTGGCCGCGTTCCCCTTTCTCCAGCTCAGTGAGCAGTGCTCTTCGCCCCGACGGCCCCACCGGAGACAATGGGGACCCTCTCCTCCTCCCAGCCTCCCACGTCACACCAGCCACCCCGGCCCCTCTCCTTTCACCTCTGATCCAGGGTTCATCTGCCCACCCCCCTGACCTCCGGGCCCTCGGGCGCTGGTTTGTCTCTTCAATGAAAGGAGTCTCTGACCACGTGCTTCCTGTTCAAATCCCCTCGAGGGTGGCCCCCTGCACACAGGATAAAATACTCCTCCAGGATGACAGAGCCCGTCTTGTCCCAGCACCAGACACACGGTGGGTGTCCTGGAAACATTGGTGAAGCGGAGGAACTCAGCAACGTGTGATCTCCTACCGAACCACACCACCTGACCCCGGGTCTCTGCTCTGCCCACCGCCCACTGCCCAGCCGCCCAGCCGCCCAGGGCATGGCTGCCCCAGCCCCGCAACGGGGGAGGGACACGGCCCATCCCTGCATCACCACCTCCGTCGCGTTGCATTGTAGCGAGTCCGTTACCCATTCTCCTCTCCCCCGAGACCCCCGGTTCTCCACCAGGAGCCACCGTGCCCCCCATCACCACTCTGGCCACGCCTGGAGGTTGTAGGGTAAAAGGAGCTATTCGTGTGTAGTGGGTAGAGGTCAGGGAGGCCGTGATTCCTCCTGCATCGTACGGGACAGCTGTCCACCACGAAGGATGCTCCGGCTTCAAATGCCCAGGGGCTCAAGTTCAGGATCCCTGGCCCAGACCCGAGCAGGGACCACGCCTACCTGCTCCTACGCTCCCGGCCCGCCCCGCCCCGGGGCCTCCGACCCCACCGCAGCCCCGGGGTGGCACACGGCCGCCGCTCCACACGGAGGGAGGCAGGGCCGCGGAGGGAGGCTGCTGGCGCGCTCCCCGCCCCGGAACCAGGGCACGACGGGGAAGCAGGCAGCCAGGGCCCCGTCCTTCGCAGAGGAGCGCCTCGGCCTGGAGCCAGGCCGATGTGGCCGTGTTAGCGAGCGCGCTGCCAGGACCGCGATCCCGCTGCCAGACAGTGAAATTGCCCTTCTTACCGCCACTGCCAGGCCGGTGAGACAAGCCTGTTAATGAGCCCGTAGCGGCGGCCGCGGAGGGGACACTTTTCCCCCGGGAAGGGGGCCTGGGCCTCTCTTGTCCCATCAGAGACAGAGCCTGAGGCTGGACCCGGTCACGTCCCAGGGAGAGAGGGATGCTGCCTCTTTTTTTTTTTTTTTTTTAAATACGTTTTATTGATTTTTTTTTTTTACAGAGAGGAAGAGAGAGGGATAGAGAGTTAGAAACATCGATGAGAGAGAATCATCAATCAGCTGCCTCCTGCACACCCCCCAACTGGGGATGTGTCCGCAACCAAGGTACATGCCCTTGACCGGAATCGAACCCGGGACCTTTCAGTTGGCAGGCCGACGCTCTATCCACTGAGCCACACCGGTTTCGGCAGGGGACGCTGCCTCTTTACAGCCCAGCCCCCAGGGCCCCCGGCTTCCGAAGCGTAGGGGACAGACCGGGCGATGCTCAAGGGCCTCGGCACGCAGCCTGCCCAGACGGCACCTGATATGGCACTTCACACAGAGCCGTATAACGCCCGGCCTCTCCCCTTCCGGGCTCTGCCTCCGTTCCTCCGGCTGCCTCCTCCGATGCCCAGAATGCTGATGGGATGTGCCCACCACCGCATCCCAACCTGGTCCTGCAGACCCCGGGGCCGGGGGCACGGAGCCAGGAGGGACGTGGGCTCCCCAAGGCCGACTGTGCCACGGGCACATGGCGTGGCCTGGCTTCAGAGACCAGCCGCCAAGCCTGGAAGGACGGCATCCCCAGAGCGGCCGGGCACGTCCCCTGGCGGCCCAGGTGTGTGTCCCTAGAGAGTGTGTCAACAGTCCGGACACCCCAAGTCCCCGGCCACAGGCCCCGAGGCCCTGCAGGGGACAGGCCTCGCTCTGGAGCACACGAGCGACCGGGTCACACCCAGGGGTCCTCCTTCTATTTATAAAGCTCTCTCCCCCTCCAAGGAGCTGAGCTCTGCCACACGGGCTCCCCCGGCTGCCGATGCGACGGTGCCCACCATGGCCCTCCCGCCCGGGCACCAGGCGGCATCTCCTCCGCCGACCCCGCTGGCCACCTGTCACTGGCGGCCGGGGCGCCCACCCCCAGCCTGCCCTCCAGCTCCCGCGGGGAGCGCCTCTCCGAGGCCTGCCCCAGCAGAAGGGTCACACTGCTGACTGCTGATGCCTCTTCTCCCCCATCTGTTGTGAGTGTTTACACTCCACTTGCTAATTAGAGACTAATTAGCTGGTGCCGAAACCCATCACTTTCCAAACACAAGAGCCCGGGATGCAGAGATGGATGCAGAGATGGATGCCTGCGCGGACAACATCTGCCCCTCCGCTCGGAGCCACGGCGTCTTCTGGTCCTCCTGCCCCGCTCCCCCTCCGCCTCCTTCTCCTTTCTCCTCCCCCATGGAGCTCCCCAGCCCCGAGGCCTGGGGGTGTCTGCTCTTTCTGCATCCCTAGCACGCGCTCGTGGTGACGACACGGTCTCACCGAATCAGTGAATGCATGCAGGAGTGATGGAGGAGTGAGGACCAATGAGCAGATGCAGCCAGGTGTGCTGCGGGGGGGTGGGTGTGTGTGTGTGTGTGCAGGGCGGAGGCACTGACGTGAAGTGTGGTTCCAGGGCGGGGCGGGCCATGGGACCGCACGATCCAGGCCAGAGTGCCCCTCGGGAAGGCCTGGGGGGGGGGACTGGGGAGGCCGCGGGGCAGATGGGGTGGCGGGAGGAAAGATACGCAGGTAGCATGTGCATCTCTGACTAGTTCCCGGCGATGCTGCCGCCAGGGGCACGGGCAGCCTGGAGCCGTGGTTCTCAACCTTCCCGACGCCGCGACCCTTTCGTTCGGTTCCTCGTGTTGTGGTGACCCCCAGGTGACCTTTAATGTCGAGACCCACAGGTTGAGAACCGCTGCTACAGGGTCTAAGGCCATGGGAAAACACAGATACTTACATTACGATTCATAACATGACAGTTATGAAGTACAAAGGAAAATAACTTTATGGCTGGGGGTCACCACCACATGAGGAGCTGTGTTAGAGGGTGGTGGCGTTAGGAAGGCTGAGAACCACTGGCCCAGACGGACAGCCGGAGGAGCCAGCAGGCAGCTGCCACCAGGGAGGTGAGCAGGGCGGGGCTGGAGAGGGTTAGAGCTCAGGGTTCTTCCCCTCCCGACCCCTCCCTCACCCCTGCCCAAGACTGTGACTCGGCTCCTGTTTGCCTCCCGCCTCTCGCCCTCCTGGTCCAGTTAAGACAGCGCCCGGCTCCGGAGGTGACAATGCCGCTCAGGTAACGGGCAGGGGACAGGCAGGCCCCGGGGACAGCGGGGCCCCCGGAGGCGGCAGGGCTCCCTGCACCCCTCCAGCTAACGAGGGGCCACAGAGTCCCCCTCAGTTTCCCCTGCTTCCTCCCTCCCAGGCCCCCGGGAGCCCCTGCCCTGGGCAAACAGGTGGAGAACTGGGCCGCACACAGTCCGCTCCCACCTCCCACCCCTGCCCACGGAGGGGCAGGTGACAGGGACCAAAGGAGCCTCTTTTTTTTTTTTTTAATCCTCACTCGAGGGTATTTTCCCTCATTGATTTTTAGAGTGGAAAGGGGAGAGGTGGAGAGAGAGAGAGAGGGAGAGAGAGAGAGAGAAACATCGACACGAGAGAGACAAATCGATTGGTTGCCTCCTGCACATGCTCTTACTGGGGCTGGGGGTCGGGCCTGCAACCCAGGTATGTGCCCTTGACCGGGAATCGAACCTGTGACCCTATGGGTAATGCTCTAACCACTGAGCACACCAGCCAGGGCTGAAGGCTCGTTGATGTTGGGAGGTCAGGAAAAGGGTGCAGAGACCAGCCCCCTTCTCTGAGCCCCCCCCACCTCCCCTTCCCGCTGACATTCTAATCTCCCAACCTCCTGAGTCATTAATCCCCCCAAATGGGATCAGGGCTCTGTTCCTGCACTTGATTCACAGGATGGGGCCAGGGGCCCGGAACACCTTCCTCTCGCCAGCCTGGAGGCAGCTTGGGGAGGGGGTCCTGGGGTGCAGGAGCACTGGCCCCCCCCTGAGGCTTTGGGGACAGTGAGGCTGGGTCTGAGAACCGTGGCAACTCGAGTCAGCAGCTTGGGATAACAACACGTGTGCCCGTGTGTGTGCATGCGTGTGTGTGTGTGTGTGTGCGCGTGCATGCAAGTGTCTGGGTGCTCAGTGAATACCCAGCCACAGACCTAATCCCTTTTTAGGCAAAGAGACGACGGATGACGGTAAGCCCCGAGAAATCGGACTGAGGCTTGGCCAGCCCCGCCCTGCAGCCCTCACTCCAGCCAAATGGCATGTCTGTTAACGAGGGAGATAAACGGAGAGGCCATCAGAGTAGATTTCCAATCTGTCCCTTTTGCTGTGAGGCCATCAGAACTCCATATCCGACTTCCCTCAGCTTCCCACCTCCCACCTCTTGTCAGTGCCGCTCCATGGCCAAGCCCGGCCACCTGGACGCCGGGGAAACCAGGAAGGGAGCCGCCTGGGGACCTGGGCAGAGCAGAGCAGGACAGGAAGGGACCTGAGAGGGGACAGCGCAGGATGGCACACACAGAGGGTCCGGACGAGAGCCTTCAAGCCACAGAGCACGCACACAGGGGCTGGGGAGATGCCCGCCCCACGTCCCTCCCTGCCGGAGGCCCAGGGCTGGCCTGACGCCGCTGGACAATGGCCTTGGGCTCCTGCCCGGCTCAGGGCCTTCGTGATAAATGCCCAGTGGCTCCCAGGCCCAGCCCGATCCATCAGGCTCCCGGTGGCAGGTGGCAGGGCCGGGGACCTTGCCCACCGGGAGCGTCATCTCCCAGACAGAGGACAGAAACGCGGCCAGAGCCGGGGAGATGCGCACCCCATCAAGGGCAGTTACCAGCGCGCTCAGTCAGCCCCGGAGCCGGCAGCCCTGCCAGGAACCGAGCGGGAGCTGGCTCTGGTTTCTCCTCCTGCTGCCATGGAGGGCTGGGGGAGGGGTGCTCAAGGAGACCAGGGCTTTGCCAGGCCATTCTCACTCTCCTGTCTCCTTCTTCCTTACTTAACCCGTCCCGGGCCTCACAGGCTCTGGCTTAGCTTTTCCTTTCTCCCGCTTGCCCTCTCTCGAAGGGAATTAACAGCTGGGCCTCGCCTCGGTGGCTCAGTGGCTGAGTGTCGACCTATGAACCAGGAGGTCAAGGCTAGATTCCCAGTCAGGGCACGTGTCCAGGTTGCAGGCTCGGTCCCCAGTGTGGGGCGTGCAGGAGGCAGTCGATCAATGATTCTTTCTCATCATTGATGTTTCCATCTCTCTCTCCCTCTCCCTTCCTCTCTGAAACACACACACACACACACACACACACACACACACACGACATTTGTAGGCAAATTAGCCATACAATGCATCGTATTGGATATGGAAGCTGAAGGCCTGTTCGAACACCTTTGCTGTCTGCAGTCACCAAGATAAAACGTCTCCAGTTCGCACAGGAACACAAGGATTGGACAGTCGGGCATTGGAAAATGTCACGTGGTCCAATGAATCACGTTTCCAGTTGCATCATGCAGATGGCAGAGTGAGAATTTTGTGGAAACAGCATGAAAACATGCCCCTCACATGCATGAGTACAACCCTTCAAGCTGGTGGGGCAGTGTGATGGTTTGGGGCATGTTTTCCTGGCATGATCTGGGCCCTTTAATTCATGTGAAACAATGTCTGAATAGCACTACATACCTAAGTATGATTGCTGATCAAATCCATCCTATCATGTTGATGGCGGATCCCAATGGAGATGGCTTCTTCCAACAAGACAGTGTGCCATGCCCCGGTGCTCGTTTTGTGCAGGAGCGGTTTCCAGAACACGAGGGAGACTTCACCTTGCTTAGGTGGCCCCACAATCACCAGATGGCAATCCCATCGAGCACTTGTGGGATGAAGGTAAAAGAGCCATCAGGCAGCTGGTTCCACAACCATCAGATCTCACAGAACTGGGCAGTGCTATCCACCAGGCACGGTGTCAGATTCCTCACATCTCTCAACATCTCGTGGAGTCCGTGCCAAAAAAATCGCCGCAGTATCGAAGGCAAAAGGTGGCCCAACAAAGGACTGATGGGGTGGTCATACTAATCTGGCCACTCAGTGTGTGCGCGCGCGCGTGTGTGTGTGTGTGTGTGTGTAGGGAGCTATGAATGCCAGGCGATAAAGACAGGCACAGTCCCTGCCCTCATGGTGCTTGAGGAGCTGCTGTGCTGTTTCTCTCAGCTTTTCCCGCCTGCACCACTTCCCACTTCTGTGCCAACATGTCCCTGCCTGGTTCATGCCGGCCTGTCAGAAAGTAAGAGACCTGACAGGCCGCTTTGTGCAGAAGGTGAGAGCACCCAGACTGCCTGGACCGAATCCCAGCAAAAGCTCTGCCGCTTACTGGCAGTGTGACCTCGGACACATTATTTCATCTCTCTGCACCTCAGCTGTCCCATCTGTAAAATGGGGAGTATCTTCCACCTTGTGAGATTTAAACACTAGGAAGGCGTAGACTGGTCCCGGCACATATGTAAAGGATATACTCCTGCCTTCTTTCACTGACCCCACAAGGCCCACCCCACCCCACTCCACCCTGCTGCTTTCCAAGAAGCAGCAGAGACCCAGGCACCCACAGACCCAACTGCAGGCTTCCCTTCTCCCCTCAACCTCTACCAAGTAAGGATGCCAGAGAGGAGGTGGCAGGGAGGGCACTGGATTCAGAGGGCTGTGATTGGCTGCCGCCAGGCTGACAGAGAGCTGCAGAGACCAACCAAGACTGCTGGGCAGCCAGAGTGACGGCCAACCTAGTGTCAGAGGCGGATGCCTGTGCAGTCCCCCCACAGCCCACCCCCCCACCCCCCCTCCCCACCCCCGCCAGCTCCTCCCTCCCGCCCCTCCGCAGCACAGCTCTCAATCTCTTTGACATAAAATATCATCGGAGAGCCGCAGCACACAGAGATTAAAAAACAATAAAGAGGAAGCGAAACTCTCGACTATAATTACCAGCCTCTAGCCAGCAGCAGCCAAAACGCACTAAAATTTTAATAGGAACCCCTGCATTTAATTTAACGACACATTTTTTCAATTACCAGAATAATTGTTTTATTCATAAAACGAGTTTCAATAAAGAGGGCAATTTCCCTTTGTTTTTTATTATTCATTTGCGCAACATATTGGAGATCGAGTTCCCTCCCGCGAAAGCAGCTTGGAGAGGACGCCTGACATCTGTGTCACGCGTGGAAATCGGGGTGGGGGGAAGCAGGGGACCGAGAAGGCGCACTCCACACACCCAAGAGACGGGCAACGGTGGGTGGGTAGGCACCCGGGCCTGAGAACTCCCAGCCAGGACACCCAGCTCTGCCTCCCGGGGAATCTCCCAGAATGCACTTCAGCTCCCCATGCCAGGCTCCTGGGCCTCCCTGTCGCATCCTCCCCTCGCACAGTGCTGAGCTCCCCGTGGCCACGGGGAAGGAGAAGCCAGAAACACGTATGAAACAGGTTGCACTATGACTTTAAGACGGCTATGACGTCACTAGACAGGAGGAAGTTCTCAGTTCCACCATAACCCCAGGGGGCCACGGTCACTGGCCAAAACCCCTGCTCTGTGGCACACGTTGCTGTATCCAGACACGGGGAACTGTGGCTCGAATAGATTGAGCAACTTGTCCCCGGGATGTCTCCATGAGAGGATGTGGGGACAGGGCCTGGCCGGGCCGGGCGGACCGCAGGGCCCACAGAGGACGCTGTGGCCAGCAGCATCCCGGGCCGGGTGGCCCCGGGGGTGGGATGCTTCTCAGAGTGCCCTTAGCGACTTCGGCTCTAAACCAACTCATTTGCGCTCTTGCTCGGCTTCCCTGACGATGCACTCCAAGCTCGCTCCCCGGCAGGCTCTCACATCAAGAGCCCGGCGGGCACTCGGAGGGATCTGGGATGTCGGAGAGTGGCTCTAAAGGAGGACTTTGGGCTCCCCTGGATCTTGGGGGGTATCCCAACCCCAGCCCTCGGGGGGAGGGGGAAGGGTTTGGCGCCTGCAGCCAGGCCAGGCCTGATGGTCCCACACTCACGCGGCCCTGTGGATGGACCAGGCAGACCAGGGTGGGGCTGGTGTGAGTGAAGGGCCAGGGGGAGCGCCGGGGTACCCCGTTCTGGGCCCGCAGGTGATATGGGAAGGCCCATTGTGCATAGGTGAGCCCAGGGGCCACCTAGTGACATGAGTGTTGACCTAGCACTTCATTGGCTGAGGGCAGGAGGGAGGACATCCCAGGTGAGGGCAACAGGTGTGCAAAGGTGGAGCCTGCCAATGGAGTCCGGTCAGATCGGCCTGGGCAGGTGCACGTCTGCTAGGACATTGACCTTGAACTCTGTGCAGACCACTCCTTCACTGTCTATGGAGAGCCCTGGCGCCCATGACAGGAAGGGGCTGGCCCAAGGTCACTTGTCCTGGCTGGACCACTGCCCCAGGGGCCTGAGAGGAGACTTGGAGGTCATAGTCCGGCCCCTGCCGCTGGGCGAGTGTGGCTGGGCCAGCCCGACCTCCCGCTGAACCTGCCCTGGGCTCCCTCTGCACCTGGAAACCGTAGGGCTGCACTGAGGGGTGGGGAGTGAGGAAGAGCTCAGGGTAGGGGGAGAGGGGAGAGGGGAGCCGGGCGCCAAGATCACAGAAGCAGCAGATGCTGGCAGATTAGCAGCTCTGCTTCCCAACGCCGCCCGAGCCACTTAATATTCCGCAGACAGGATCGCTTCCCTCTCCTAAAAGGCAAACACGCCACCGGAATCCGCCGACTCCAAGCACCTGGGCAGGGCGGGAGCCTCGGAGCCTCGCCTCTTGGGACGAGGTTCCCGGGCAGAAGACACAGGGAGGAGAGGGACAGGCCATGGGCGCTCCTGGCTGGCTGGAAGCAGGGGACAGCAGGGAGGGAGGCTGAGGGTGCAGGGGCCTGGGCTCCACAGCTCCAGGGCAAGGCCCAGGGCTTGGAGAGACATGAGGGCACTGCCTGTGGGCTTTGGCCTGGGGCAGGCAGCTGGCGGATCAATGCCACTCAGCGGACGTCACCACTCCTGGCCCGAGAACGACCCCAGTCAGTGAGGATGCAGGCATCGCCTCGGATGGGGAACATCACGATGGGAAGAAGCAGGCGGTTCTCAAATAAACAGATCAGCAGAGCACGACGGTAAACAGCTTTAGCGAAATCTGAATAATGCCAGGAGCTCACCCAGCTTTCGCCTTCGGAGCCTTTTCTGTCTTCTCCTTTTTTTTTTTTTAAATAAAGGAAGATGCCTTTCTCAGATAAGACCGAGCTCCCCTCATCCAGCCAGGAAACGGGCAGAGGGCTCTTTGTGCCCCCCCCTTTTCCCTCCCCCGACACACACACACACACACACACACACACACACACCCCAAAGAGCCTGGCGTGGCCCGGCCCGGCTGCACAGGTGCCGCTCTCTGGGGCCGGTCGGATGAAAGGCTGAGTGTGAATGAAAGGCCGGCTGTTTACCGACCATGAGTCAGTTGGGTCAGGGCGTTCCTGCCCGACCCACACAGGACTCTTCTGTGAAGCGCACATTTTGTGAAAAATATTTGCAAATTCTCATGCAGCTGCTTTTGCTGCTAACAGTGGTGGCTCCATTTCTGTCCCCGTGGGAAAGCTGTTCCCGGTTTTAAAGGGATTGGGCATCAGGTAAGGACCCAGCTTGCCCGGGTAGAAGCATGGCACAGAGGCCATCGGCACCAGTTCAGGGCCAGGCTGCCTGGTGCAAGCCTGGGCTCTGCTATCCGCTGCCTTTGAGATTCTCGGGGCATTTTCCGAGCCTCGGTTTGCTCATCTGTAGAATGGGGGTGGAGTGGGATTTATAACGGACACTCCGTCACAGGCCTTTGTGAAGATCACACGAGTTAAAACACAAGGGATTCGGCACAGGACTCAGCGGAGCTCAATCAAGGCCATTATCGGCCTGAAATGAACTCTCAATGCACATTCTGCTTCTGAGCTAAGAAGAGGCCAGGCAGGGGTTAGAAAGTGCAGACACCAGAGGCAGCCTGCATGGTTTCGAATTCTCCAGAATATTCCAGCTGCGTGAAACTGAGCAAGCTGCCGAGCTCCTCTGAACCTCAGCTTCCTTATCTGTAAAATGGGAACTGCAGTCATACACTGCTCCCAAGAGGTTAGTCTTTTTTATTTAAAAAAAAGATTTTTATTGATTTCAGAGAGGAAGGGAGAGGGAGAGATAGAAACATCAATCATGAGAGAATCATTGATCGGCTGCCTCCTTCACACCTCACACTGGGGATCGAGCCCATAACCCCGGGCTCGGTGTGAATCGAACCGTGACCGCCTGGTTCCTAGGTCGATGCTTAACCACTGAGCCATGCCCGCTGGGCCTAAGAGTTTCATCTGGATTGAATCAGGGAGGGTGTCGGGTGGGGGATCACCAGCCTGTGAGAGGAGAGATGTTCCCATCCACTCCAGCCCCAGGCCAGCCTGCTTCCTGCCTCTTAGGACAAAGCCTCATTTCAAAGAATGAGCAGCTGGCCAGGGAACGCAGCAAGGCAGGCAAACACAGGTGAGGAGGGAGGGCAAACACAGGTGAGGAGGGAGGGCAAACACAGGTGAGGAGGCAGGGGAGCGCTCCCCCCTCCCCGCCCTCTCCCTATGGGGAGAGAGCAAACCCAGGCTGCTTTTGTTCCCCTCGCACCTGGAGCCCCACTGCACCGGGCCCTGCATGCAAGGCCAGGCCTGAGCGTCCTCGGTCCCAGGCCAGAGGCCTCGATGGAGCACTGGGTGTTCAGTGGTTCTCAGCCTTCCTAATGCCGCGACCCTCTAATCCAGCTCCTCATGTGGTGGGGACCCCCAACCATAAATTTATTTTCGTTGCTACTTCATAACTGTCATTTTGCTACTGCTATGAATTGTAATGTAAATATCTTTGTTGTTGAGACCCACAGGTTGAGAACCGCTAGCAGGGTCGCCTAAGACCATGGGAAACCCCCGCGCGCCCCTCCCCCCCCCCATGCACACACCAGGGAACAGCATCTAGGTCAAAGCTCCCCCTTGCCAGCGAGGACGGTGGCAGGATCAGGCCAGCCTTGGGCTGAGGGCTGAGGGCTGGGCTGGCATCCTGAGGTCCCGCCCTGGCTGTGCCCATCCCTCCCCCACTGCCCGCAGGTACAGGCGCCCGGAGGGACCCCGCCCTGCTCTGCCTGCTCTGCCCAGGTTCCCGGGATCTGCCTAGCACTTGCCTGGCCCGCCATTTGGGGAGCTCTCACCGAGCTCCGGAGCGGTGGGGTGCAGGGAGGGGCCGGGGAGCTATTTTGGGCTGGAAAGAGGGCTGCGGTGGGAGCGAGGGGGAGGCAATGACAGGGCTGGCAGGGCTGGGCCGCTCCGTCTGGCCCTTTCCACCTACCACACCCGGCCCTGCGCTGCCGGGCCCTCTGTCTGACCTCAGCACAGACGACAGTGGGAGGCAGAGGAGGGAGCAGGCTAGGCGCTGGGGTGGGAGAGCAGACGTCATACAGGGCCTGGGGGAACCCCTGATGCTGAGGGGGCCGAGAAGTGGCCCAGAAGACCTGAAACGAACCCTCAGTGCTCAGAACACAGCTCCAAGCCCAGATCTGAATGCCACGGAGAAGGAGCAGGACATACTGTGTGGTGGTCCTGTGGACCTCAGGGGTGCCTGGCACCAAGGCCATTCAGGTGGCACTTGGGTCGGTGTCCCGGGACCTTCGTCCTGCAGGTGGCTGTGCCCCAGCCTGCAATGGCCACGAGGCTCGACAAGGAGCCGGCGCCAGAGCGGCGGGAGCCAGGGGGCACAGTTTCAGGAAGAGATGCCAAAAACCAGAACAGGCATCTTCACACAATGTTTCCAAAACTACACGTCCCCATGAGACATTCCCCGAGGAACCAAATGTCAAACTGGGGAATCGAGTCAGGCTCAGCGGCAGCACAGGAGGGGAAGAAGAGAGCGGTGTGGGGCTGGGCATCTGGATCTCCTGCCCATGGTGGGGTGACTGTAGGACCTGGGGTTTTTTAAAGGACTGCATGAAAACTCAGCCTACTGGGATGGCTGAGTTTTTCGGGAAACTGGGGCCTCGCTCGCCGCTCCCCCCGCCCCCCTCCCCTTGGAGAATCAGCAAGTGAAACTACGAGCGAACAGCAGCCACCTGTCACCTGAAGGGGACAGGAGGCCGGATGCTTCTCGAAGGAAGAGCAGGCAGGCGGGGGGCGGGCCTGGGCCCCCGAAACGTGGTTCGTGGTGCTTCACACCGAGGGCTGTGCTCAGAGCAGCAATGAGGCTCCGCCGTGCCCCCCAGCCCTGGTCCAGGGCCCCCGAGCGGACGCGGGAACTGCAGCCTTGAAAATGGCAGGCGAAGGAAGACACCTGGCCAACCCCACGCACCACAGTGGGTGGGCTGCCCAAACCCTCAGCTAAGACCCTTGGAACACTGCTCCAAGCCCGGATCTGAACGTTAGTAACTCTCCACCCTGTCCCCCGCCCCCTCGGTTTCCAGGAGGTGCCCAGCTAGCCCTGTTCTTAGCGCCAGGAGATGTGGGGGTGATAAACGTGTCCCCCGCGCCTCTCTGCAGCAGGTCCTGAGTTACAGGAGGCAGCTGCATGGCGCAGAGCACGCTGCATGAGGGACAATCAGTACGACCTCAGAGCTCTGACTCTTCCTGGCTCTGGCTGGGGGAAGGCAGGCAGTCCGACAGCCCCCATTCCTCTTCCCAGAGCCCCTTGGGGCTGCCCCACTGTCCTGGGGAGGAAGCAAGTCTGCACTGGGCAAGGCAGACACGGGGCACCTGTCCCAAGGGCCAGCCTTGCAACAGCCACTGCCCCTCCCTGCCACTCTCACGCCCCTGCCCCCCAAACCCAGCCCCACCTCAGGTCACTGGTCCCACCACCCCTGCCCCCAGCCCTGAAACCATACAACCCAGCGGCTCTGTTTCCCCAAAGCCCAGCAGAGCAGCTGTGTAGGGGTGTGTGTGTAGGGGTGTGTGTAGGGGTGAATGCGGCAGGCTCCCGGGGCGTCTGGGGGCGGGGTGAGTAGGTGGCTCAGCTTTGCCATCTGATACAAGATTAGCCAAACAAACAAAAAATCCAAGAGTAAGACCCAGTGAGCACCCCTCTTGTGATGGTGGTGGTGGCAATTATGATGACGATGATGATTGTGGTGATGATGATAAGAGTGGTAATTATGATGATAATGGTAGTGATGGTGATGGTAATGGTGGTGATGGTGATAGTAATGGTGGTGATGGTGATGATAATGGTGGTGGTTATGAAATGTGTGGTGGTGATGATAATAGTGGTGATGATAATGATGGTGGTGGTGGTGGTGATAGTGATGGTGGCGATGCTGATGATAATGGTGGTGGTGATGATATGAGGGGGGAAAATGATGATTGTGATGATGGTGATGATGACGATGAAGATGATGGTGATGGTGATGATGATGGTGATGATGATGATAATGATAATGGTGGTGATGATGATAATGGTAGTGATGGTGATAATGGTAGTGATGGTGATGATGATGATGGTGATAATGGTGGTGATGGTGATGATAATGGTGGTGGTGATGATCTGAGGATGATGATTGTGATGCCGGTGACAATGATGGTGGTGATGATGATGGGAGATGATGATGGTGGTGGTGATTATGATGGTGATAATGCTATGAGGAGGATAATAATGATTGCAATGATTGTGATGATGATGATGATGATGAAGACAATAATGGTAGTGATGATGGTGGTGGTGGTGATGATTATGATGACAGTGAAGATGGTGGTGGTGGTGATTATGATGGTGATGATAATGGTAGTGGTGATGATGATGATGATGGTGGTGGTGGTGATGATTGGATGATGAGTATGGAGATGATGGTGATGCTGATGATGGGGATGATGATGATGACATAGCAGCTACCCTCCAATGAGCACTCACTACATGCTGGGCACTTCACACACATTATCTCACTGCCTCCTCCTCACTGCCATCCCTCCCAGCTCCGTTTTATGGATGAGGAGACTGAGGCTCAGAGAGGTGATGCTGCTTGCCCGTGGCATAACTGGGATCAGAGCCAGGTCTGTCTCTAATGCTGGAGCCCTTAGGAGCGGCTTTGGTCTCCCATGCCTCCCAAATTTAACCCTAAGTGGTTCCTGAGCTAGGCCCTCAGAACCATAGCTCGGTGGCCTTGGGGGCTCTCCCCAGGAGCTCCCCCACTTCGCCCAGCTCATGGCTGGGGTCAGGGGTGGTCTCTTGGGAGCCCCAGTGTGGTCCCAGCAGCTACCTTGCTCAGGGAGCTCAGTGCCCGCCCCCCGCCCCCGCCCAGCCCCGGCTTATCGATCTGGGTCCCGCGAGGGCACGTGGAGCCCCGCCCAGGCGGTCCCGGGCCCCCAGCAGCCTGTGCCGATGACCGCAGAAAGCCATTCCGGCCCACTTAGCGGCGAGGAGCTCTCCACAGCACTCAGCGCTGCCAGGAGCAGAGCTCTCCTCCCGGGGAGGGGGTGTGAGCGGCCAGGGGGCTGTGCCTCCTTCCTGGAACGGCCGCTTCCCGCTGGCCCATCTTCCAGGAAAGGCGAGCCTGGCGGGGGCCTGGGCAGCGCCCTGCCCTCTCCCGCCCCCTCTGCCCAGGGCATCCCCACTGCCGTGCCCCCTCCTCCGTGGGAACCGTGGGACGGGGGCTCCTCCAGGTACCACCAACGCCACCCCATGAGCACCCTGGTCTTCTGTGCAGTTCGGGGCTTCAGAGTGAAGTGGTGGGCCTTGTCCCATCTCCCTGGACTCCGCCCCTCCCTCCCCCACCCTCTGGGAGCGGCCCCTGCAGAGCATGTCTCTGGGAGGCAGGGCCGCCTGGAGAGAGCGGACCCCGAAGGGCTGGGAATGACTTCCCTGGGAGTGGTTCCTGGAGCTGGAATCCAGCCGGAGGTGGACGGAGGGGAGGGGGAATCACACCCACGGGGGCCGCTGCCATGCTTGAGGGCTGATCGGAGACCTATAAAGTCCTCATCGAGTTTGCCCAGAAGACTCTTAAACACCACCGGCGTTCGTATTTTTATTTACCGACAACCAAGTACCAGGTACTTCCCACGCCCCGGGCGGCAGGGGGTGGCGCCGGGGACATGCAGGCCGCCGGCCGCCGGCCCCTGCCCTCGCAGAGCTGGCAGTGAGAGGGGAAGAGAGGGGCCGGCCACTGCTGGTGTGGACACTGAGGGTGGTGGTCCCCACCCGCCAGGACTAGTTCCCCCTGGGAGAGCAAGACCCTGGCTTCTCTCCTCCCTCGTGGGCGACGCTGGCCAGCTCCTCGGTCTTCTCACACCTCAGCTTCCTCCTTTGTAAAACAGGGAACGGTCACCAGATTAACTCCCCCAACGATCGATGCCCACGTCCGGATCCCCGGAACCTGAGAACGGGGTCCTTTACAGCCAAAAGATGGAGTTAAGATCGCCAGCCAGCTGGTTTGCAGACAGGGAGGTTATCCTGGCCTATCGGGGTGGGCCAGTGTGGTCAGAGGGTCCTCAGCTGCAGAGGGTGGAGGCAGAGGGTGGAGGCAGAGGGCTGTGGATGCCAGACAGGTACACGCGGAGCGGCCAGCAGAACAGAGAAGGCGGGGAAGGATCCCCCCTCCCCGCCCCCCGCCCTCGGGCCTCTTGCCCTATCGACATCTCGATCGTAGCCCAGGGAGACCCATTCTGCACTTCTGACCTCCAAAACAGGCTCGATAATAAATGTGGGCCATGCCAAGCCCCCGTGCCTGCCTGCGATGATTTGTTACAGCAGCCGCGGGAAACTCATACATCACCGCTGTCCCTCCCCCGCAGGTGGCTGTGGTGACGGACAGCTCAGTGACACCGACGCAGACCCACGCGGGGCATTAGCATTTGGGGAACCCGAGAGGCAAGGTTCTGAGGGCCGGGGCTGGTGGGGGCTCCCGCTGGAGACAGCAGAGGTCCAGGGCCCCCTGGGAACATGGGACCCCCAGGACTGAGGGCCTGGAGCAGGGCGTGGGGTTGGGCCAGCGGGATGAGGAGCTGGGCAAGCCCGAGCCAGTTGGACAGACAAGAGGGGGCTCACTCCCCTCGCCCGGCCATTCGTGCTGGCCTGTCCTGGGGCACAGCCAAGGCCACGCCCCCTTCCATCCTGGGCTTTGTCCCTGGGTCACCACCGTCTACACAGGCCCTGTCCCTTCAATCACCATCTCCCCGGGGGGTCTCCAAGCCACCTCGGACCATGCCACGCGCCCCCCTCTTCCCAGCTCCCTGCCATGTGTGCACCTCAGGCTCCCGCTCCAGTTGGGCTCCCTCAGCGCCCCCCCACCCCCGCCGGCCTGCTTAGCAAACAAGGGCCCGCGTCTCCATTCTGCTCTGGGCCTTAGACACAGGCAGGCCCCACCGAACGCAGAGAGAACTCAAGCCCCTGTTCTGCCCCCCCAAACGGCTAGTAAGGTTCCTCTCTCCCTCTGATTGCGGTCCGGATCCTCCCCGGGGCCTCTGCACTCTCCCCCCCCCCACCTGCCCCCCCACCTGCCCCCTGGCCTGGAGAGTCCTGCTCTGTGACCCGATGTGCCGCCCTGCCCGCCGGATCAGCGCGGAGCAGACAGCCTTTCTGGGGTTGTGGCCCCCGCGGAAGACAGATGGGCAGGGCCCCGGGCACAGGGCCTCGCTCCATCCATGTATGAGCAGGCGCTCCTGGGCGGACGTCACCGCACACAGGCCCTGGCTGCCGCCTGTGGGGCCTCAGGAGGGCGGGCGGCCCCCGAGGCTCCGGCTCCGGGGAGAACGTGCCTCCCAGCCTGTCCGGCCTGACTCGGGCCTCGCAGACGGGCCGGGCTTCCCTCCAGCGTGGGGAAGGGCCCGGGGGCAGGGACCCACACTATGGAGGGGTCAGCCCAGGAGCCCCGGCTGCAGTTCTGTCCGGAGCCCGCGCTCCCTTGACTCTCTTGAGAATTCTGCCCTGGGGTTGTGCCGACCCGGGGCTCCGACAGGGCAGCCTGGGCTGGGGGGCCCTCCTCTATGTGACTGAGCAGGCTGAGCCCGGGGAGCAGGAAGAGGAAGAAGAAGCAGGGCAGAGAGAGGGGGTGCGGGCACGAGCGCTGGCAGCCGCTGTGCCGCCTCTCCCAGCCTGAGGCTGTGACAGTGAGCGGAGTGTAACCGGGTGTCACTCTGAATAATGAGGCGCCCCGCCAGCCGCCTCGTCGGAGAAGGAGAGTGTCACGGCTGTGGGGCCGGGCTCCAGGGAAGGGTCTGCACTGCCCCTGGCGGCCTAGGCCCTGCTCTGGGCCCCTTCACCTCCGACCCTGCCAGGTGGCCTCCAGGGAGGGACTGGCTACACCCACCCCCCTGACGGGTGCTCATTCTCTCTTCTTCCTTAGATGGCCCTGAGACCAGAGCAGAGTTCCCTTCCCTCCGGGGTGTCTCCCTCAGCCTTCAGCTATAAGACTTAGGGCTGTCCGCCCAGGAAGCTTTCCAGAAGATTCCATGCCCCCAGCACTACCCTCTCTCCTCTGTGTGTACAAGTGTGTGGAGGGGGCTCCGTGTCCCATCAGTCTGCCCCTGCCCCACCCCGAGCCACTCTATAAACTTCCATCAGCCTCCTTCCAGCCCATCAAACATGGCAACATCACTCCACCTGCCCCAGGACCTTTGCACATGCTGCTTCCTCACCCAGGACACCCATCTGTTAGCTCTCTGCCTCCTAACTCCTCCATGTCCTTTAGAGACCAGTTGAGAAGCTCTCCCAGACCCCCTATGCTGGGCCCTAGTTCCCCTTTTGAATATTTTTAAAAAATGTATTGATTTTTTACAGAGAGGAAGGGAGAGGGATAGAGACTTAGGAACATCAATGAGAGAGAAACATCGACCAGCTGCCTCCTGCACACCTCCGACTGAAGATGTGCCCGCAACCAAGGTACATGCCCTTGACCGGAATCGAACCCGGGACCTTTCAGTCTGCAGGCCAACGCTCTATCCACTGAGCCAACCGGTTAGGGCTGAATATTTTTATAGAATCTGTAACTTGCCTTATGGGACGGATCGCTATAGTAATTGAATAATGTTCATCTAACACCTGTCTCTCCGCAGACAAGCTGTTCCCTGAGAGCACCCGGAGCTCTCTTGGCCACAGCCACACTCTCAGCACACAGCGGCCCCTCACACAGCGTTCGCACAAACCCCCAGGACCAGCTCCAACTCCATCGGACTTGGTAATGGCAGCGGGGGCCCTGCTGGGGAGTGTTGGGGGGTCTGACAGGGGGTGGAGTTACCCCCTTTTTCTGGAATAGTCTCTGCACCTCTGTAATGCACCCCTCCCTCCGCCCCCCCAGTCCAGGACATGGCCAGTGCCTCAAAGCAAAGAGGTGGGTGTGCCTGGCTATAGGGACCGTGCCTGGCCTCCCACGTGCCCACAAACAACTGAATGCCTGGGCTCCTGGGATCCCTGCCCTGGGGGAGAGCAGAGGGCGGGAGCCGCCCATCCAATTCCCTGTGGAACCTGCCCCCTCAGGCTCAGGGATCCTGGCTGAAGCGTGAGCCCGCGGAGGGCGGAGTGAGCGCCAGGCATATCCCAAAGGGGAATGAGGGCCTGGGGCAGGGGGCCTGGGATAGCTTCTCAGATGATCCCTAAAGGATGTGCAGGAGTTAGCAGGCAAAGCGCTAACGGATGGGCGTCCTGAGGGAGGAGGCAGCATGTGCCAAGGTCCTGGGGTAGGTGGAGCGATTGGGGCACATGTTCGAGGGGGCTGCCACCAGGGACCTGTCCCCACCTACAGGCAGATTCTGACTTCTAAGGCGAGATGCTGGCGCTGCAGTCCCCTGGGAGCAGCCTGCTTGGTGAGGAGGCGGCGTGAGGCTCAAGAGGAGTGGGCTGCAGGGTGGCCATCAGGGGCTGGGAGGGTCCTGCTCTCCACTGCAGGGAACAGTGACTCCACCTGGCTTCTCGCTGTCGCCCACGCACTGCGTCTGCTCAGCCACACGGCCAGGAGGACGGCGCTGTTTTGGTTGGAGGCGTGAAGAACAGAAGCTCGGGAGGGTTCAAGTGCGTCGCCGAAGGCCACACAGCTCGAGGCGGAGCTGGCGGGGACCCAGCACTGTCTGAGTTAGGCTGTAAGCTCTCCCCCGCGCCACGGCACGTCCTGCCACGCGGGCCACCTGATTCTGTCCCTGCGTCCGGGGCTGTCGTCAGGTGAAGCCCTGTGGTGGGCAAACTGCGGCTCTCGAGCCACACGAGGCTCTCCGGCCCCTTGAGGTATTTAGCAAAGGCCAGCTTAGGAGTGCCCTGATGAAGTTGATAACAATGTACCTACCCTATATAGAGTTTAAGTTTAAAAAAAACTTGGCTCTCAAAAGAAATGTCAATCCTTGTCCTGTTGATGTTTGGCTCTGGTGACTCATGAGTTTGCCGACCACTGGTGTAGCCTAAATGCCTGGCATACAGGAAGCACTCTGGGCGTCTCCTTGTCCTGCTCCTTCTTACCCTCCTCCTGCTGGCCAGCTCTCCCACCTGCCCGCCTCCTGCACCGGCACGCCTCTCCCCTTCCCGCTGGGCCTTTATTTATTTATATGCTCTTCAAAAGGAAGGTGTGTGTGTGTGTGTGTGTGTGTGTGTGTGTGTGTGTGTTTGTGGTGGAATCAATTCACCCACATCACTCCTCGGGCTCCACTGTTCCCCCCACTCCCAGCCTGCTACCCCTCGCGGAGGCCGAATGCGTAAATTCCTTCTGGCTATTAATTAAAGCCAGCCTCTCTCTTAGCAAGAGCGCACTCGCCATAAATTAATAGCGGTCTTCTTAATCAAATCTTATCTCCTCCTCGAGCCATAAACACATGGAGCTCGAGTTGGTATCTCTGGGCACCCAGCCGTGAAATTTAATTTCTGATGCTTCGGCGGATGGCCGGGGGTGGGTGGGGGGCCCATTTTGGGGGGACCGCCCGCATCTGGAGCCCCAGCACCACCACCCTGGCCAGCCAGCTGGATGCACGAAACTGCCTTCCCTGATGTTTGGGGGCGGAGCAGGCCCGGCGCTCAGAACGGGAAGGTTCAGCGGCTTAATTGTCACGATGATCATTCTGGCTCCGCCGTGGCCTCCACATATTTTATCCCGCGTGCCGCCCGTGACAGCTCTCCGCGGGAGAGGGTGGGGAGGCAGACCTCCCTTCAGAGACGGGAAAACCACGTCTCCCACGTTCTTGAGGGTCAGTTATGGGTGGGATTCTTGCTCCGTCACTTTCCGGCTGCCACTCTGACCCTCAGTCTCTTCCTCTGTCCAAGGGGGAGGGTAACACCTGCTGGAGCCTTGATGTGAGGATGGGATAAAATATACAGTGCCCAGGAGCCACTGCGCAGGGTGGAGGCCTTCCACTAAGTGGACCCCTCCCCCCGCAAGAACCCCAAGCGCGCCCCTTTAGCTACCAATGGAGGAGCCTGAACACAGGCCGTGACCCAGACTCCACACCCTTAGAATGTCATTGCGAGGCTCCGCAGTGTGGGGTCACTGAACTGGAATGACTCCGCTGGGGTCACCTGAGCAAACGCTACCCAGCCTGCTCCCCGCTCCTGGCCTGCCCAACGCCCACCCAGTGTGGGGCCCACGAGTCGCAGGACAGAGGCAGAGCTGGAGCTGCAGGGACCCAACCCAGGACAGGCCGAGGCAGAGACACTTCTGCCAGCCTCGCTGCAGCTGCTAAGCTCCTCTGAGCTGCCACCTCCCTGGGCATCCCCCGGGGCACCCCTCTCTCCTCGGGCTGCCCTGGCATCACCGCCCCCTTAGCAGCTGAGAGTTTCAGCAACTTCCCTTTGGCGGTGGGAAGCCTGGGACTCATCCCTGGTGCTCCCCTGGGGGCCCCTGCCCTCCTGGCCCGGGCTCGTTCCTGGAGGAGAAGGACCGTGTTTCCCACCCAGCGCTGGGCATCACTGTGGTCCGTTGTGGTGTGGAGAGGCCAGGGACGCTGCTCCACACCCTGCGATGCCCAAGCCACGCCCCCTCCCCACAGCACAGAGCTCTCTGGCCAAAGTGCGGGGGGAAGGCTGAGAAATCTCTCTCTCGGCCCATCCAGGTGACGATCATTTTGCAGTGAACACGTGAGAAGGGCGAGGGGATGGGGCAGTGCCCCTCAGAGTTCCTGCGGGCTGGGGTGGCACAATGCCAGGGCAGACTCCCACACGCGCACGCCGTGGATGGTAACAGGGCGCACTTCTGCGCACCCACTTCAGTCCCGGGACAGCCCTCGGCGAGGGGCCGGCTTCTGGGGAACCGTCTTGTAGGCAGGGAGCCTGCAGCACAGACAGGCCCAGGACCTCCCAGCTGGAGAGGGACAAGGCGGGGATGGGAACCCAGGGTCACCCAAGGCAGAGCCGGGGTCCTCACCATGAGGCCACGCATGACCCCTCCCTCCCCCCAGCAGAGGTGGCTCCATTGTCACCCAATGATCCAGTTAGGCAGGAAGGTAACACGGCCTCGGTTGCTTGGTCTATAAAGTGGGCGCACTGCCACCTGCCGCATGGCGTTGGGCAGGGATGAAAGGCGAAGTCGTGGGAAAGCACCTGGGGCTCGGCCCGCTGGCTGGCTGGCTGTGTCGCAGGGAGGACCCCAGGCTGGTCCTCGGAGACCGGGGCCCCCCGTGGGGTGTGAGATGCGCGAGGCGGACAGAGTGCCTGAGTCTGGGCAGGAAGAAGTCTGATGCCCGCCTGCAGGGCAGGGCCGCTGGTTTATCAGAGCACGTGGCAGGGACTGCCGGCATCAGCAGGTGCCATTCGCACCTCATTATGCCTCTGTCCTCGCCGAGACCAGGTGAGCTGAGAGAGGCTGGAGGAGGGGCGGGCATCACGGAGAAAGCATTACAGCTGGGTGCCCCCCCACCCCTGCCCCCGGAATGTCTGCCAGCAGGTCCATTCCTCTCCACACGTGGCCCCTTTGCCGTGGCCAGAGGCCCGGGGGAAGCCCCGTGGGCGGAGAGGGCGCAGCTGATTCTACAAACCCTTAAAAGCAGGGCGATCGAAGACTCGGCTCCGTAGGAAACAGAGCCGGCGGGGCCCTGGAGGAGGGGGCGGCGGAGGATGAGAGAGGACGTTTAGCGGGATGCCTCGGACAGCTGTCTGCGGGGTGGACATGAGCGAGGCGGGATCAGAGGGCGCTGTTACCGTAATCCAGGCATGAGTCATGCGACCGGGTACCAGGAACACGTGAGAACTAGGGGTGGGGGAGAAGGAGGAAGTGATGGCAAGTGCTACCCCCTTCCCAGGTGTCTGCTTCCCGCCGGAGAGGATGCTCGGAGGGTCCCCCAGCGAACACACCCGTGACTCAAAGCCAGCCTCGCCCGTCGCCGAGAACGTGTGCCGAAACCCAGCACTGCCGCCATGGTCCGGGCTGGCTCCCTCGGCCCCTTTAGACCCCGGCCCGTTAGACTTGGGATTTCAACAGCCCACACCCAGAGGAAGGACGGAGCAGGGACGGAATTTCAGGGCGTGGCCACCCACTCGCTCCCCACACACACCTCGCTGGGTTCTGTCCGAGGGAACGCTATGGGGGCCGGGGTTAGCGGGGCTCCCTGCCCCCCGCCCCGCCCCACGCCTCCACGGGCCTAGCGGTAAGCTGGGCAGCACTGGCTCTCGGGGGACTCGGCGAGGACAGCGGTGGCACAGGATTCTGCCCAGGGGCCTGCCGCAGGGCTCAGAGGAGGAGCTGACGGCACCCAAAGTTGAACCCCTTCTCCCAACCCCCCGCCTCTCCCCCCCCCCCCCCCGCCACCCGTGCCATTCACGTGATGCCTTCTGATCAGATCTGGGGTCCCTTACACGGAGTAATCGGATTACAGGAGGTGCTAACCGGATCAGGCCGAAGGCTTCCCACAGTCACCGGCTGGAGGTGGCTAGTGACTAGCACGGGGGCCTGGGCGGGTGACAAGGACTGCTTTCCAGGAGCCCTGGCCCCTCCCCTCCCCTCCCCTCCCCCCCCCCCCAGGGCGAGGCCAGGCGAAGGGGCGCCCGGGGGCTTGGGGCAGACCCTGGCGCCTGCCCCTCCCTGGGCCGCAGGCCCCCCTCAGCGTGCTGTCTCCTCGGAGCTCGGGCTGCGTGCGGCACGTTCGGTGCTGGTCCCCCCCCCCCGTCTCCCCCTCATCTCCGCGGGGAGTTCACCACGTCCGGCCCCGTAGCCCATTTCACAGAAGGGAAGCAGAGGATCCGGGGCCACTGCCTCTCACGGTGGTGAGGGTCCGCTTGGGGTTCCAATCTAGGTCTGCTGGATGTTATTTCCATCTCGGAATCTGCCTCCCCCGATCCCCGGCTATGGCCCATCTCCCCCACGTCCGGGGGCCACCGTGGGCTGCTGCCCACCCGTGCCAAGCGGAGAATGCAGGTTGGGCAGGGAGGGGCAGCCCTGTGCAGGTTCCAGGAAGAGGTGACCCGCTGGCCAGACAGCTTCCCGGACCGCCACCCACCTCAGGCCCCCGAGCGGCCGTCCCCACGGGGTACCCGAGCCACAGGTCCTGCAGGCTGGCCTGGACCAGACCCCGGAGGCACACCCACACACCCACACACTGGCACACCCCACACCCCAGAGGCCTGCTTTTCCTCCCGCTCCATCTGACCCCCCAGCCCTTATCCCGTGTCAGCATCTCCATGTCTGCATGTTCCCTGTCCATTTGGTTGCTTATCTCCCGAGCCGGAGTGTCAGCGCCACAGGAGCAGAAACATCTGCCTGTTTCTCCCCGACCCCCCAACAACTGTCCTCGGCTCCCACGACGGTGCTGGAGAGAGTGGGGGCTCCAGCGGCACTCGGGGGGTGAATGAATGAATTCATGAGCGCGTGGGTGTGAGGGAGGACGGGGAGGAGGGGGAGGCTGTGTGGGGAAGCGGAGAGGCTGTGCTGCCTGCGTGTGGAGAGGGGCAGGCATGTGTGTTTCACACGCGGGAAGAGAGGGCCATGTGAGCAGGGGACTGCGTGCAGGGGGCGGGGGGGGGGGGGGGAGAGAGAGAGAGAGAGAGAGAGAGGAGAGAGGAGAGAGAGAGAGGGAGAGAGAGAGAGAGAGAGAGGGAGAGAGGTGAAAAGCCGTGTGGGAGAGAGCAGTGAGGGTGGTGGATGGGCTGGCAGGGCCCCAGGGGGCACCCTCGACTCCTGACTGAAGGTGGGCCCAGAGGACACCGGGCATGGGATCAGGAGTCACCTTGAAGCTCCCAGGATCACGGGACAGGCTCGGAAAAGAGGGGCTCCCCTGTGTGACCAGAGACCCTGCCCCCCATCGGCAGCCACACGAGTGCCCCTCGGTTGTGCCTGGGACCGGTCCGGCCGCTGCCGCCGGAGGGAGGGCTCCCGGCAGTCTGTGGAGGGTCAGCGGGATGGCTAGTCCCACAGGCTGCCCCTAAGGAGGTGCGGAGCGATGGGAAGGCCGCCCGGGGCCCAGGCCAGCCCCAGGGGGCCCCAGCTGCTCACCGCAGGCCCAGGACAGGCAGGAAGCTGGGTGCAGGGAGCTGCCCGGATGGACCCCAGAGGCAATGGTAAGAAGGGCCTGGCGGGGGCAGCACCGGGTGACAGGAGGGGTAGAGGGCGGCCTGGCAAGGGCCCCTCCTCCGGGGAATGAGTGGAGGCATCCGGGAGGGCAGGAAGGAGGAGGACAGGCCCCATCCCACCTGTCTCCCTGCTGCCCCGGCCCAGCCTCCGAGATCACCGAGGTTGCGGTGAGATCAGCCCTGGCGGGCCCATCAGCCAGCCCCGGAGAGCGGCATTGCACAAGGTGGAGGGTCCCAAGCTTTGAGGCTCTGCGGGCTCCACACCTGGCCTGACCCCACCGACCCGCTCTGGGCACGGACACACAGGTGGGGCGGCCTGGCCGGAGGCAGTGAGAGGCCTGCAAGAGGGGGTCCTGGGCAGCTTCAGAGCCAAACCACAGGACAGTGTGGACGCCAGGAGGACGGGAGCAGGGCCCAAGGAGGGGGTGGGTGCGGGGAGGAGGAGTACAGGCAAGGGGCCTCTGTGACAGCAGGCAGCCTGGCGGAGTGGCCGGTGCACTTGGGTCCTGCCCCCACTCGGACCATCCTGAGCTGGTGACCTGCAGAGGGTGCCCAGCACAGCATGACGTCCTCTGGAGGCCTCTCTCAACCCCTGTGGGCCGCAGTGCCCTTCCCTGGATGGGGGGCGGGGGGATGGGAGGGGCAGGAATATGAAGGAGGCCGCCCGCACATGTGCGCACCTACCCTGACGCACAGCACCTGTTTGTACCTGGGTGCACCTGTGTGTTTGCGTCTCCCTGGCCTCGCCACCCCGGGAACCTGGCCTCTGAGGGGAGGGTGCTGACTGATGCGGATGTGGTCCAGAGCCCACAGTGACACCCCCTCGCTGCCTGGGATGCCGCCCCCCCACCCCTTGGGAGACGAGGAGGGCCAGGGCCAGGGGACTCAGGACAGGGTGGCTACTGCCAGCCCCTCAGGCCTTCCTGCCACCACTCCGGCGGCCCCTGCCGCTCCCGCCCTCCCTCCACGGGCTCCGATGACAGGTCCTTGGTGACAGCTCTTTGTCATGGCCCGGCAGCATCTGAGCAAAGGAGCGCGATGAGCTGGCCTGGAGCGAGAGGCGGTGAGCTTGTCAGCCGGGCTGGCTCCTGCCTCCTCCACTGCCAGCCTGGGAAGGCGGGGCAGGATTGGCCACTTGCTTCCTGGAAACGGTGCTGGGCGCCGGGGTTCCCGTGGGGGGGTGGGGAGGGTGCCTGCTAACTGCACTGGGTAGCGGTGCCATGCCCGGGGCCTGGCCCCGTGCGCCCGCGCTCGGCATGACTGCAAACACCTGTGCTCACCCTGCCAGCAGCCGGCTGCTCCTCAGCTTCCCTGAGCTTCCTTTCCCTAAACACTCCAGCTCCCGATGCTGAGTACGTTCTGCTCCCCCATCCCTGGGGGCTTGCAGGACGGGGACTGTCCCCTCGTTCTGGCTCCCTGGCACGCCCTGGCCTGGGCCTCTGCCCCTCACCCCCACCCCCCACTGCTGACAGAGCAGACAAAGCTGACACGGGTGGAAGATGAGACCCGAAGCAGTAACATTCCTGGGCCCAGGACACAGGAGAACCATGATCAACCCTCAGCTCAGCCACTTACAGCGATCTGCCCGCGAGCAAACGCCTCTGACCTCCGTTTCACAAAGCAGGAGGCCATCCTCTCCGTACTAATAAAAGGGCAATATGCTAATGAGGCCGGGCGTCCTTCCTTCCGGACAAAGCCTCGGCGGGCGGGGCCGCGGCAGTGGTGGATAGATCAGCGGCCTCTCCTCAGCCCCAGGAACCCGGTCTGTTCCCAGCATCCGGGGAGCTAAGCCAGGGGTCCCCAACATGCTGGGTGGCTGAGACCAGGGCTCCTCCAGGGCACGTACGTGCCAAACCCTGTCTGCTGACGGAATCAATGAAATGTGTCTCACACACCTACGGCCATTTGTCACGAGTGCGTGGCTGCTGATGTGATGAATAAGATAAAGATCCATTTAAAAGCGACACGGGCCCTAGCTGGTTTGGCCCAATGGATAGAGTGTCGGCCTGCGGACTGACGGGTCCCAGGTTCGATTCCAGCCAAGGGCAGCATGCCTGGGTTTCGGGCTCGATCCCCAGCAGGGGGCCTGCAGGAGGCAGGCGATCAATGGTTCTCTACCAACTACTGATGTTTCTATATCTCTCTCCCTCTCCCTTCTTATATAAAATCAATAAAAAATATATTTAAAAAATAAATAAATAAAAGCGACACGGAATTTACAGCAGCCCGTGGTCACGTGTTTCCTCAAACAGCGGTCGCTACAGGAGCCGCCCCCAGCACGTGGAGGTCCTTGGAAGAGGGGTCCCTGTGCGGGGAAAGGAGGGACGCTGGCCCCTTGGGGCCTGAGCCTCGGGCAGCCTGACCCCCTCGTGCTATCCACACCCTCACCTCGGCCTCAGCCCCGTCCAGGCGCCCCGGGACGGCCCCAGGAGCCCTTGGCCGGCAGCTGCCTGCTGGGCCACCGGCCACATCTGGATCTCATCCCCTCCATTCAATCGGTGGCTGCTTCCCAAACTCCGGCGCCCTTGATCCCCCAGCCCTGGGCGTGCTGTTAACAAGGACAGTAATTTGTTCATTAAAAACGGGCCTCCGGGCTGCTGCCTTGCCCTGGGGCCCGAGAGGGCGGGGAGGGAGAGGAGGGGAGGCAGAAGGCCAGGGACCAGGGGGCCCTCTCCAGAGCAGAGCCCCCCACTTCGGTCACCTCCTCCCTAACCCCCCAGGGGACTCGGCGGGGGACGCCTGGGGACAGGCCGTCAGGAGCGCCTGCCAGCTCCCTCCTGCGCTGTGACAGGCTCCGTGGCCGTCCAATCCATACGGACAACTGGCTCTGGCGGCCAGTCCCTGAGCAAACTGCCGCCCGTCAAGAGGCATTTATTGTCCTGAAAACAAGGGGGCGGCCCACTCCGCTCCCTCTCTGGGTATCCTTCCCCCGTCCTCGGAGCGGCTCAGACCCCTGCCCCAGGCTGCGCACCCCCATGCCTTCCTATCTCTGTCCCAGCAGGACGAGGTCCAGGGGGACAGGAGCCAGGGTCTGGGGGGGCAGGCCCCCCCACATGGTAACCCACCAGAGCAAGGTCTGCCGGTCTTCAGGGGCCCACGCCTTTATGAATGAGCTGAGTGTAGCCATGACCACCCCCCGAGGTGGTGTGCTGGGTCAACTATGAACCCCCTAATTCTCGTTCACCCAGAACCCCAGAATGTGACCTTCCTTGGAGGAGATAAGGTTGTTGCATTTGTAATCGAGGTCCTTCATCCTGGACTGGTGGGGCCTCATCCAGTGGCGGTGGCCTAAGGGTCAGAAACCTGGACACAGATGGGCCCGGATGGAAGGTGACGGGAGACACAGGGATGTGGGGGAGACGGCGGCCACGGAGCCCGGAGGCAGAGGCTGCAGTGGAGCATCTATGAGCCATGTGACCCGTGGGCTCCGCAGCTTCCGGAAGTGGGGGGGGGGGCAGGGGCAGAACGGGCCGCTAGAGGAACCACCCAGCCCACGCCTGGCCGCGGACGCCTGGCCCTCCTGCTCTGTGCTCTCAGCCCCCCGGCCTGTGGGAAACTGAGGCCGTGGGACACTGGTCCGGGTGGGGACCTTGGGCAGATGGTCAGGCATAGTCTCGTGTCCCTGGAGGGAAAGCCACCGGCACTGAGACCACGGGGGCCAGCCCCAGGGGGTGCAGAGAGAGAGAGTCCAGCCCTGCCCTCGAAGGCCTACCCATTTTTATTTAACTTTAAAAAAAAATAAAAAAATAAAAAATAAATAAAAAATTAAAAAAAAAAATATATATATATATATATATTATTGACTTTTTACAGAGAGGAAGGGAGAGGGATAGAAACATGGATGAGAGAGAAACATCGATTAGCTGCCTCTTGCACACCCCCTACTGGGGATGTGCCCACAACTAAGGCACATGCCCTTGACCGGAACCGAACCTGGGACCCTTGAGTCCGCAGGCCGATGCTCCATCCACTGAGCCACACCGTTTAGGGCAAGGTCTCCCCAATTTTAAACATTTTTTTTTTTAATTGACTACAGAGAAGAAGGGAGAGGGAGAAAGAGAGAGAAACATCCGTGATGAGGGAGAATCATCGGTGGGCCGCCTCCTGCACGCCCCCTACAGGGGATCGAGCCCATAGCCCGGGCCTGTACCCTGACCCGGAATCACACCCTGACCTCTTGGTTGATAGGTCGATGCTCCACACGGAGCCACGCCTGCCGGGCGCAGGCCTCCCTATGGGGAGCAGGGGTGGGGACGACGGAACAGGGATGCGTGTCCTGGAGGAGGGGAGGCCTTGCTGCCCAGGGCCCCAGGGCCCCGCCTTGTAAAGGAGGCGCCTCCCTCCTGAGGGTGTCTAGGTGGAGGCAGGCGGCCCCCCGGGGGGCAGAGAATCCCTGCTCTGCAGGGAGGAGGGTTCGCCGTCCTCTAGAAGGTTCTAAAGCTCCCGAGGTCCTCCTGTACCGCCCAGAGAGCAGGACGAGCCCCCTTTCTGCTCCGAGCAGCCACCGTGGGCCCCGGGGACCACGTCGCTGGGATGCCCGCCGGCCACGACAGACGGGGCGGCTTGCCCGGAGTGCCAGGAAGGTGGCCCCTGCCGCCCCCTCTGCCAACTCTGAATCTATAAACAGGGCTGCACCCACTTGCGTTTCATGGTTCTGTGCTGGGTACTGACTTCCCCAACATCCTCTTGTTAGCCCTGCTCCTTACAACTACCCCGAAGGAGAAGAGTTACCATCAGCCCCGCGTAATGAAGCGGAAACTGGGGCTCAGAGAGGTTGAGAAAGTTGCCAGAGGTCACACAGCCTAGGAGAGGCAGAGGCTCCAGCCCAGGTCGTCTGGCTCCCACAGCCCAGGCCCCGGCACACCCAGGGTCCTCGGACGGAGCCGCCGACCTGGGCCACTTCTCGGGGGACCAGAAGGCCATGGTCACCTGAGTTTCCGTTCACCAGGAGCCCAGGGAAGGAGGTGTCAAAGGGAAGAGGATGGGGGGTAAGCAGGGAGGCCTGGAACCTGCCAACGGCGTCACTTGGCAGGCGGACACAATGGCCGTCTCAGACCCCGAGCCAAACGGGCAGCAGGTCCCCGGGAGACGGCCCTTCGCAGGGAGCGGCCGCCCCAGCCAGGCCCTGGCCACCAGCGCCAACAGCCACCTCCCCGGCCGGCCAGGGGTGTTTCTTTCCAGGGCGAGGCCGGCAGCGGTTTCCAGGTGGGGGTCCGTGGAAATAACGGGCTCACACACCCTCCCTCGCTGCTGCCGGCTCGGGAACAGAGCCCCATTCAGCCGCCCGGGAGCCGCCCTCGTGGCTGCCGCCCGCGTTCCGGGAAGGCTGGAAAAGTCAACTCAGAGACGCACGCCCCGTCGGGGGAGGCCCCTCTCCGCCTCTGCCACATCCTCACCTCGAACCTCGGGGAACAGGCACTCCCACAGCCTCACAGCCACACACACACACACACACACACACACACACACACACACGGCACCCCGAGAACCCAGTGGGCAGCGAGCCTGAGGGAGCAAGCACTGGCGTTGAGACGCCTGTGGACACCCCTTTTCCTGGCCCTTCTGAGTCCGGGCTGAGTGCTGGGACAGCGAGGATGCTGTTGCAGGAGTCCAGGAGAGGGGCCAGGACTTCGTGAGCATCAAAAGGCGGGCGAAGCATCGACCTATGAACCAGGAGGTCACGGTTTGATTCCCTGTCAGGGCACAGGCCTGCACTGCGGGCTCGATCCCCAGTGTGGGGCGTGTAGGAGGCAGCCAACCAGTGGCCCTCTCTCAACATTAATGTTTCTCTCTCTCTCTCCCTTCCTCTCTGAAATCAAGAACACAATATTGAAAGAAAAAAGGGTGAGGGGAGGGGAGCAAGTAGGGTAACACCCAGGTCACTGTGACAGGCAGCCTCTTTCTGGGACAGCAGGCGCACGGTCAGAAATCTCTCTCAGGGCGCGGACGTCTGTTGGGGTGGCACTACGGGAAAGGCCAGGGATGGAGAATGGTGACCCTGGTGGGCTGAGGCTCATCACCATGTTTGAGAAAAGCTGGGGTGAGGATACCACGGGCACAGCGATGGCAACCGAAGATGCTAGCTGCGGGGGGGGGGGGGGGGGGGGGGGGGGGGGGGGGGGGGGGCTGGCAAGCACCCACATTTAGGACTGTAGCAGGAAGAGGGCCCCCACATGGGCCCGGGAATAAGAATCCCAGAGGCAGGAGGACTCCCCAGGGGAGGGTGGTGTTCTGGGAGCCAGGAGCGGAGAGCTCACCCCGGGCTAGGCCTACTCTGGGCAGGCGGGCCAGGGGCCAATGGGACAGGTCCTCCGAGAAGGCGTGGCTGGAAGGGGAGACACAGGGAAGAGGCCGGAGCTGTGGAGAGAAACTGCTAAGATTCGAGAGACCTAGCAGGTGCATCCTGGTGGGGAGGACTCAGCAGATGCAGAGAGGGAGAGACGGAGGATGAAGGAGGGAGGGGGCATCCCAGTAGGGGAGGAGGGCAGGGTGTAGGTTTGGCCTTGGCCTTGACCACAGGCAATGGAGTGGAGGAGAACATACAGGGCGTGAAGGAGGTTAGCTGGAAGCCTGCGACCGAGACTCTCTTCCTTTCGGGGTTCAGTGGGGCAGTCTGCTAAGGGGTGGCAAAAGTAGGAAGAGGGGCTCCTAGCTCCTGACCCCATTCCCACTCTCCTGTCCCGAACCGGACCAGCACCACCTCCCCCAGGAGGGCTTCCTTGCTGCCTCCTTCTGGATGGGTCTCAGGTCACCCTTCTAACTCTGGCGAGACCCCACCCAGGAACCCAATGCTGCCCGGGGATGTGGGTCCCTCGCGAACTCTGAGCACGTGGAGACAGGTCACAGTCCAGGGCTGCCACGTGCCCTCGGCGGCATGCCGGGCACAGGCCAGGGTCTCAACATGCTGCTTGAGTGACTTACAGACCCCAAGTCTCTTCCCTCCGCCTACGGACAGCCTCTTGGGATTCACCAAGCCGGGGAGCGCAGACACCCCACGTTCCAGCCGACCCGGAGAGGCCACGAAGGACTGGCGTTTGCTTTTTCCCCTCCTGTGCTTTAAGGAAAGTAAAGGGGGGAAATCCACGCACACCAGACAAAGGGAATGAGGTGGCTTGAGGACAAGCTGACGAGACCTAATTAGCAGTGATGGGCCGTGTTGGTTTTCCTTTGCAAACATCCTATTTATTTGCGGGGTGTTGGGAGGGGGGGCACCCCATGCTTGTTTCTTGTAAGTACTTTGCTTCACGCCTGGACGGCCACGGACAAACTTGTGATGCAGACCGTGCTCCCGGAGGCAGCTCTCAGGGGCCCCTTGGGGAGGAGGGACATGGGGGGTGGGGTGGCCCTCGGAGCCCATAGTCTGAGCTGCGCAGGGAAGGGGCTGGGGCCCACATCTGGGAGGGGTTCTCAGGGGGATCATGAACTTAAGCACCTCTGCCGACCTGGTGCCTGCTTGTCCCTGCCAGACCCTTTAGCCGAGGTGAGGACGGGTGCGGAGGAGGCGCCAGTGGCCAGCGCTGCGGTTCGTCTGGCTCCCTCTGGGCCCATTTCCATTGGGAGAGCCATGCTCCGCTCCTCCGTGGGGAATCCAGGTGCTCAGCCTGCTGACGGGGAGGAGAAGGAACATCGAAGACGCTGGAAATAGATGTGGTGAGTCATGGAAACGGGCAGGCTCTATTCTGAAAGGGCCTAGCCCAGTGGTCGGCAAACTCATTAGTCAACAGAGCCAAATAGCAACAGGACGACGATTGAAATTTCTTTTGAGAGCCACATTTTTTAAACTTAAACTGCTTCTAATGCCACTTCTGCAAAATAGACTCACCCCGGCCCTGGCATTTTGTGGAAGAGCCACACTCAAGGGGTCAAAGAGCCGCAGTTTGCCGACCACGGTCCTAGGCTGAGGGTCCGGGAAGGAGCAGGGGAAGGCCATGCCTGGCGGAGGGTCCCCAGGCCGAGTCTAACAGGGGGCACTGGTCAGAGACAGAGAGTAAGCACCACGCTCCTAGCTGCCCAGGTGACAAGCAGCAGGATGGCCCCATCGCCAAGGTTGGGGGGGGGGGGGTGTCCCCAGTATTCAGGGCTCCAAGCTGTGGCGTGGGGCGAGGCAGCGAGCGGAACAGCCCCTTCCTCCCTCGTACATTCGACAACCTTCTCGCGAGCAGCATCTCGTCCCTCAGCCTCAGGAGGTGAGATGTGTCCCTGAGAGGCAATTACCGGCTCAAGTGGCAAATAAGAGGGGTGGACAACGAGCGATCAAGAGCGCTTCCCAGAATCCTCCGGGTCTCCAAAGAAAGGAGGTGAGCTGTCTTTCCCACCAGGACGAGCTGAACATGAACAAGTCCAAGATGGAAGGCAGGGTTGTGAGTGAGCCCAGGTGAGTCCAGGTGAGGCGCTAGCGATACAGACACCCAATTCCCCATACCCAGCCATTCTCAGACACCACCTGCTGCCCTACAAGTCAACTGGGCTCTGACGTTCTCTACCGGAGACAGCATCGGACCCCACAGGCCAAGGCTCGTTCCCACAAGACTGCCCTCGCCCACGTCAGGTACCCAGTGCAAGTCCAGGTTGTCCCCGGAGCTTCTGGCCTGCCAGCTCTGGATGGAAGGTTCCAACAAGCCCCTCCTTGGGTTTAACTGCTAGAGTGGCTCATAGCACTCCGAGAGGAATTCTACTCACCGGCTACCGGCTCGTTATAAAAGGCTACAGCTGGCCGAAACCGGTTTGGCTCAGTGGATAGAGCATCGGCCTGCGGACTGAAGGGTCCCGGGTTGGATTCCGGTCAAGGGCATGTACCTTGGTTGCGGGCACATCCCCAGTAGGGGGTGTGCAAAAGGCAGCTGGTTGATGTTTCTCTCTCATCGATGTTTCTAACTCTCTATCCCTCTCTCTTCCTCTCTGTAAAAAATCAATAAAATATATTAAAAAAAATGGCTACAGCTGAGGAGCAGCCAGAGGGGAGAGAGTCACGGGCAGTTATGGGGAAAGGGCTCAGAGCTCCCACGCCCTCCCAGGGCAACACTGACCCCACATCTCCATACGCTCCCCAGCCCGGGAGCTCCCCACCGGGTCCGTTAGGGTTTGATGGAAGCTCCATCACACAGGCGGCCTCAATGAATTCATGGGCCACCGGCCACTGATTGGATCTCCAGCCCCTCTCCCCTCCCTGTGGGCTGCAGTCCCACTACCACAGTTTCTCCCCTGGCCATCAGCCCCCATCCTTAGTTACAGGGTCCGAAAGTCACCTCATCAACAGAACAACAGACACCTTTATCATTCACCTCAGGGGCTCTGAGCAGGAACCAGGACTAAGAACAAATGTATTTTCCTTCTAAGTCACAGTATCCCAGATGCCCCCTCTGCTGGGCTGGTCCGACTGTGAACTATCTGAACTAGTACCTGGCCTGAAAGCAGGTCCCCACCCATCCATCCATCCACCCACCCATCCAACCATCCATCCATCCAATCATCCATCCACCCATCCACCCATTCACCCATCCACTCATCCACCCATCCATCCATCCACCCACCCATCCAACCACCCATCCATCCAATCATCCATCCACCCATCCACCCATCCACCCACCCAACCATCCATCCATCCACCCACCCACCCATCCACCCATCCACCCATCCACCCACCCAACCATCCATCCATCCACCCATTCACCCATCCACCCATCCACCCACCCAACCATCCATCCATCCACCCATCACCCATCCATCCATCCACCCACTCACCATCCACCCATCCATCCGACAGGCATTTGTCCAGTGCCGAGTGTACCAGGCACTGTTCTAGGCAATTGGGTGAACGGTGGACGCTGAGAACAAACCCCTGCCTTTGGAAGCTGCCAGTGTGCTGAGGGCGTGACCGTAAACAGAAAACGATGTGAAAAGGGAAGGAGTGGATGGCAGGTGCTGGGTGAGTAGTCAGGCGAGACTCCCCGTCCCCCGTAAGAAGGTGTTAGCAGGAGACCCTCCTGGGCCTGAGAGCCCGTGGGCACAGGAGACAGAACCCCTGCTGGGTGGGCAACTGCTTCCGGCCTCACCAGGCGGCTGTTAGAAGGTGGACTGCGCAGAGGGCTGGTGTGCCCAGCTGCCGAGCTCAGCCGGGCAGCTGCCCTGGCAACAACCGTCACGGGCACAAGGAGAAAGGGTGCCCGCACATCTCTGTGGGCCCCACCAGCCACAGAGGACGGGTGGGGTGGGGGAGACGGCCTGTGTCCCTCTGCCAAGTCCCCGGGACCACATTGGCCTGGAGGCACGGAAAGCTTAGGGTGCTTGGGAGCCGCCCCCCCTACAGGGGTCCCCAGACAGGGGTTAACCCCCTGAAACTAGACCCTACACGCTGGATGTTCAAGCACATGCATGTGTTTTCTGGGGAGAGTTTAGGACACCCCAAAATTAGCCCTGTCCCGCTCTCCAAGCCCGCAGCTGCTTGCCCCACGGCAGAGCCGACAGAAAGAGAAATAGAATCCATTAGCGATCAGCCCGGATTTCGCCCCTCACACGCGTCGGGAAAGGCCGCAAATCCCGGGGACAGCGGCTGTCAGATCTGGGTCACCCTCCGGCCTGCGCCTCACAGCGCTGCTGCTTTGGTGCAATTAGGACGCTGAGCGCCGGAGAGCCGGCGGCCTCTCTGCCTCTCCCGGCACAGCCGAGACGGGGGCGGGCGTGTGTACATACGGGTGTGTTTATGCACAAAGGTGCGTTTGTGTGCAGCCGCTGTGTGTTTGTGTGGGTGCAATGTGGCTGGGTGTGCAATGCCATATGTGTAAACAGCATGTGTTATGTGTGCTCAGGAAGCACTGAGAGGATGTGTGTGTGTGTGTGTGTGTGTGAGCAGGTGAGTGTGGTGTGTGTGTGTGTGTGTGTGAGCAGGTAAGTGTGTGTGTGTGTGTGTGTGTGTGAGCAGGTGAGTGTGTGTGAGCAGGTGAGTGTGTGAGCAGGTGAGTGTGTGTGTGTATGAGTGAGCAGGTGTGAGTGTGTGTGTGTGTGCAGGTGAGTGTGGTGTGTGTGTGTGTGTGAGTGTGAGTGAGTGTGTGTGTGAGTCGGGGGGAAGGAGGCAGCCTGTGGAGGTCCATGCAGCACGGAGGGGAGGCGTGCCCCACCTTCTCAGGAAGCACAGGAACCCCTGTCAGAAACGGGGTGAAAGTCTCCGAAGGATGTGAAAGGGGCTGCAGGCCTCAGTCCCCTCTTCTCACGGAGGGAATTTCATTCACTAGAAATGAGGTGACGGCCCCCGAAAATGTCTCATCCTGCTGGGACAGTGAACGAGTTCCCCGGGCTCTGAGCACACAGGGTCATGCTCTGAGGTCGATGGTGGGATGGTGCTGGTCAGGGCCAGAGTATGTGTGTGTGTGGGGGGGGGAGGGGTTCAGGTCTTCCTCTGGCCCCTGGTTTCGCTGAGAGACAGACCCTTCACCTGGCTCGGGCTTCTGGGCTCTCCCTCCCTTTACTGGGCCCAGCCCAGCACCCGGCACTTTCCAAGGCCCGCGGTGAAGCCGACACCCTCTGGGCCACCTGGACCGAGCTCCGGGCAGCCAGAGGCAGCACAGAAAGGGCTGGACTCCAGGGCCCTGGGGCAGGTTCCTTCCGGAGACCCAAGGCCAACCCATCCGTAGCCGCCGTCCTGTGGCCAGTGGAACGAGCATGGAGCTCGGGAGGCCTGGGCCTGAGGTCAGGCTGTGCCGTGGACTAACCAGCAGCAAGAGCATGAGCGGATTAACGAAGCTCCCTGAGCCTCAGTTTCCCCATCTGCAAACCAATGGTCCCGGCACCTTCTCTCCATGGACTTCATGCTGCTTCCCCTGGGGGTGCAGTGTGGAAAGGACCCAGCCAGGGTCTGCACATGGTCAGCTTCAGAAAAGGGGTCCTCTGTCCCCACGTCAGCTGTGGGACCCGCCCACTCCAGCCCCCTCCTCTCATGTTAGGATCCACGTGCCTGCCAGCTGTAAGGGGGCAGGTCCAACCAGCCTCTCCCCTTCTCTAGCCTCTCCCCTCCTCCAGCCTCTCCCATCTCCAGCCTCTCCCCTTCTCCAGCCTCTCCCTTCTCCAGTCTCTCCCCTTCTCCAGACTCTCCCTTCTCCAGCCTCTCCCCTTCTCCAGCCTCTCCCTTCTCCAGTCTCTCCCCTTCTCCAGACTCTCCCTTCTCCAGCCTCTCCCCTCCTCCAGCCTCTCCCATCTCCAGCCTCTCCCATCTCCAGCCTCTCCCCTTCTCCAGCCCCTCCCCTTCTCCAGCCCCTGAATCCACACAGAGGGAGGTCCCCCAGAGTGCCCAGTGTAGATCACAGTGTCCCCCGGGGAAAGGGGGGGAGGGCTGAGTGGAGGAGGGGAGGACCCCGGACAAGCATGGCAGGTCACCGAGAGTTTAAACACCAAGGCCACTTTCCCCGTATTACCCATCAGCCACCAGGGGAGTCTCCCACAGTACAGTTGTGAATTAAATATGCAGCCTAATGAGTTGATTTTATTAGTTTGCAAACGCATTGAGAACTCGTTATCAAAATAAACATCGATTCCTTTCACCCCTGCTGCAGCCTCTTCAAGCGGGAAGAGATAAACACCGCGGCCGATGGCGGCCGCCCAGCAGCACTGTGGGCGCGGGCTGGCCCGGGCGGCCCCTCCAGGCCTCCGGGGGACCCTGTGGGCTGGGGGCACTGGGAATGGGGGAGGGGGTTCTGCTGCTAATGACAAGACCAGGGTGGCGGCCTGAAGATTCTGTTTCCCGGTCAGGCCCCTCGCTCCTGGCACCGGGCTGTAGGTGTGTGGGCAAGCCAAACGGCAATGATGATGATGATGATAATAATAGCGGCAGCAAACCCCATGCTTATTAAATACCAGACTCGCCGAAACCGGTTTGGCTCAGTGGATAGAGCATCGGTCTGCGGACTGAAAGGCCCCAGGTTCGATTCCGGTCAAGGGCATGTGCATTGGTTGCGGGCACATGCCCGGTAGGAGGTGTGCAGGAGGCAGCTAGTCGATGTTTCTCTCTCATGGCTGTTTCTAGCTCTCTATCCCTCTCTGTAAAAAAAAAAAAATCAATAAGATATATTTTTAAAAAATAATAAAAATAAATACCAGGCTCTATGCCATGTGTTCTCTGACCATCCACGAACCCTGCAGGGGAAAAAGTATGATCCCATTTTACAGATGGAAACACTGAGGCTCAAGGCCATGCTGGGGAGCCGGGTGCAAGCCTAGGCCGACTGTACCTGTTCCAGCTCCCAGGCTCGGCCTCCGTGCAGTTACCCAGGGGCTGTTCTCCTGCAGAGTGGCTGTGTTCGAGACAGCAAAACGCGTTTGCCCTGGAAAAGATCTCCCATGATCCTGTGGCCGGGCAGGGGGCTGCAGCAGGGGACAAGCTGACCTTTGCAGGAACCCACCCTCCCAGCCCGTGGCCCTCTCTGGCTCCAAGGCTTGTCTCCCTGGAGACACCAATGAGTGGCCTGCTCGCCCCTGCCCCTCCCTCCCGCAGGCCCCAGGTCCCCGGGGAGAGATGGTTGGCAGAATTAGCCACGAAGCCAGCGGGACAGGGACGGCATTGTCACGCTCTGCGGGCCGTGTCTCTTTGGAGAGGATGTTCTAATCCCATGTCACCCGCTCTCGCTGTGGCTGTCAGCTGTTTGCAGGCATCTGGGAGGCAGGTTTTTGAAATCGGAGCCATGGCAGCTCCCCCCCACCCCCACCCCACCCCCGCTGGCATGTGCTCATCCATCCATCACGCTGTCTGGGACCCCTTTGTTAGCCGGCCCTCCCCCAGCCAATGGCATCCTGGGCCTCGCCCCCTGCCAGCTGCCCCGCCTTTCCTTCTATTTTGGGCCCACACCAGGGCAGGGCTGGGCCCCAGCAGCCTCGCCCCCCTGCAGCTGAGGACTGATGACTCTGGGGAGAGGCCTCTTGGATTCCCGAAGAAGGAAGTGACGAGGTTCCAGCGACTTCTGTAAGTGAGAGGATGTGAGGGGCGCAGTGCACACAGTAGGGCAGCGATTTCTAACAGCGAGCCGCAAGGATTTTTTAAAACGTGTGTGAAAGAAAAAAGCCACATGCTAACCTGACAAGCTCAGGGAAGGCCTGTGTGGCAGTCTTGCAAACCCAGAGACCTAAGAAAACCACAAAAGATGGTTTGAAAATTAAATATCTAACAGGTTATAGTAGGTAGTCATGTCCTAGATATTTTCCCAGTCAAAGATCAACTTTGATCTTTTTACTGAGCCCATTTGCCTTTTTGCCTCTAAGATAACATATCTGTGAGATGTCTGAGTAACTTGTAACTTCCCTTTTTCTGGAGCCCCTGGGGAACAAACAAATTTGAGGACAGATGCCTCAAATTCCTTCTTTATCATGTTAATTGTTCCCACACTCACCAGAGTACACCTCCATCATTTTACTTTTTATCCAATCCCAGGAGTTTCCCACCGCTTTGCTTTCTCCCGCCTCCTTACTCCATCACCAATGAATTTCATGTAACCCACCTATGTCCCTCCTTTGATTTCAGTGTATAAATAGAGAAATGTAACCCGCCATTCTCCGGAGCATTATCTCAATCCGTTAAGGTTCTGCTTCCCGGCATATGTCGACAGTAAGGCTCAAATAAATTATTAAAAAATTCTTTACAGGTTTCAATGGTTTTTTCGTTAACACGTGCGGTACCTGACTATGTCGTCGGGGACCCTGACCTCTTTTCCCTTGGGTTGTCAAATAAAAAAATGACAGCAGCCAGCACAACAGCCATCCGCACTGTGAGTCAATCAAAACTATACCACTTTTTTTTTTTTTTTTTTTTTTAATTTTTTTGGGTCAGACTGGCATCGTGTGTTCGTTTCAGCAGCGCCTGTGCACAAGGAGCACACACTAAGTAAACCCCCAAACTGTCCCTCCACAGAACAGGTTCTAGGCAGTCTTGGGAAGTTACCAAGAAGATAACCTCGCATCAATGGGAACTGGAGGTCCTACAAATGAGGGGACTTGTCCGCGGGCCCTGAGCTGGCCTCTGGCGGAGCTGAGCCTGAAACCAGACCCCCTGGCACCCGCCGATGCCCGGCCCCGGCCGATGCCCTGCTCACCGAGGCAGAGGCCGAGGCCAGCCAGGCTGCCTGCCCCGGGAGAGGGTCCCACAGCTTTCTCTGTACAACCCAGATCTCCTCGCAACACTTTGAGGGTCAGGACGAGGCAGAGGCACGGGTCTGCTCCTTCCCGGAGGGAAACAGACGCTCTCCCCAAACTCCGCGTCCTCCTCGGACCACAGGCGACTCCAGGGTCTGGTCCATCACGGTGGGCACTGGTCTGGAACACAGCTTGCAGCACGGGGATGCCCAGGATGGGACGTGAGCAGACAGGCTCCTGGGGCAAGGTGGTCAGGCAGGCCTTCTGAGTACACATTTCTGAAGCGTGTACACAGCCACATGAAATAAGCAACACACACACACACACACACATATGCATGCATGCATGCACATGCATACAGACAGATGTATACAGACATCTACAGATACAGGTACACCTACATACACACACACACACACACACACACACACACGCCAATCTGTGGAGTCGGCCCTGCCTCTTTCCCAGATCACTATGCAGAGACCAGCGGACCAGAAATGTAAGCCACTTGGCCATCCCCTTGCTAACGGGCCTGGGCCACTGCGGGACCCTCACGGGCTGCCATGGGCTTCCCAGGCTCCCCCTCCCCCTCCTCTTGGAGCTGGGCTAAGCCTCCTGAACCGTCCCCAGGCCCCCGCCCCAGCACAGAGTAACGGGCCTGCCTGCCCGCTCAAGAGGACACAGGAGGCCGGCATGGGCCCCTTCCCCCATGGGGATGGTGGGAGGGTGGAGGGGGCGGGCGAAATGGGCAGAGGCACAGGCTGTCCTGGCGGAGGGGACAGGAAGGAACCACGCTGGGACGAGGGGCTTCACAGGCCCACCCAGCACATGGGACGGGGTCGACAAATAGTTACTAAAATGAAGGAGGAGGGGAGGGGCCTGAGCAGCCTGCGGGCAGGTGGCCATGACAGCCTGGCACCTGGCGAAGGAGGCGGGGGCTGCAGAGGCGGGTGGAGAAGGGGCGGGGGTGAGGGTAGTATTTCAGCTGCAGCAGGAGGTCCCGAGGCAGCCCCTGGCCATGCTCCCTGCTCCCTGCCGGGATGGAGGGTTTTCAGGAGAAATGTCACCCCTTCTCATCCCAGGACCATCTGTGCGCTGCCTGACTCCAAGGCAACGGAGGAGTCCGAGGCCCGGGGGTCCCTCTGGCTCCTGGTTCTGGCTTGACCTCCAGGCTGTGGGGGGAAGGTCCCTGGTGGTGCTGACCAGAGGCCCCCCCCCCCCAAATCCGGCCTCCTCAGGGACAGGGAGCTCATGGGGGACACCCCTGCTATCTGCGGTTTCTGATTTACCGGCCCCGCAGAGACGACTCCCTCTCCTGGCGGATTAACTCGCTCCTCGGAGTCATAAATAATGAGTGAGCCGCGCCACTTAGCAGCCTGTGTTTTCGAAGCACTTTGTGCCCATTAACCAGAGAATTCTGGATGCTGCGCCTCCGGGAGGAATGGACAGGAATGAGGGGAAACCTACAAAGATCTCTGGAAGTCATCCTGTCTCTCCCCCCGCCCCAGCCCCAATGGAGCCCATCCTCCCTCCCCCCTCCCCCCTCCCGCAGGACCCCGTCTGGGAAGAACAGGGTAAAAGAGCAAAAAACCCAACAGCTCTGTTTTGAGAAAACATTCAGACTGAGATGCCTGAGACAACACGGAACAAAGGAAAACAAGTCGTAACCCAGACAGGCCGCTCGATGCCTTCACCACCGGAGGAGCCAGCATGCCAGGGAGCCGGGGGGGGCCCCTGGAATGCGGGGGTCGGGAGGGAGGCCCACGGAGGACAGAGAGGCGGTTGGAGTAACCCCAGGTCGGCCAGGGAGACCTTGATCCCAGAAGCAGGCCCACCTGCCCATACGGAAAATGGTAATTTGCTAAGCGAGACCCATTCATTAGCCTGCAAATGACACGGTTCTGATTCCGAGGAATGTCCCGTTAATTAGCGCCCCCCCTCCTTCTGCCACACACACACACACACACACACACACACACACACACGCACGTTTGCGAGGCCACATTTGAAGCCTTGCTTCTGGCTTGGGGCAGCAATGGCCACTTGGTGCCAACGTGTGCCTCCCGGTCTGTGGGTTCATTTACAATTTGCCAAAACAAGGTCCTCCCGGGGCAGGGCTTGGCAGGCCCCCCGAGGGCCGGGGGCCAGAAGGACTCTCCGAGGATCCGCTCCTTTCCCCTTGCTCCCGTCACAACCACTGAATCATTCACCGAGGAGCCACTGAACCCGGCTGCCTGCCCGGCACAGCGTGGGACCTTCACACACACACACACACACACACACACACACACAAACTTCTCTCCGGAATCCATCTCGAGTCCATTCAGTGCTGGGATGGCGCCGGGAGAGTCAGGGGTCAGGAAACCAGCCTGGCTGGTGTGGCTCAGTGGTGGAGTGCCAACCTATGAACCAGGAGGTCGCGGTTCGATTCCCTGTCAGGGCATACATACACCTGGGTTGTGGGTTGTGGGCTTGATCCCCGGGGGGGGGGGGGGGGGGAGGGCTGCAGGGGGCAGCTGACCAGTGATTCTCTTGCATCCACGATCTTCCAACTCTCCCTCTCCCTTCCTTTCTGAAAAAACCAATAGGAAAATATTTTTAGAAAAAGAAAATCAACTCCCCCTGCCCTTGTATTCGTGGGATGGAACACGGGCCCGGTGAGGAATCTTCTACAGGGAACGCGCCTGGGCACCTGGGCAGGTGGCCTGCCATCCCCCTCACTCCTGCCATTCTCACAAGACGGCGAGGAAGGGAGTGCAGACCCCGCTGCTGGCCCAGCCGACGAGACCCCCCCACAGCTACCCCCTCCGGCTCCGGGCAGAGCACACAGAGCGACCTCCTGGAGGCCCCCGGGGGGAGCCATGCCGGTGGGTGATGCTGGAAGAAGAATCTGGCACAAATCGAGTTTCCCGTATCTTCTGGCTTCTGGCTTGAGGCAGGCGGCAGGCCAACAGCAGAGACAGAGAGGCAACCCTCCCACACAGCACAGTCACGGACAGACGCACAGACCGATGGACTCCCGCCGGGCGTCCAGGGCCCATCGATCTCGCCACGGGTACACAGAACCCTCAGGAGGGGAAGACTGTGGTGCTGGGGGACGGGGTGTGCCGGCAGAAGGAGGAGCCGGCGCCCCTGCACCACACCGTACACAGGAACCAACACAAAGCGACCTACATCTCAGCGACCTACATCTCACAGCTAAACCGTAACATTCTTTAAAAAAAAAAAAAAAAGCACCGGGTTAAATCGTCATGACCTTGGATTCAGCCACGGATTCTTGGATAAGACAACAACAGAAAAAACGGTCACGTCGGCCCTCACCTAACTCCAGTCCCAGCCTCCCCCAGGAGTGGAATTTTAAACCAATCAGCCTGGAATTCCTCTTCAGCCCTAGCGCAGCGATCTGCCCGATAAGACCCCCTCCCGTCCCCCCGGAGGGAAGGTGACCAGGCCAGAATAATCTCCTCTTCGAATTCTTTGTCCTGCCCCGTTTCTGCCCAGAAAAGCCTTCCGCTTTGCACACCGAAGAACCCTCTGCTTACTCGATGGGGTGCTGCCTGCTTTATGAACCCCTCCATAGAGCCTTACATGTACGTGGTTGAGTTTTCAGGGATATGAAAGGGTCCAGTAACTGCGGGAAGCAGTCAGCTCCGTAAAAAGTGAAGCGAAGAATTACCGTAGGGCCCAGCAATTCCGCTCCTCCTCCTCCGGAGAGCGGGGGAGATGCCCAAACTAACCCACGCGCACACACGTTCACAGCAGCACTATTCACAACAGCCCCAACGTGGGGGGAAAATGCCAATGTCCATCAGCCAACGGATGGACAAACAAGTTATGGTTTCTACGTTCGGTGGCGTGTTTTTCAGACCTAAAAAGGAATGAAGTACCGGCACATGCCACAACATGTCTGAACCTCAAAACCATTATGCCCAGTGAAAGGAGCCAGGCAACAAAAGGTCACAGATTGCATGACTCCATTTACGTGAAATGTCCCAGGATAACGGAATGCCGACTGGTGGTTGACGGGAGCTGGAAGGAGGGAAAATGGGGAGCAGCTGCTTACGGTCATGGGGCTCTGTTTGGGGGTGATGACAACGTCCACGTGCTAAATGCCACTAAAATGTGCACTTTGAATGACTAATTTTATGTCTTATGAACTTTATCTAAAAAAGAAATCAAATAGAAAACCCACAGTCTTTCTTGGTCAGAGAACTACAGGGTATAGGACAACCTAAGTCCTTCCTGAGCTCCCCAGGGAGAATGGCATCTCTTCCCCCACCTTTTTAAATAATAATAATACAATAATAATAGTAATAATAATACACAGACACACACATATATATTGGATATATATACATACACACCCACATACACACACACACACACACACACATATATATTATTGATTTCAGAGAGGAAGGGAGAGGGGGAGAGAGAGAGATAGAAACGTCAATGATGAGAGAGAACCATTGATTGGCTGCCTCCTACACGCCCCACACTGGGGATGGAGCCCGCAATGTCCTGACCTGGTTCCTAGGCCAATGCTCAACCACTGAATCATGCCGACCGGGACTGCTTCCTGTTTCATTTATTTAACAAATAAACGATTTAGCTGTTAACGGATCATAATAAAATACGATTTACTGAACAAACACCTATGTAGCGTGAACGGTATGCCAGCAGCTCTGCTCAGACCTTTACAAATAAGAACTTGTTCAATCTTCACCACAGCCTCGCGAAGCAAGCAGTGCTGTCCCCCATTTACAGGCAGGGAAACTGAGGCCCAGGCAGGGAGGTGAGGCTGCTTGGCCACAGCCACAGAGGCCGTCTGGCCCCAGGATCCTGGCTCCCATCCCGAGCTCCGTTCTCCACTGCTCTGCCGGAGGCCCGTCACTTGGCTGAGTGAAGGGTTAGGGATCCCAGAACCCGGCCCAGGCCCTAAGCAGGGGTGGGGGCGGCAGAGAGGGCAGGGAGGGAGTCACAGATCCAGCCTAACACCGTGGGACTGACCCCACGACCAAGTCAACTCCGCGGCACCCCACCTCCACCGGGACCCCGACTCACCCTGCTGCCCCCACCCCGCCTGGGCCCGTGGGCTGTTCCGCCTTCCCAGTGTTTAGTGGGTCCACGCGGTGGAGAGAACTGCCTTTAAACAAGCGATCCGTTCCCACAAGAGCTCCCCTGGACTGGTCCCTGGAGGATTTTCAGTTTTGTTTATTTAATAGGCGATTCCTTTTCAAGTTCTTCCCATATCCGAGACGGCGCCGCAGACAGACCATTAACAAAGCAGCCTTCTCCTCCTCCTCCTCCTCCTCCTCCTCCTCCTCCTCCTCCTCCTCCGGTTGCTTCTCCAGGAGGACTGGGAGGGTCAGTTCCCAGCCCCCTCTGCTAGGGCAGGAAAAGGGGCAGGACTGCCCTCTGAGCAGGGAGGACTAGGACCAGAAGAGACCAGTTTTAGTCACAATTGTAGGAGGGCCTCTGCCGGCTTCAATGTTATCTCAAGCAAACCACGGCAGCCAATGAGCTCCGGTGCTTCCCAAAGGTACCTATCCATCACCTGGGGATCTGAAAACACAGGTGCCAACTCCTCAGCCCTGGGCGAGGCCGGAGATGTCACATCTGTAGCCAATTCCCAAGGATGTCGGGGGGTGGAGGCGGGGGAGGGGTGGTCCAAAGCAGGGATGCAGCCAAAAGCTTGAATTCACCTGGTTTAACCTGGGGAAGACACAACCTAATACCCTGTTTCCCCGAAAATAAGACAGTGTCTTATATTAATTTTTTCTCCCAAAGTTGCGCTAGGTCTTATTTTCAGGGGATGTCTTATCTTTCCATGCGCTAGGTCTTATTTTTGGAGGATGTCTTATTTTCGGGGAAACACGGTAACATAGTGTCTGAGCGCCTACTATGTGCCAGAGGCCCCACAGCCACTGCAGACTGTGGTAGGAGTCTCTACCCAGTGTGGCAGAAGGATTTTCTGGACCTCCCTCTAAGAGTTAGCCCGTCCACAGAGAGGCGGGAACTGGAGGGTTGGGGTTTTCTGAGCAATATGGATTGCTGCCCCATTTTACAGATGGGGTCACCAAGGCTGGGAGAGCTTGAGGGTCCGGACGAGGTCCTTCAGCTAAGCGGGTGGCAGGGCCAGGATTCCGGCTGCGGTGTGCTCGGGCCGAGAAGACCGGCCTTTGTTCACAGCTGCTCACGGGACAAGGGAGGCAGAGGCAGCGCATACCAGACAGGACCAGACAAGCAGGCACCGAGTCACGGGGCTGAATTCCAGATCCCTCCGCCCCACTGTCCTGCCCGCGATGATCCAGGCGATCTGGACAACATCGGCGGGCTCCCTGGAGGAGCGGCCACCCTTGCTCACCCTGCCTCACCTCGTCTTACCCCGGGGCCTGGACCGGACAGCCCCTCTCCTTTTCAGCCGGGGAGAGGTAGTGGGGGTCCCGGGGAGACAGAAGCAGGAACAGAGGACCCTGAAGGCCGAGGCCAGGGGAGGCGGCGGGCATCCCTGGAGGGTCTCACCGGTGGGCAGCACCAGCCTCCTGGGCAAGTGGCCTGAGCTTAGAAATGCCCACCCACCCTCAGGTGAATGCTCTTCTCTACCTTGGAATTCTTTTGTTTTTATTTTTATTGATTTCAGAGAGGAAGGGAGAGGGTGGGGAGAGAGACACAAAAACATCCATGATGAGAGAGAATCTTTGATCGGCTGCCTCCTGCACACCCCCACTGGGGACCGAGCCCGCAACGCAGGCAGGTGCCCTGACGGGGAACTGAACCCTGACCTCCGGGTTCATAGGTCAGCGCTCCACCACTGAGCTATGCCGGCCGGGCCGCCTTGGAATTCTTTATGTTTTGTTAACAAGAGGCCCGGGCCCTGCAGATGATGCCAGCGGTCCAGCCAGTGGTTAGCGATGGTGCCGGGCCGGCCCGGGCTCAGGGCTGTTCCTATGTGGTAACCGGGCAGCGCGGAGCAGGGCAGGCCAGGGCAAGCCCGCACCTCCCCGCAGCCCGAGCGCGAGGCTGGAATGCGAATGGAAACTGCAGACGGGGAGGTGCGGGCAAGGACCTTCTGAGGCGCCCCCGGGAGGCCTCGAGGGGCTCCCGTGTCCTCCCGGGCTTGTGGTGACAGCCTGATACCAATAACCAGCCCTGGGGAGGGGACCCGAGCGGCCAGCTGTCTTCAGGGCCTTGGCCTCTCCAAGGAAACCACCCCCCAACACCATCCAAAGCCCAAGGGCTGGGCAGATGCAGGGCGCTCAGCTGTGCCAGCCGGTCCCAGGGTCCCCCGTGTAATTGGAGCCGAGCCCCGGGCCTGGCTTGTGGAATTGGCCAAAGAAGGAGAGGAGAGCCACGAGCAGTTGGTTCGGAAGCCCTGGCCCGGCTGGCAGTCCCAGCTCCGCGGGGAGGAAGCCACGCCAAGCATTCATTCCGTGGGGGCCACTGTCCCTGGAGGACAGGTGCTGGCATCAGGCAGGGCCACGGGAGGAATGCGGGGCCTGGGGCAGGACGGAGACTGACTTCACCAGGCCCGGTGCATTCTGGGAGGCCAGTAGTAGAGAGGGGAGAGCGTTCTGGAGTCTTAGGGTCTTGGCTCCAAGAGCCCGGTCCATGGGGGGGGTCCCCCAGGTCTTCAGGATCCAGCATCCATCTACCGTAAGGGGTGGCCTCGTATGCCTACCGCCCTTTCCCCATTGTGGCCTTGCTGGGGCTCGCATGAGCTTCTTACGTTTTTTTTGAACCAACTCTATCGGCCTGATCTGTGGGCAAGACGGTGGTCCTATTCCTAGAGATCCCGCTTCTGGGGATCTATCCCAGGAAACCTGAAACTCCCATCAGAAAGAATGCACGCACCCCTACATTCACAGCAGCACAATTTACAATAGCTGAGCTCTGGAAACAGCCCAAGGGCCCACAGCAGAGGAGTGGGTAAAAGGCTGTGGTGCCTTTATCCCATGGAATACTATGCAGCTGTTAAAAAGAAGGATCTCTTACACATTGGGACGGCATGAAGGGACATGGAGAGGATCATGCTAAGTGAAGTCAGTCAGTCAGACAAAGGCAAGTATCACATGATCTCACTCATAGGTGGAACCGAATGAACCAAAGAAACTGATGAACAGAGAGGACCCGGAGACGTGGAAGCATGGAACGGCATGTGGAATCTCAGAGGGAAGGTGGGGGAGGGTGGGGGGGTGGGAGATCATCAACCGAAGACCTTGTATAGGTATACTAGAGGCCTGTTGCATGAAGATTCCTGCAAGTCTTCGCTCCTGGCCAGAGCACCACTCCTGTAGCTCCCTTCGTGCCCCCCGCCGCCCCCCTCCTCCTCCCCTCACAGCAGGCATCCTGCCCAACCCAGCCGCTCCATGCTTACATATGCAAATTTACCCATATCTTTGTAGGGTTAATTTGCATACTCGTGACTGATTGGGTTAATTTGCATACTCACTCCTGATTGGCTGATGGGTGTCACGGAGGTACAGTCATTTTTTGATATTTCTATTTTATTAGTGTAGATATGCATAACCCATGGACACAGACTATAGGGTGGTGAAGGCCTTGGGGGAGGGACGGGGGCAGGCTGGAAGGGGTTAATGGGGGGGGGGAAGAGGACATGTGTAATCCTTTCAATAATAAGAGAAAAAGATGGTCATATCCAAACTCCCAGGGCTGCTGTGGGGGTTCGATGCGCTAATGCACTGGGGGCCCTCGGAAGGGAGGGTGTGCATTATATAAATAGCGGCCATTACCCAGTCTCGGGGATTCCAAGGGCATTTCACATCCCCAGAGCTGGCATGCACCTCATTGCCCGAGAGACAGCAGCCTCTTTCCCTCTCGCAGGGACACCCACAGTAATGGCAGGTCTCACAATGGAGCTCGGGTTCAGTGTAAGAGGGATGAGGGCGACGGTGACGGTACCCATCCTCTGCATCTCTCTCAGCGACAGCTCCTTGGCTGCGAGTTGAGCTGTGGGGTGCTGTGAGCGCCCTGATCCGGGTGCAAACAGGCATGGAGACCCCAGGGTGCCAGAGTGGGCAGGAGCCGGAGCCGCCAGGGGGATGGACACTGAGTCAGGACAGAGGCTATGACAGGCTGCCAGAGGCCTGGGAAGATGGGTCAGGGCCCGGGCAGGGGTGGGACAGGGCTCCTGACTCCCACGGCAACATCCACGGGCTGGGCTCCGTGTTAGGTCTGCTCCCTAATATCCCGTCAGACAACCCTCCCATCAGCCCATGAGTGTGAGGGAACTTCGTCTGTGTTAGGTCTACACGTAGCAAGTGAGGAAACCGAAACTCAGAAAAGCGAGGGGAAGTGGCCACGGTCAGGCCGCCTGTAGCACAGAGCGAGGCCAGTGGCTGGGCAGCCGTGGAAAGGGGGCGCTATCTTGCTCCTCCGCGGGTCAAAGGGAACCAGCGGGCGGAGCGGGCTCGGGGGTGGGACCCCGGCTTCCAGCACAGTCCGGTGGTGGAGAACTCAGGCTCCCACCAGACGGGGTCCATTCCCGAGTTCACCATCCACAAACTACGGGACTTTAGGTAAGCTGCTCCGTCTCTCTGGGCCTCCGTTTCCAAATGCACACAATGGGGACAGCGGGCTTCCTCCCAGGGGTGCTGAGAAGACTCAACAACCGACGTGAAGCATTTAGAACAACGTCTGGCTTGTGGCAAAGGCCCCGTCCACCCCGAGAAACCACAGCCCTGCCAGGGGCCAGCTGTGCCGCTCAGGTGAGAGCCGGGACGGCAGCATCTGCCGGGGCAGAGCCTGCGGAGGGGCAGTCAGGCCCTGTGGCTTGGGGCACCTCTGTCCTTTACAAAACCAGGAGCCCTTTGTAACCCGACCTCAGTGGTTGTCTGAGTTCCCCTGTAGTTTTAGGTCATCTATTGCCTCCTAGGGGGGCACCAGGACCTAGGGCCAGAGGAGGGGTACGAGGAAAAGGACTCCAAACCCCACACACGCACACGTGTGCTCATCACACATGTGCTTTCGTGTGAGGCTCCCCACCGGGAACTGACTGATGACCAGCAGGGCAAGCGTCCCTGAGTGTTAGCACCCTGAGGGCGGGCCGCCTCTCAGCAAGCCACTGGAGAAGGTGGCTAAGCGTCCTCTGACCCGAGTGGTTAGCGGCCACTCAGGTGGGAATCTGCCGGCCATACCTGCCACTTGGCAACGGGGAGGGTGAAAACAGAGCCTCCCAGAGGGCTCGCCTGGGTGCAGGCCGGGAAAGAGGAACGGACGGGGATCCAGGCTGGAAAAGAGGTTATAGCACCTGCGTTGGGAGATAATCTGATCACGCACGTAAGGAAATCCGATGAGGTCGGCAAAAAAGTTTCCAGAGCTAATCACCGAGCCCGGCCAAGTCTAGGGTGCAAGGCCAACGTGTCCACATCAGCTATTTCCGAGTCGAGGCGACGAGCCGCTGGGAGTCCCAATGAAACAAGAATAACATTTACAATTGCATCAAAACCATGAAATATTCAGGCCTGACTCTGACAGGCGATGCCACAGGACCTGTACTTTGTTGAAACCCGCAGCGCGTTGCTAAGCGAAACCAAAGCGCCGGAAGAACGGGCGGAGGAGACTCGACGCCGTCGGGATGGGCGTGCTCATTTTCGCCTCCATCATCAGTGCGATCCCGGCCGGAAATCCCAGCAGGAGCTTTTTTTGGGGGGAGAAATCGAATTCTAAAATTCATTCCGAACAGTAAACGGATTCTGAAGACAGAGGAACCGATTCCTAAACCGATCTGGAAACGCACAGGCCCCAGCACGGCCCCAGCAACGCTAGGAAGAAGCCAGGAAGCCATCGCTAGCTACCCGGTTTCAAGTCTTTCCAGAAAGCAACAGTAACCAAGATGGCGTGCACAGACAGACAGACAAATGAAGCCGCCAAGTGCCCAGAAATAGACCCCCATGTATATATACGGACAGTTGACTTCCAAGACGGGTGCAGAGGTAATTTCTTAAAAACATCGCCGGGACCATTGGATATCCATTGAAAAAGAGAAGAGGAAAGGGAAGAAAAAAGCAGGGGAGCGTTAGGGAGGACACAGGAAGTGCTGGGTGGTGATGGACATGTTCCCCTGATTTTGGTGGTAATTTCAGGTGTAACACACACACACACACACACACACACACACACGTGTGCCTGTCCAAAATGACCACGTTGTACGCTTTAAACATATACAGCGTATTATGGCACCCCAAAACCAAAGCCCCTAGTGTTCCCCAAGGAAGGCAGGGCTCCACCATCCTACATGACCACAGCTTCAAGGTCACCTTCTCTGGGAAGCCTCTCAGGTGACCCCTCTGGACCCCCATCACTGGTTCCCACCATCTCTTAGCTTCTTTCACACTGTCCTATAAATATGTGTGTGTGTGTGTGTGTGTGTATATATATATATATATATATATATATATATATATATTTTTTTTTTTTTTTTTTTACTAGAGACTTGGTGCATGAATTCGTGCACGGGTCAGGTTAAACTCCCAGTTGAATTCCCAGTCCAGGGGACAATTTGCATATTAGCGTTTTATTATGTTGGAGTGACTTTTAGAGATAGAGGAAGGGAGAGGGGTAGAGAACAGAACATCAATGAGGAACATTGTCCATCAGCTGCTTCCTGGGATCCAGCCTGCAACCAAGCATGTGCCCTGGCCAGGCATCTAACCTGCGACCTCTTGGTTCGTGGGTCGACACTCAACCGCTGAGCCACACCGGCCAGGCTCAATGTAATGTCTTTTTTTTTTTCTTTCTTTTTTCTTTCATTTTTTAAAAAAAATCTATTTTATTGATTTTTACAGAGAGGAAGGGAGAGAGACAGAGAGCTAGAAACGTCGATGAGAGAGAAACATCTACCAGCTGCCTTTTGTACACCCCCTACTGGGGATGTAGCCCGCAACCAACGTACATGCCCCTGACGGGAATTGAACCTGGGACCCTCCAGTCCACAGACCGACGCTCTACCACTGAGCCAAACCGGTTTCGGCTCAATGTAATTTCTTAAAAACAAATAGGATTCCAGCCCAGAGGCCTCCTTCCTGGGTGATGAAGGGCAGGAATGGAGTTGTCCCTGGCTGAGGCAGCTTCTGCCAGGAGCTCCGAACTCACCCAAACGTGTGGATGGATAACGGAGGTCGAGAATGTGCTCCCGAAGCCCCAGTTGCAAGGGCACCCCTCCATCACTCAGCCTTCCTCCACTCCCCAGGAGCCAAATCCCTGGCACTACGATGGGATCACCCCCGTGCTCCCCTCCATCCACCTCCGGGAGGCACGTCTCTGCTTCCTGAACGCCCACCTTGGCTCAGGCCCGAGGGCCCCTTGAGCTCTTCCCCAGCTGAGGCGCAAGACGAGCTGGAGTTCAAGGCCCGGTCCCCGCACCCTGGGCTGGACATTCCGAGTTCCTGGACAGACACTACGTCCTAATTCCGCCGGCGAGGTGGCGCGAGGTGCAGGCAGGGGCTGCGGACAATGAGCCCGAAGGCAGCGCTCCGCTGGGGCAGCGAGAGGCAGCCGAGCCGTCAAAGCACAGCGGCCCTCCGGCCCGTCCACGTCTCTGCCCGAGGCCCCGGCTGCCCCGGGGCAACCTGCCACAGCCTCCCTCCCGCCCTGCGGCCAAACCACATCCCTCTTTCCTGGAGGTTCCCAGCACCTTCTCTGTTCTTCATCCACCAAGGCCTTAGGAGGACAGGGCTATGGGCCAACACCTCTCTTCTCCCGACACCCAGACCTCTGTCCTCCCGGGGCAGGGAGAGGGGACCCTGGACAGACCTCTCCAGAAACCCGGAGCCGGGAACGGCCGCTCCCGCCCGGGCCGACTTCTCTTCATTAGTGCAATCACATCAGCACTGACAGCCGCGTGTTTACCGCCGTCCTGACAACAACTGTCTTTCATCCGGCGATGCACAGCAGCCGGATAATGAGCTGGGGGCAGCGCCCCCTCGAGCTCCCTCCGCCCTCCTCAGCAGCTCCCCTCCCCGCCTCCACTCCCTCTGCCGGGGATGGGAGAAGGGGCTCCAGAGGAGGAGGTCAAGGGCCACTTGGCTGAGCGGCCGCAGCTGGGCAGAGCCCGCGTGCAGGCTGCCCATGGGGAGGAGTCTTCAAGGTTGACTGAGCAGGGAGGCGGGAGCGCCGGGCACCGTCAGCAGCATTTCCTACGACAGACCGGGCGCCGAGTCCTTGAGTCAGGACAGCGAGAGGCGTCCACGGTGCTGGGAAGGCGGCCGCCGACGGGGCCTGGGAGGGCACGGAGTCTGCTTCTGGAAGCTCAGAGCCTCAAGAGGCATCGGGCGGGGCGAAACCGATGACCTGGAACGTGTGGTTAGTGCTGCACGGGCAGGGCACGGAGCTCCGGCTGCTGGAGCTGCTGCAGGAGAGCGAAGGCCCTGCTTGGCCGGAGGATGCCTTCCGTCACCCCAGCTCTCCTGGAAGGCACCCACCCGCTCACGCAAAAGGCCCCCTGCAGGGGCATCGTTATCACGGGGCCAGACACCGCCCGCCAGGAGAGTCTTCAGGCCCCAACTCCTTCGGTCACAATGCAATGGTGTGGTCCAGGGACAGGCTCCCTAATGGTACAGAGCACACTGGCTGAGTGAAGAGAGGACCCAGAAAATGCCAACCACCCCAGCAGCAGGCTCCCCTAGGGAGGGGCAGACAGCCTTACCCGCACACCCTCACCCTTGAAGGCACTGCCATAGACCAGTCAAGGTGGATGGCTATGGAGGCCCCGGGTCAATTATGTTGGGGACACAACTGCTTTTGGGGGGGGTATGTGTACAAAAGATGATAGAAAAATCTAAGCACAAATGGTTGAAATTATCCTATATAATAAAAGGCTAATATGCAAATCGACTGGACGGCAGAACAACCAGTCGCTATGGCACGCACTGACCACCAAGGGGCAGATGCTCAATGCAGGAGCTTCCCTGGTGGTCAGTGTGCTCCCACACGGGGAGCACCGCTCAGCCAGATGCCGTGACCTGGGCTCACAGCTGGTGAGTGCAGCAGTGGTGGCGAGAGCCTCTCCCGCCTCCGTGACAGCACTAAGGATGTCCGACCTACAGCTTAGGCCCACGAGGGGCTTAAGTGGTCAGCTGGACATCCCCCGAGGGCTCCTGGACTGCGAGAAGGTGCAGGCTGGGCTGAGCACCCCCCCTCACCCCCAGTGCTCGAATTTTGTGCACCAGGCCTCTAGTATATATGTGTGCAAAGTATCTTAGACTCTTACATGTGATGTGACTCAAGAGATCATATCATTCGAGTTTTGACAAATGTCCCTGGAGGTCCAGGAAGCCAAGGGGCAGAAACTCCACATCTTCTCGCAGCACTAACTGGCTTTACAATAGCCTCTGTGTGGCCCTGGCGGGTGTGGCTCGGTTGGTTAGGCGTTGTCCTGTGCACCAAAAGGTTGCTGGTTCACTCCTCGGTCAGGGCACAGGCCTGGGTTGTGGGCTCGATCCCCAGTTGGGGATGTGCAGGAGGCAGCAGATCGATGTTTACCTCTCACATTGATGTTTTTCTCTCTCCCCTCTCCCTTCCTCTCTAAAAACCAATACAAATAGCATATTCTCTGTGTGTAAGAATGGATTTCAGACAGACTAAAGGATGGAATGCAAAATTCCAGGTATTTAACCCTTTGCACTCCGAACCATTCTGGAATTGGCTACCAGCTACTTGACCCTACTTTGCGGCAGACACGTGCGTTGAATTAACTCAATTCCCCGTAATCACTAATAAACTGCAATGTCCCCCCTGAGAGGGGACATCCGAGTGATATGCTAGAATTCCGATGTCCCCTGAGAGGGGACAGCGGAGTGCAAAGGGTTAAAAAGTAAAATATTAAAAAGGAAAAGGCAGTGTGGGTGGCGGACAGCTTCAGGCTGTGTGGCCAGATCCCCCAGGGCACAGGTCTACCTCCTCCATCACTGAAGTCCACCAGGAAGAGCTTGGAAATGCTATAATGATGCCTCACATTTCCCGGTGAAGACACGGGGGGTGGGGAGGTTAAGGTTTGGGGGTGGTGGTGGTGGTAAAGGAACCCAAGGAGAATCAGTCCTGGCTTCCGAGATCCACCCAGCATCCAAGCCTGCTACCTGCTCTCTGCCGTCACTCTTCTCCCGGTGGGGCCCTCCATTAACGGGTGAAGCCTGTTAATTGGGAACGATAATTTATGTCTAATACCTCCATCCCTGTTGATGAAGGGTTATTATCAAAACTCAAAGAGTTTCTAATTAAAGAAATCCGTCACACAGACATTCGAAGATAATTCAGCATCAACAAGGCCAAAGTGGCAAATGAGACGCCCAGACCATGCCGGGCACTGGGAGGAAGGGCTAGCGGGAGAGAGGAGGGAAGGGTGCCGATGGCAGTTGGAGTGGAGGGGGTGCAGGGCTTGGTGCGGACACCACCACCGTCGGGGAGCAAGCCGGGGAAGCTGGCCAGGAGAGATCTCAGCCTTCCGATCCCGTGGCCCAGACCCTGTGGAACAGCAGATGGGGCCCCAAGAGAGGGCTCCGAGTTCCCTTCGACAGAGAGAGGCCCTCGGGCTGCACCCTGAGCCCCACCCAAGCTGCGGAGGAGCCTGTGGCCACATGAGACCGTTCCCAAGTCCCGGACCAGCCCGGCGAGCCCCTCATTCCAGGAGGTGGGCGTCTGGATCGAAAGCAACGGCCTCAGCGGCAGCTGACCTGTGCTCACTCTCTCTGACATGGGACATGACCCTGGCAAGTGACTCAATCTTCCTGAACTTCGATGCTAATAAGGTTAATAGTGCTCCTGCCTGCTGGCCCCGCTGCTCCCTGGGTGGGGGCGAAGGGAAGAGGAGATGTCTGTGAGAGAGACCTGCAGACGTGAGGGTGTCTGGAAGGACCCAGTAGAAGCACGCACGTGAGGCCGGCAGAGCTGAAAACAGCTGCTTCTGTAGGTGCTCTGCGGCATGGGTGCATGTTAAGCTAGAGCCAGGTACCCCTAAGCCAAATAAGTAAGTCCCCAATAGTGGAAGTGGGGGTGCAGGTCTATGAGAGGGGAAGGGAGCAGAGGCGTTTGAAGACGGGGCACCAGTCAAATGGCAAAGCTGGCCTTGCTGTCCAGACCCTAAGAGGCAATCCGGACAGTGACACACGCTCACCCAGTGCTTCCTGTACAGGGACTGCTGTCCTAAATGCTCAGCACAGCTCATTAAACCCCGTCACCACCCGGAGAGGCAAGGACCCCGCTTGTCCCCATTTTATAGATGAAGAAACCGAGACACAGGTCGGCTCAAGGTCACCCACCCAGTCAACGACAAGCAGGATTTGAACCCGGGGTGGTTGTCCCTGTTTCAGGCTCCTCAGAGGCCTGTGTTGACCCCCCACCGGGGCCCTCCGAGGGCACATTCTGATCGGCTCTCACAGCCCGAAGCAGGTTCCTCCCGGGCGCAGACTCACAGATGCCCACCGCGTTAGGTCGTGTTTCTGACCATCCCTCCGACTCTGAGCGGGACAACTGCCTCCCTCATCTGTACGTCTGCACGTCCACAGCGGTGCCCTGCGGGGAGGGTCCCGGTCCCGGCTCCCACAGGCCCGTGAGAGTCTCCTGTGTCCACCCCAGAAGCCGAATCCCCCAAATAGACTGAGTGATGGCCAACAATTCCTCCCCTTAGCTTAGACTAGGGGTGTCGAACTCAATCAGAGAAGGGGCCAAAATCTAAAATCCAGCCTAAATCGCGGGCCGAATGGTTTACTGAACAGTCATAAACTGTCATTGTGATGGAAACGCAGCGGAGTGCAGTGATGACAGCGCGGTGCGGGCCACATTGCAAGGCCTGGCGGGACGGATTTGGCCCGCGGGCCTTGTGTTTGACACCTGTGGCTTAGACCATCACATCATCAAATCATCACCACCCCTCTGGGTCACCCACCAGCAGCTTCCCGCTTTTCCATCCCGTCCCCTTCAGAGCAGAAGACACCGTGTGTGGCTCAGACACCAGCAAGCCAGGCACGGATGCCCTGGGTGACTTCAGCAGACACCCAAACATCTCCAGGTCACCCCAGCCCCGGGGAGGGCAAGGGGAAAGGAGAGGAGCGGAGGCAGGAGGGGTTCCGGGCCTGACCTCTTGAACTCTGCCAACCTAAGGCCCACGGAGGACACCAACCCAGGTGCAGGCAAGAGCCAGGAGGACCCGGAATTCCTGGGTTATGTCCAAACCCTGCCACCTCCCCTGCCCCAGCCCAGGTCGGCGGCCAGCATGGCTGTCCACACGTCCCTCTGTGGGGACACACCAGTGACGGATGCGTGAGGCTGAGGGCATCCCAGACCCGCAAGAAGATGACCCATGTGGAGGCCATGGAGCCCTGGGTTCACATCCCGACCTTTCAACGTTCTGGCCGAGGGGTCTTGGGCGGTTCATCACGCTGAGCCTCAGTTTACCCACACGTTGGGGAGGGAAGGGGTGTGGATGATGGCACCCTCATACCTTGTGGCCAGCACATTATAAACACGTAAGAGTATTTAAAAGGGGACTGGGATAATCTCACTTAACATAGAACAAAACCAAAAACCACACCCAACTCTTAGAACGTAGAGACACTTGCCGAAACCGGTTTGGCTCAGTGGACAGAGCGTCGGTCTGCGGACTGAAAGGTCCCAGGTTTGATTCTGGTCAAGGGCATGTACCTTGGTTGCAGGCACATCCCCGGCAGGGGGTATGCAGGAGGCAGCGGGTCGATGTTTCTCTCTCATCGATGTTTCTAGCTCTCTATCCCTCTCCTTTCCTCTCTGTAAAAAAATCAATAAAATATATATTTTAAAAAAAAGAAGAAGAAGAAGGTAGAGACAATTACATTTAACTATTTCCTCATCTTACGGATGGAAACAGCCTTAGCTCACCACTGAGCGGGCACTGCCTCCTCCCAGTGGGGGCGGAGGACAGGAGTGACCAGGATGTCTGGGCAGCCCGGCGTGTTTTCCTTTCCGCCGGAGGCCGTGGGGCGCTGCCGGCGGGCGCCGCTGGCCTGTGTGCTGTTATTGGCATCCGAAGGCCCCACGTTAGGATGACTAATCCCTGCCGCGTTAGGCAGGCGGCGGCAACGTGCCCCTGGGGGAGCCGGGCCGGAAACCCCGCAGGCAGCACCCTAACGCCCCACGTCGATTCCAACTCAGTGTCCTGCCTCCCCGAGGTCCGGGGAGTCACAAGGATGGGGAGGGAGGTTCCGACCAATCAGAGGGCCCCTCCGACGGCAGCCAAACCCTGGGGTCACCCGCCCCAGGGAGGCCAGCTTCCTCAGCAACCCCGAGCACAGCTGTCTCACATCCAGCTTGTCTCGCCAGGTAGTGAGGCCTCCGTCACCGGGGGCATCCAAGCAGACAGCGGGCGACCGGCGCCTTGCACCACGCTGGTGGGCAGAGGACAGCCCTGGGTGGTGGCGTTTCCTGTTCCTTTCGAGTCAGACGCTCGGATTCATCGTGTGAGCCCTGCGGACGGACGGAGCGCGGGCCGCCCCGTGGACCAAAGTCAAGCGCATGCTGGTGCCGTTTAGCACATCCCTTTAGAGCCGGCCGTGCGGGCTGTGCAAACAGAGGCTGCTCTGGAGGACTTGGCCCCCTTCCCAGCTCCCTTCCCTGCTGGAGCCGGGCTCCCAGCCCCCCGCCCGCCTTCCAGGAGAGAGAGGACGGAGGGGAGAGGCGGTCGATAAATGTTTGCCGAGCAAACGCAGGAAAGAGGGGGTTTCTGAGGCAGGCGCAGGCTCGGACCCTGGCCGGGGGTCCTGAGTCTGTTCGGCTGGGGCAGGGAGGTGCTGAGCGAACAGCAGCACCACGCTGTGTCTCTCCTCGAACCACAGCCAGCCCGTTCCAGAACCTCCCAGCTGAAGCCAAGGGCACCCTGGGGGTGCGGGGTGGAGAGCGCCCTCTCGGGCCCGGAAGAAGGGGACACGGGGAACAGGGGACGCCCCCGGCCGGCCCTCGCGTGGGGCTTTTTGACACCAGCCAGCCGAGCCCCGGCAAGCATGACACTCGGCCTCGTGGTAATTAGCAAGAGGCCCTGATCAATAAGTTATTTTTTGCTGTCGGTAATTAATAATTACAGCCTCGCCACACCATGTAATTAAACCTTCATCCCGCTCCCCCGCGTGCCGTTTGGCTTTTCATTGTGATTAGCTCGCCGCGCTCAACTTTCTCCCTCCGGACCTCCAGAGCCGGGGCTGCCCCCCTCCGCCCAGGGCCCCCGCGGCCTGGCTCACTCAGCGCTCAGCTCACACTCCCTCCCGTGCCCTCGCCCAGGCACTGAGCTCCCGAAAGAACCTTCTAGACCAGCTGGCTGGGCAGCGACCGCCCTCTTGCCAGCCTCCTCGGGATGCCCACCCGCGGGACCCAAGCTGCGAAGGCCAAGGCCCCCGAGGCCGGCGGGAGTGGAGCCCGGGACTGGACGGCCACGTGAGACACAGCCACGTGAGACACAGCCACGTGAGACACAGCCCTGCGGCCACCGAAGGAAGGGAAGGAAGGGTCTCGAGGGAGAAAAAGGCATCCGAGGCCTGGCTGGTGGGCAGCCCGGAGCCCCTCCCCGTGGACCTGGGCTTAGAGGGCGAAGACACTGATAATCACACCGACGATGACGCCTTCGTCAGCACCGTCCGTGTGCCAGGCGAACCCTCCCGCCCCGGTGGTCTCTGCTCTCTCCACCTCCGCGCGCTCCCGGGGCCTGGGAAATAGTGTGAATTGTGTGACACCCGCCTGAAGGGAAAGTGGCCCAGTGGCGGCTGAGGTCTGAGGAGGTGATGTCGCCCGGGGCCAGCCCCTGGGGACATGAGGCTGGGGCTACAGAAGGCCTGGCAGTGACCCAGGGGAGGCCTGGCCCCAGGGAGGACCACAGCTCGGTCCCTCGCTGTGCCATGATTGGAGAATGCCGCTCATGGGCTCAGAGGGACACCCGGGGCTGTGGCCTCAGCCGCCCCAAGGGTTAGCGCTTAAGGAGACACTCCACTCTCTAGCCTCAAAGCAGATAAGAAAGCTCGCCCACCCTCACCCCCACCCCCAGTCCTTGGCTTGCCCCTGCCCCTCCCGCCTCCCCCACCCCCCCACCACCACTCACATGCAGCATTGCCCCCAAACCTGGGCTGGGACCAAGTTCCCACAAGCCCCTGCACAGTTTGCAGCCGGGGTTACAAAAGGATGGAGGGTGCTCAGGGGGGTAGAAAACACTCTCTCAGACCAGAGAACACAAATGGAGCCGCAGGGGACCTGGGCGGCAAACAGGAGGAGCGGAGGGAGGGAGTGGGAGTGAATCAATCAAAGGGACCTTCAGGGCTCTGACAGGCGCGCCCCTCCCCGAGGAGGCACAGGGCCAGGAGGCGGCCTGGCCTCCAGCAGGACGCTGGCATCCTGACCTCGGGAGGAGGGGGCAGGGGAGAAGGAGATGGGGTGGAGGGGACAGGGGAGGAGGGGACAGGAGTGGAGGGGGCAGGGGTGGAGGGGGCAGGGGTGGAGGTCTACAGGCCTGGGCCTGGATGGGACAGGAACAAGGGGGCCACCTGGCCAGGGACATCTGCCATTGCCGGGGTCTGTGCAGTGATGAAGTTCAAGTGTCCAGTCAGAGGCTGACACCCCGCTCCGAGTCCTTCCTGGTTTTCGGCTGGGAACCCCCCTGGCATCTCAGAGCCAATCTGGGAGATGGCCCCCTCCTCTTCCAGCAGCCTCACAGCCCTCCGGGGACCCCACCAACCCATCCCAGCCCGGGAGGGTCCTGGCACCAGGGCCAGAGGGGCTTGGGACCCTGCCCTGCCCCTGCCCCCACATCTCCCCGCAGCCCTGGTCCAAGTCACTTCACGCCCCGGGAGCCTCAGTCTTCCCATCTGTTAAATGGCTCCCGGAATGCGCTGACCTCTGAGGTCCTGCTTGCTGGGAGATTTTATGAAGATCGTAAAAATAATCATAACTTTTATTACCTTACATTTGCAGGGCCCGTTAACAACATTTCTAAGTGCTTTAACGTAAATTACCTTGTAAAACCCGCCCCTCTGTCCCGTGAGGGCTGATTACTTTCATCTCTTTGATCTTGGCTCTCCCGCTGAGTTGACTCTGGGTGCCCTGAGGTACCCCCCCCCATTCTCCCTCTCCCTCCCCCTCGCTGTTCAGCAACCCCAGAGGTAAGAGGGGCCCCTCTGGAGGCCGCAGCAGGGGCAGGTGAGCAGCCTGGAAGGGGGGGGGGAGGGTTAGGCGCCCTCAGGCTCCGGAGAGAGGGGCAGCCAAGCCCCCAGTCCTGGCGCTCAGTCCAGGCTTGTCTCCCTCCGCCCCCAGCAGGCGCCGCTGCGAACCCCGAAAGCAAGGGAGCGCCGGTGCAGCCGCCCCCTCCTTCTGGGACCTGCCAGGGGCTGGGAGGACATTGGGGCACCCGCCCTCTTGGGGGGGGGGGAGTGTGGGTCACACCTCCTCATCCTTCCTAATCCTCCCGCCCAAAGCCCACCAGCCCTTCTCCGCCCACCGAGGCTGCTCCGGGTCAGAGCGGCGGCTGCAGACAATTGAGCGGCCAGTGGAGCTGAGGCCAGGGCAGGAGCCCTGTGCCTGGGGGGTGGGGGTGGGTTAAGGGGGAGGGTAGGGGGGGCCTCAGACACTCGCTGGGCACCTCCCCCTTGCGGGTCCGAGGTTGCACCAGGCCCTGGGCTCCCAGCCCGAACCGAAGCCCCAGCCCCAGCCCCAGCCCCAGCCGCTGGCCAGGCGGCCAGGCAGCCCGGCGCGGGCTCCATCCGTGGCCAGGCCCGTCCACCTCCCTCCCGGGCTGCCACCCGGCACCCAGCACCCGCCTTGGGCTCCTTCCCGCCGCCTTCCCTGGCCACTCCCCGGCCCTGGGGCGCTGGCGCCTGCCAGGCAGGGTCCTGCCCTCCTCTGACACCGAGCGGGAACCGGGAGCCCAGCCTGAGGGTCTGGGGAGAGCCGGGCGCTGAGCCCCTCCCTCGCGGGCCCAATGGGGTACCCCATAGCGGGTGTGGGGAGTAGCCGAACCCCCCCCAAAAAAAAAACTCATCTAAGGCTCTTCTCAGGCTTCCCCAGGCAGCCTCCCAGCCTCCCTCCTCAGACCTGACCTCCCCTCCTTCGGAAACCACAAGTCTCAGAAACACTGCCCCAAAGGAGAGCCCCCAAACTCCCGGAACTCCCTGGAGAGAGCTCTGCCAGGGTGAAGCCGGGTGTCCAGGGGGCCCTCGCGAGGCCAGCAGCTCCTGCCCCCCCTGCCCCGCACCCCCTCCCCATCCATCCCCGCGTGGGGGCGGCCCTCCTACCTTGCGCTCCGGCCGGGGGGATCCCGCGCAGGGCCAGCAGAGTCCAGATCAGCAGCCCCCACAGGGCGCGGGGGCGTGGGGGGTCCTCCGCACCGTTATAATCCCGGGGGGTCCGGCACCCCGCCATCGTCCCGGGGGGAGACAGTCTAGGTGGCTCTCTGGCCCGGGGGGGGGGCGGTCTGTGCCCGGGAGGGGCAGCCCCGGGGACCCCGAAGCCTCCCAGTCCTCTTCTGTCCGAGTTCGAGCCTCCTCGCGGCGCGCCCCGAAGGCGATGGGGGAGCAGAGAGAGAGAGCAAAGCCGACAAAGCCGCGTCGCTCTGGGACTCGGGGCGCCTTCGTCCTCCCCGACTCCGACTTCGCCTGCCCGGCGGGGAGGCCTGGGCAGCTCGGCCGGCCGGGTCGCTGGCCGGGCCCCGCAATGAGAGGACAAACTTGCGGAAACTTCCTCCCGCGGCCACGTTGCCGCCCCCCGCCCGCCCGCCGCTCCCGCCCCCTGGCTGCCGGGTCGTCCCTGCGGGCGGCGCAGTCACCGCGGCTCCGGGCGCCGGGCCCCGGGGGCCGGGCTGCAGCCGCGCGCGGCGGCCGCGGGGGCTCCTTCAGGGCCGCGGGTCCCGGGGGGCGCGGCGGGCATCGCGGCCCGGATCTCCCCGGAGCTCAAGTTTTCTTCTCTCCAACTTCGCGGGCGGCATCTGCCGGGGCCCAGCCGTCCCCCGGTCTGTCTGCTCCGCGGCCCCGGCGCTCAATCCGGGCACTCTCGGTCCTTCCCCCCGGGGGGCGCTGGGCCCGCGCGCGCCCTCGGCCCGGCACCCGGGCGGCAGCAAAGTTTGCGGGGCCCGCGGCCGGCGCGCAGCCCCCCGCGCCGGCACCCGAGCGGCGGGCACGGCCGCGGGGCGCGGGGACCCGGGCTGTGGCCGCCGGCGCCCGCCCCGCGCGGAGCCTCCCGCCGCCGCCGGGAGGATGGAGAGCCGGTCCGCCCTCCGCCGCCGCGCCCTGGCCCCGGAGCGCCCGGCGAGACGATCCGAGGACCCGGCGGGCAGCCCCGGCTCCGGGGGCGCGGCGCCTCCTCCGCCGCCCGGCGCTCGCCACCCGCGCCGGCTCCGGGAGCAGCGGCCTCGGCCGCCCCGCCGCCTCCGGCCTCGCCAGCCGCCGCCGCCGCTGCCGATCCGCCGCCTCCGTTTCCCGGGCTCCGGGGTGAACGGCTCCCGCCTGCGCCGAGCCCGAGCTGCCCGAGCTGCCGGAGCTGCGGGGGCAGCGGAGCCGGGGACGAGCGCGGCGGAGGGAGGCGGAGGCGGCGGCGCGGAGAGGAGGGCCGAGCGCTACCCAGTGGCCGCGGCTGGAGAGCCGCCTGCGCGGCGCGGGGAGGAGGGGCGGCGGCCCCCGCCAGGCCCGGGAGCGAGCCCCGCACACACGTTTCATCTGTGTCTCCGGGACCCGCCGGGGGGGCAGCACTGCCAGCCTCTCGCCAGAAGGAGGACTGCGCCCCAGCCCCTCCGCTCTGCCCATCCCCGCCCTCCTGCACGCCTCCCTCCCAGGCCTCCTCTGGTCCCCACTCCCTCCCGCAGCCAGGAACCCAGCGCCCTTCTCCTGGTGAGGACAGAGGTGGGGAGTCTGCTGAGAAAAGTGGGTTCGTCTGCTGGTGGGCTAGAGTTTCTCCCCGGGCCAGGCTTTCAAAAGTCTGGGGCAGAGAGCCGGACAAAAGGCAGGCGGGGACTTACAGATGGCCGAGCAGGGACGCGGGTGCCAAGAGCGATGCCGTCTTTGTTTTCTTCTGAGCTCTGTCTGCAAAGGGCAGGAGGGAAAAGGCAGCCCCAGAAGGGGGCAGGGAGTATCCTGTCCTGCGGCCCAGAGGGGTGGGCAGCCGGCACCCCCATGCAGCTCCGGGTTGCAGGGCCCAGTTCAACTTTCCTGTGCACCAGCATGGTTCTCTTCCCTTAAAAAATTCCTTCTCCCATAAAAAAAAATTATATATATATAATATTGGATGAGCGTTGGCATACAGACAAATATATTAATGTTACATGCTGAAATATTTTCTTCAACGAAAACTTCATTTATGTCTTCTGGTTTTAAAAGAAATCACATCTTTCCCCGGGCCCCTGGCGCTCTGCCGGCCCAGGTGCCGGGAGGAGTGGGCCCTGCCCGCGGAGACCAACCGCCGCCTCTGGCCCCAGCGCTGCCTCCTCTCTCCCTGCGACCCTGTCTGCCCCAGAGGGCATGCCCTGCAGAATGGACACACCTCCTCAAACATCTCATACTTCCATCGCTCATTCCGCCTGCCTCAGAAAAACAACTGTGGGCACTTCCTGAAAATGGGCAGGAAGCTAGCCTGCCTGCCTTCCCGGCGGTTCTGCCGTCACCTCGTTCAAACAGCGCTTTGCGATGTCCCCCCTGAGGCCAGCTGTGTGTGCTCCATCCCAGGCCCAGCCCTTCTGGCTGGCTGGCGGGTGGGCGGGCTGTAAGGAGAGGGCTTTTCTGGGGACAGCTGGCCTCGGTGGTGTGGCCAGCCCTCCCGCCTCTTGGTGGCTACACACCATTGCCAGGTGCTTAGGGATGCCCGGCTATGACCTCAGGCTCTGTGCCCCCTTCCACTCCCCCCCCCCCCCCCCAGGTGCTCTAACCAGCGGCTGGGAGCTCAGGGCTCCCCAGAGCCTGCAGAGCAGCCGCGGCCACGGGCTGCTGTTTCACTCTTTGCTCACAGAGGGGGCCTGAGAGCCGATTTGCCAGGAAGCTGTCCTCCTCTTCAGCCAGCAGAGCAGCAGGAAGGCTGAGTCTCCGGCCTCAGAGGGTGGGAAATCACATCACACAACTGCCCAAAGGCTCGGAGGGTCCCATCCCCCTCCGGTCCCATCCCAGACTCCCAGGGGGCTGAGCGGAGTGCTCTCCGGGCTCCGAAGGCGCTTTTCTCTTTGTGAGGTTGAGACGCGGTTGGTTGCACCACCAGGGGTAGGCCCAGCGCCTTCTTCTGGGGGTTTAATCCCCAAAAGGCAGGGCCAGGGCCCAACCAGGGGCTCCGGGGAGGGCGGAGGTTGCTTTTTGTGCTGGAAATGACCAGGGGTGCCAGCATGTTAGCCGAGCAGACAGCACCGTGGGCTGGAGGAGAGGACGCTCAGGCCCTCCCTGGGCTCAGCCCGGAGTGCACACGCTCAGGACGGGGACTCGCTGGTGCTGCTTCTTTTCCGAGTTCCCGGGGGCCCAGGCGGAGGCTGAGCAGGGAGCCTGCCTCGGGGAGAGGGGCTCATTACTGGCAGTTACTCACAGACACCATGACCTCATCCCTGCCACCCGCGGGTAATTAGAGGCTGTGGTCGGTGCAGTTATGTTGGGTGCCATATTGGGGGGAGGGAGGCTGGGTGGCTTTCTCAGGCTCCGCTCTGCCTCCCTGTTGCAATCCTGCTCCCTCTGCTCTGAGACTGTGCCTACAGCCCCCGTGGGAAGCTGAGGGCAGGGTCTGGGTCTCTCCCTCATTTCTACCCCATCTCCCTCTCCCCCCTTTGTAGAAGGCTCTTCATCCTAGAGATGCCCTGACCATACATCTCACCCTGGAAATTCCAGGTGTGTGTGTGTGTCGGGGTGGGGCAATGGGGGGAAGGGGTGCGCAGGGGCAGAGAGTAACACGGTTCATTTCAAATAGAAGGTAAGGCCTGGATCTGTCTGCTTCCCCCTCCCTCCTTCTCCTCTTCCAGGCAGACAATTTGGTTCAAAATCCGCCCCCCCCCCCCCCCCGAACTTCAACAGGCCCGCTCTCCCGCCTCCCATCCTGCACACGGAGCCGATGGGAGAGAAAGCGAGGCTGCAGGGCTCTGCCGGGGTGCTCAGGGCAGGCGGTGCGTCTCGCCACATGCCAGGCAAGAGTGAGAACACAAAACCCAGGGCGGCGGATGGACCTGCTGGTATCACAGAAGGCCCTGCTCCTCCTGACCCCGAGGACCTAGCAGCAGCACACCCGTCCTCCGCCCTGTTTCTCACGCAGACACCAGAGGGTGCGCAGGGCAGAATCAGCTTCTCAATGGGGTTATTGTATATCTTTTTCTGTGTTTCACCTCCCGTACAACAGCTGCCAGAACAGAGCGTCCCGCCTCAGGGTCAGGCCTGGGAGTCGCCGGCAGGGGCCAGGCTGGCGGCAGTGGCACAGACACGTGTGTCCACTTCCTGTGCCCATCCTATCCCCACACCCTCGCCCCCTGTCCCCGGCTTCCCAACCTGTGCCAGCAGCGGCCCTCCGCCCCGATGCCCACTCCCTGGTTCCTTTGCTGAGGATGAGGAGGCAGAACGTGTGATCATCAAGAAGGGGAAAGGATTGGACGTGACTCAGTCTGGAAGGAAGATGAAAGAGAGGCTAGAAAAAGAGTCAGGCCCAGCTGGTGTGGCTCAGCGGTTGAGCATCGACCGATGGACCAGGAGGTCACAGTTTGATTCTGGGTCAGGGCACATACCTGGGTTGTGGGCTCAATCCCCAGGGTGGGGCGTGTAGGAGGCAGCTGATCCATGATTCTCTCTCCTCATTGATGTTTCTCCCTCTCCCTCTCTCTTCCTCCCTGAAATCAATAAAAAGTGTATTTATTTAAAAATAAAAGAAAGAGTCAGGATTGAAGTGGCCTTTCAATGATGGGGTTTCAGGGCAAAATGCTCCTTACCACCCCCCCCCCCTGCATTTTATTCCTCCCAGGCAGCTCTCGGGGTTTCCAAAGGGAGGGGGCTGGACAAGGGCCCCCCCAGAGCAGAGAGTTTCAGCAGGGCCATCTCCGCTCCCCCGAAGGGAACGCAGACACCTAATTGCCTTGAAACACGGCTCCCAGTAAATGATTAATGGCATTCTCCTTTCATTTTGTTCTGTTTTAAAGATGGAAAAAGGGGAACCGTAGACTAGATAGAAATGGTTTATTAATCTCCATTGGAAAATAAAAATAGAGAGGCCCCAGGTCCCTGTCCAGTCAGCTCAGCCTGCCATAACAAAATACCACGGAAATTTATTTCTCCCCGTTCCGGAGGCTGGGAAGTCCCAGATCAAGGTGTTGGCCTTTTCAGCTCTTGGGGAAGGCTCCCCCCCACGGCGTGTAGATGATGGCTACTTTCTTGCTGTGTCTTCACAAGGCGGAGAAAGTGGGAGAGCTCTGTTCTCTTCTTTGTCTTAAAAAGGGCACTAATCTTACTATGGGGCCCCACCCTTATGACCTCATCTAAACCCAACGACCTATCAAAGATCCCATCTCCAAATACCGGCTTACTGGAATGGAGGTGGGGAAGGTTAGGGCTTAATTTACAAATTTTGGAAGGATATGGTTTAGCTCACAGCGGTCCCCTGATCCAGGTTCCACCCCATCCTCAATTACTATGATAATTTACTCTCCCTAATCGGGGAAGGACCTAAGTGCATATCTACGTTCATGTATTTCATTCCTTCAGCTCCTGGCCTCCACGCTCTGGGATCCGATTGGCTGGGAGATACCTACAAGAATGGAGGTTCCATCTTCTGTGTCCTTTCTGCTTTTGCTCACCACATCTCCAGGAATAAAGGAAAATGTACACGGCGAAACGGAGCATGAACCCGCCAATTCTCATGCAGACATGTGCAACGGCTTGCTGGCCGGGAGCCAGCTGCGAGCCGGAGAGAAGAGAGGTTAACACACCACAGTAGACAGCGTTTTTAAACAACAAAACTGCTCCATGCAGGCTCTCCTGGGGGAGGGAGTGAAAGCATGAGGCAGCGTGGACATCGTCTGTATCTGGGTCGGGTTCAGCCACTCTGAACCCTGGGCTCCGCACCTCAGGGGCACAACCACCCCAGCGGAGAAACGCAGTGTTAGAGATGGACAGGAGAGGGCGCTGTTAACAAACACCGCCAGAGGTCCAGGAAGGAGGAAGTTGGTTGGGACAGAGTGTGTACTTTGTGGTAGTTCCAGAAAAAGCAAAACAAACACCAGCACACCTTTTATTCATGAACGTCCTTGTGTCTACAGTGAAGTATAGAAGCACCACGGAGAAGCCCGCCTCCAGGTGGCCAAGACATTGATCTTTAAATTGGACAAGGATTTAGAATCCTGTAGGGCCATTCAGAATCGCAGAGCCATGAACTCTAACTGGAGGGGGGTCCATGGAATCTGCTTAGTGTCAGAGGGAACGGCGGGTCTGTCTTTCAGAGCCATCCAAGGCAGCCTCTCCCACCTACAGGCGCAAATACCTCCGATTGGGCGCAGACAGCTTCAGCCACCCTCACCTCCTGGCTGGTCTGTCGCCACGGCACACACAGGCCTGCCTCCGGGCTTGGCTCTTGCCCATCCCTGGCCCTGAAATGCCCTTCCTCCCAAGTGTCCACATGGCTCATTCCTTCACCTTCACCGTGTTTCTGTTTAAATGGTACCTGGCCAGGGAGGCCTCCCTGTCAATCGGGTTGAAAAAGCAACCCTACTCCATCAACTCATACTGTTGACTCACCATCCCACGGGAACACATGTGCATGTACACACACAGTTTGTCCCTCCCCCTCCCTTACTTTGGACTTTCTTTAGCACGGTCACCGCCCTCTGATCTACTACAGGTTCTGCTTGTTCACTGATTGCCCCGCTTCTCCCGCCAGAATGGAAGCAACTTGAAGGCAGGGATCTCTGCCTGTTTGGCTCAGTGCACGCAATGGCATATGCCCAATGAAATCAAAGCAGCAGGAAAGTATAAATGAAGTGTGAACAGCCTTTTGATTTCATTACTGTGTCTTTCCTGCCACTGACCTTGCAAATTAAGCTATTTACACCTCACGTGTGTGTGTTTTCCGATATTTGTGTTTACGACAAACCTTCACGGCTCCCTGAAAATTAACCCAGTCTTTGACTAATATCTGCAACATATGCAACCACACACATTCACCTAATTTCTAAAAAGTGAGGCTTTTGCAGAGCTATTTAAATGGACAAGTGGCACAAGTTTCAGGCAGGACACTTCTCGTCAATTATTCAATTAACATCCTCAGTTGCGCCATGGTGGAGTTAGGCGGGCTTAGGGGCTCTTGATAAAAGTTTACACTCCATAATTCCGGAAGGCCACTACACATCCAACGTGATTCAACTTACATCCAAAGACCAAAGTCTAGCCATGCTTAGGATGAGAGGGAGGCATTTTTTAGAACATGCAAGGGTGGACAAGAGGTGGGTGGTGTCAGAGAGATTTTAAATATTAGCTATCCGCCCTTTACAGAAAAAAATGTGCCAACTCTTAAAAAAAAAAAAAAAAAATATATATATATATATATATATATATATATATATATATATATATATATATATTATTGATTTTTTTACAGAGAGGAAGGGAGAGAGATAGAGAGATAGAAATGTCGATGAGAGAGAAACATCGACCAGCTGCCTCTTGCACACCTCCTACTGGGGATGTGCCCACAACCAACGTACATGCCCCCGACCGGAATCGAACCTGGGACCTTTCAGTCCACAGACCGACGCTCTATCCACTGAGCCACACCGGTTTCAGCCCAACTCTTGCTCTAGAAGAAAATGAAAGCAAGTAGTCCCATGCCTGAAAGGGAATTCTGAGGGTACACGGCCGGCCTGACCATTATACCTCAGGTACGATGATCAGCTGCCCTCCTATATTTATTTACCCGAACCCCTCTGTAATGAAAGGTCTCTTTAAGCAGGATGAACGAAAAAATATCAAGCCAGCCAAGACCGGTTTTGCTCAATGGATAGAGCGTCGGCTTGGGGACTGGAGGGTCCCGGGTTCGATTCCAGTCAAGAACATGTACCTTGGTTGCAGGCATATCCCCAGTAGGGGGTGTGCAAGAGGCAGCTGATCAATGACTCTCTCTCATCGATGTTTCTAACTCTCTATTTCTCTCCTTTCCTCTCTGTACAAAATCAATAAAATATATTTTAAAAAAGAAAAAGAAAAAAGAAAAGAAAAAATATCAACCCAGAGGCATCCTGGGAAATGTTCACAACAAGGATAAGAGGTTTTCTCCAGAGCTGAGCAGCAGATTATCTGCAAAGCTCAGAGGATGAAACTGGGATCATAGGTTTTATCAGAAACACATGGGCTCAAACGCCTGCCGTGTTCTGAGGGAAGATGATTTTGAACCTGGAATTTTATATACCCAGCCAAACTGTCACTCCAGGGAGGGACTGCACACAGTTTAGGATTCAAGATGGCCCTAGCAGCCCTGCAGCTGACTTTTATCTGGTTGACAGTCACACACAGCAGGACTTCATACATGTTGAAGAGCAGTCCAGGGAACACATACTCCTGTCCTGGGTGCAGAAGACCAACCTGGTTCACTGGTACCACTTGCTTTGCCCAGGGCCCTGCCAATGTCAGGTCTGCTCTGTCTGCCTGAACAGACCTCTGTGGACTGGCAGCTTCCATGATCTTTATCCACACTACTCCCTCCCCATCTTTGGCAGTTGCTGGCTTGGACCATGGCCTTGTCAAGCTTCTCCCTCCCTATCTTAACTGAACTCTGAATTCCACCTAAAGATGACTCAAAAAAAAAAAATTAAATTAAATTGGACCACCGCTCCTTCTCCATTCTGGATGGGACAGGCCTTTTGTTACAGGGAATCCACTATTCCAAGTCTCTGCCATTGGCCTCTCCTTTTCTCTTATGGATGACTTCACCTTCTCCCTCATTCCTAAACCACTATACCTCATCTTCCCCTACCCCCATCTCCCTCTATTTTCTTCAACTCTTTACTTCCTCTTGATAAGTCAGGTCTATAGCCCGAACTTCATCAATTTTAATGCTTTGCTTTTACTGGATTTTAGGCTGCCATGACGTCAGTAGACCCATGGAGAGGGATGATATGAGAAACAGCCCCACGGTTCTTGTTAAACAAGCTGTGCTTCCCTCTTCTCACTGGAGGGACAGTTTGGCTGGGTATATAAAATTCCAGATTCAAAATCATCTTCCCTCAGAACACGGCAGGCTTTTGAGCCCATGTGTTTCTGATAAAACCTATGCTCCCAGTTTTATCCTCTGAGCTTTGCAGACAAGCTGCTGCTCGGCTCTGGAGAGAACCTCTTGTCCTTGTTCTTAAATTTTCCCGGGATGCCTCTTGGTTGATACTTTTTTCATTCATCCTGCTTGGGGAGCCCTGGCATTCCAGAGACTTGGATCTTCATTCTCCTGGAGGAAGCTTCCCTGGGGAGGCTTTTGATCACTTCCCATTCTCCGGAAAGTGATCTCTTTGCTACCACTTCCCAGGACTCTCGGTAGTTGTATAATGTGCAGGAAGGCCAGCAGCATGGGTGTTGCTTGGAACTTGTTGGAAACACAGGTTCCCAGGCCTCACCACAAAACTACTGAACCAGAATCACGGGGATGTGTATTCACATGACACTTTAAGTAACACATTTTATAATAATTCACTCTCACCTCATATTTGCTTTACACGATTAAGGCTGCATGAGGAGGAGTCATCACTTACCATGGCATCCGTCCCAGAGCCATCCCCCCGTCTCTCCAGGCTTAGAAACCAGGTGTTTCTTGTCTCCAAGGTAATAAACTTTCTGGGTCCTAAGGGATCCTGCTCCTTTGTGTCCTGCTGCTCTCTGGGACGCTCAGTCTCTTCCTTCCCACTCGCTCTTTTTGTAACAGCTTTGCATGGAAGCAGGTGTTCCCGACCTGTGAACGCTTCCAGCTTGACCCTGATGCCTCTTCCAGCTCTAATCCCGCTTTTCCTGCCAAATTTCTTGAGTTCATGCAAAACAGGCTGTACCCTCTGCTTTTTTATATACCTCCCTACCTTAGCCTCTTGTAGTCTCACTGCTCTGGAAAAAAAAGTTTTCTTTTTTTCCTTTTTTAAAATATATTTTATTGATTTTTCACAGAGAGGAAGGGAGAGAGTTAGAAACATCGATGAGAGAGAAACATCGATCAGCTGCCTCTTGCACACCTCCCCCTGGGGATGTGCCTGCAACCAAGGTACATGCCCTTGACCAGAATCGAACCTGACACCCCTCAGTCTGCAGGCTGATGCTCTATCCATTGAGCCAAACTGGTCTTGGCAAAAGAAGTTTTCTGAAAAGTCTTCTCTCAGCCTTCATTCTCTGGTGCCTTTGGCAATACTGGCTGGGGCTGGCCACCGTGGCCTTTCGGGATCATGCTCTTTCCTTAGCGTTCATGTCCCCTGGGTGCTGCCTTCTCCCACTGACGAAGCGCGAGAGGATACCCTCATCTTAGATGACCTCCCTCTCCTGCCCTTCCCTAAGGGCTCAGCTCAAACCGGGCCACATCCAAGGCCATTCTGTCTCATGTTGATCTACGGAAGCCACCCAGTTCCTGCCCCAGTCCCTCCTTCTGAGGCCCACCTACCCACCGCCAAGACAGAGCACCAAACAACGTGACCATGGCAGTGTGCTCCTCAACTCGGCGACGACAGGCAAAGACAAAGCACAGTGCCCCTGGGACTGGTTGCTTTGCTGCCATGGCCGGGGGACAGATGGATAAGGGGTGGCACCATTGATAGATGGGAAGACCTTTTTCTCCTTTTCACCAAGATAGTGTCTACCTTCAAAGTCATGTGCCAGGGGCTGCATCTGCCCAAGGAGAAGTAGAATGGGGTAGAAATCTCCTATTTCACCCAAAGACACTGCGTGGGCGGCACAGGCCTGTGCCTCCTCTATGTCCTTCTTATATTCAGGCCAGTTTGGGGCACAATTGTCAATGCAATTGTCGGACTGTCTGAAAAACCCACCATTCTCCTTTCACACTCATCTCATGAAACTGTTTCAGAGAAGACTGTTCAGGGCCAGCACGTGGAGGCATCGCAGGGGCTTAAGAGGGCAAAACCCACACTTCAGCCCTAGCTGGTCTGGCTCAGTGGATAGAGCATCAGCCTGTGGACTGAAGGGTCCCGGGTTCGATTCTGGTAAAGGCCACATGCCAGGGTTGCGGGCTCGATCCCCAGTGGGGGACATGCGGGAGGCAGCCCGTCAATGATTCTCTCTCTTTGTTGGTATTTCTATCTTCCTCTCCCTCTCCCTTCTTCTATGAAATCAATAAAAATATATATTTTAAAAAAGCAACTCTTCAAATGCGCACGAATCCCCTGGCTGTCCACAGACAGTACGGGGCCCTCCTGGGAAACCAGATGGCTTCTCTGCTTCCCTGGTCTAGTGACTCAGCTTGCGAAGCGTTTACAGAGGCCTCCGGCTCCCAGGTCGTGTTGCAAGGGCACCGTGGTATGAAGGTGGGAGGAGGAGGAGGAGCAGGAGGAGAAGGAGGGGCAGGACGGGCAGGAGGGGATGGCGGTTCAGGGGAGGAAGGGGAGCAGTGGGGGCAGGGAGTGTACCAGGCACCTCGCTCATCACCTCTCTGGGCAAACTCACAGAGTGGAGAGAGACTCTTCATGCCGCACGCTCCCTCGCCCTTCTCCTGCCCCCCCCCCCCCACGGCTTCCCCAGGGCCCACATCTCAGTAGGTGGCACCTCCGGCCTCCCCGATGCTCAGAATGGAGCCTGAGGACCATCCGTGGCATCTTCCCTTTCGTGTTCCATCCATCACCAAGCCTCCCTCCCAAACAGACCCACCATCTGCACTCCCCTCCATGTCCTCTGCCTCTGACCGGGCCCAGCCTCCGCCAAGTCTTGCCTGGACCTCGACCAGAGCCTTCTGACTCGCTGCCTCCACTTCTCCAGCCTGCAAGTCCGTCCTGCACCGGCCAGCCAGCCAGGGTGCCTCCTTAGGTCCTGACGGTAAGTCACATGACACGGCTCTCCTGCTGAAAATATCAAATAGTTGATGTTATTCAGAAAGCATTATTCAGTCAGTCTTCAGGTATGGTATTGTATTCTGGTTATTTTTCCCAGGGACCCTTTCTCCTTTTTTGAAAAAAATATATTTTTATTGATTTCAGAGAGGGAGAGAGAGAGAGAGAGAGAGAGAGAGAGAGAGAGAGAGAGAGAGAGAGAGAGAAAACCCAAATAACATTAATGATGAGGAAGAATCATTGTTTGGCTGCCTCCTACACATCCACACTGGGGATTGAACCCCCAACCTTGGCAGGTGCCCCGACCAGAAATTGAAGCAGTACCTCCTGGTTCATAGGTCAATGCTCAACCACTGCGCCACACCGGCCGGGCAAGACTCTTCCCCTTTTAAAGGTACATGCCGTAGTATTTCTATTTGAAATGATGTGATGGATTGAATTCTCTCCACAATCATACCAGGTGGGCCGGGGCAGGGAGAGACTGGCCTGTGGAAGCTGGCGCACGGGGTTTCAGCGCGCTGTTCTGCTTGCATGTGTGTTTGAAAATGTTATCACGAACAAGTTAAAAAAAAACAAAAACAAAAACTGCACAAATTGCCGTGTTATTTCCTTACACAGAAGGTTGAAAAACAACTTGCAGAGATGCTCCCTTACTCATAAGACGAAAACCAACCAACCAATAAAAACCCCTCCTGTTGATGACCTCCCCCTCCTGTTCTTCCCCAAAGGCTCACATACATTTGTAACAAAAACATTAAAAACAGGTACTGAGCCGAACCGGTTTGGCTCAGTGGATAGAGCGTCGGCCTGCGGACTGAAGGGTCCCGGGTTCGATTCCAGTCAAGGGCATGTACCTAGGTTGCGGGCACATCCCCGGTAGGGGGTGTGTAGGAGGCAGCTGGTTGATGTTTCTCTCTCATCGACGTTTCTAGCTCTCTATCCCTCTCCCTTCCTCTCTGTAAAGAATCAATAAAATATATTAAACACAGGCACTGAGCACACACCACACGCACAGTAGAAGTGACTCATGGGGAAGGAGGGCCATGGGCCTGAGGGAGAGGCACGGGGAGACTTGAATCTTTATGGAGCCAGGCCACTTCCGCTCACACCAGGCCCCCTCGTCCCAGAGAGTGGATGAGTCCCACGTTATCTCCATGGCCGGCACCTTCGGGCCTGAACCTGCGGCCCAGTGCTTCCAGCCTCACCTCCTGCCCCCGCCTGGGCCTTCCTCGGGCTCCGCTGTGCCACCCGCCTGCCCGCCGCTTCTCCTTCCCTTCTCCCCGGGAGCTCAGGCTCTGAGCTGCCCGGGGTCTCTCCCACGTGTCCCCCGGGCTCAGCGTCCAGCCTGTTCCTCCCTCTCCCCGCTGGCCACTTCCCGCTCAGCCTAGGCCTCCATTAAAACCGGCCTCTGAGAAACGCCCTGCCCCAGGCCCCCGATCCTGGAGCTCTGCACCCTGTAATTTCCCATCTCTGCGCTCACCGCAGCCCGGGCCTCTGTCCCCTGAGGCCAGGCATTCCGCGGGGGCCGAGGGCAGGCTGTTTTGCTCGCTCTTGTGTACACTGCTGCCCAGCACGGGGTTGTAACAGGACAGGAGGGGCCTGCCACGCCCTGAGCCCTGTGCCAGGAAACGCGCCCTCGGCAGTAAAAACGACCATGAAAATGACAAGTGAGGGACCAAGGAGGCCGGACCTTGGTGTTGGTTACGCCATGCATGCACATGGTAAGCATTTTTTCCATATTTGTTTAATGGCTGTTCTGTTAAGGACTCCAGCTTTATAAAGATTCAAGTCTCCCCATTCCCCTCCCTCAGGCCCATGGCCCTCCTTCCCCATAAGTCACCTTTATGGTGAGCGTGGTGTGTGTTCAGTGCCTGTGTTTAATGTTTTTGTTACAAATGTGTGTGTGTCCACAAACAATACATGCTATTGTTTCATGTGTTTTTAAAATATATTGCTGCCCTAGTTGGTTTGGCTCAATGGATAGAACCATGGTTGGCAAACTGCGGCTCGAGAGCCACATGCGGCTCTTTGGCCCCTTGAGTGTGGCTCTTCCACAAAATACCATGGCCTGGGCGAGTCTGTTTTGAAGAAGTGGCGTTAGAAGAAGTTTAAGTTTAAAATACATGGCTCTCAAAAGAAATTTCAATCGTTATCCTGTTGATATTTGGCTCTGTTGACTAATGAGTTTGCCCACCACTGCCGTTGGTTTGGCTCCGTGGATAAAACATCGGCCTGTGGACAGAAGGGTCAAGTGCATGTACCTCGGTTGTAGGCTCGACCCCTGGCCCATGTGCCGGAAGCAACCAATTGATGGTCTCGCTCACATCAATGTTTCTCTCTGTCTGTCTGTCTGTCTCTGCCCCTCCTTACCACTCTCTCTAAAAATCAATAGAAAAAATATCCTCAGGTGAGGATTAAAATGTATGTTAACAGCACAATAGGCTCCCTAATGTCCTACAACGTATGTTTTCCATTCCACATTGACCTCCTGGTTTATAGGTCGACGCTGAACCCCTGAGCCACGCCGGCTGGACCCCCAGGGCATTTTCTATCTCCCCAACGGCCTCCCTGGGTACTTATGCCGGGAAGGAAACCAACAAGCTCTGAGCACTTTTTAGTGGATGCTGTTGGTGTCCTGACCAGGCGCCCCGACCACACCTTCTGGAGCAGCCTGGACGTGTTTGTCACGGCCTTGGTGGAGGCCCCTTCGCCAGTGGCTGGGGAAGCAGTGGTACAAAGGTGGCCTTCAGGTCGGTCAGCTCTGTGGTACCACTTAGGCTCCGGAGCCCCCAGTGGGGTCAGGCCGAGGCTGACCTTCAGCTGAGCTCCCACCATGGCCTCGAGCCTTCCTCTGCGTTATCCCGCTCTCCTCTCTTCCTCCTCCCGCCCGCCGAGCCCATTCCTCTCAGAGATCGCTTGCACCAGAACCCTGTCTCAGGCTCTGCTTCTTGGGCTCTCGACGGCTCTCGACCTTCAGCATCATCAGAATCGCCCGCAGGCCTTGCCGAAAGCTTGCTGGGCCTCGCCCAGAGCGTCAGCCGACGTCTGCCGGGAGGGGCCCGAGAACGCGCATCTCTCACACGCTCCCAGTTGCTGCTGGTGCAGCCGGCCAAGGACCCCGCTTGTTCTGGGGCCCCTGACGGAAGACAGCTGGTGCGAGGGAAGCAGGTTCCGAGGGTGGGATTCTCGATTTGACGACCTGCTGGCAGCGAGGACCCTGACCCTGTTGCGAAGGGGAGGTCTGATGGTTCCTGGCAGTGGGTCAGCGCTATTTCCATGATAGCTTACAGCTGGAAGGGGATGAGCTGGCTTTCAGTGTTTCTGGCAGCTGAGCAGGACGGCAGAGGCAGTAACGAGGACTGTGGAAATGAGAGGCGGCTTCTATGAGCCATCAGACATCAAAGAAAGAAACCGCTAGGCCCAGTGGGAGAGTCACAGAAAGTCTTTGGCCTTGAGGCCCTGCTCTCCTGTGGCTGGCAGTCTGCTCACGCTGAAGTCCAGCCTCCGTAGCTGATCTGGAGCGATGCAGATCAGAGAAGTTCAAATCCCCAGCCTGGGCAGGTCTCCTATGCAGCCGTCGGGGCCCTAAGGGGAAGGCCCATCACACTGAGGAGTTGTCACGTCCATGCTGAGGTGGCTAGGAGCCTGGAGGGTTCCTCCGAACCCCTGGGGCCTTCACAGTGACCCCACCCCCCTTGTGAGAAGATAGTTTAGGAAGTCCGGCTACTGTCCATCAGGAAAAGGGAATATCCAAGTCTTTCAAGGTTGGCAACAAGGTCAAGTTCACAGTGACATTCCGACCCAAAGTCCTACCGTGGCTCCCCTGTTAGAAGCATATGGAGGGGAAGGGAGGCAATAAATGGAGTTCTGGCCTTGGGTCACCTCTCCCCCCAGGCCCTGCCCCTGCCCCCAGGTCCACAGACTGAATTGCTGGTCATTTTCCCAGGAAGATATAGTCAAAATTGACCTGTGTGGGAGCTGGCACAGTCCTCATCTTGGTCCTGGGCCGGTGGCATAATGCTTTGTCGTAGGAAAGAGCTACTACAGCAGTGGATCTCAACCTTCCTAATGCCGAGACCCTTTAATCCAGCTCCTCATGGTGTGGTGACCCCCAACCATAAAGTTATTTTCATTGCTACTTCATAACTGTCATTTTGCTACTGTTAATGAATTGAAAATTTCTGGGTTTTCCGATGGTTTTAGGCTCTACAGCAACAGTTCTTAACCTGTGGGCCGCCTAAGACCATCGGAAAACACCAATATTTACATTCTGATTCATAACAGTAGCAAAATGACAGTTATGAAGTAGCAAGAAAAATAATGTTATGGTTGAGTCACCACACCATGAGGAGCTGTATTAAAGGGTCGCAGCATTAGGAAGGTTGAGAATCACTGTACTCCAGTGACACAGGCCAAGGGGAAGTCCTTGAACCTGACAAGTCCACGTTGGCACCCTTCTGTGCATTTCAAATATGTACGCAGGGTGTTCCCCAAAATGTACACACACTTTGCATAGTTATTAAGGCACAATGGGTTAACTCTGAAAAGACAGAAAGCTCCATTGAGCTATCAGCTGTTAAAAGTGTGTATATTTTTTGGGGAGAACACCGTGTGTGTGTGTGTGTGTGTGTGTGTGTGTGTGTGTGTTTAATAATTCTATACATTTTTTTTCTACGGCTTGTTTCATTTAACTGTGTTTCAGAAGTCTTTTCAGGACAACACTTAAGGCCTATGGCCGCATGGTACCGCGTGGATGGTATTTCGTGCTGCCGATATTCCAGAATCCATGAATTTACTTTCCCCGGGGGAAACAGAGCAACAGCCAAGCCTCCACGTTGAAGGGCTCCGTGGAGGAACTGGCCACACAGGTGTCAGGGCTGAAGGAGCAGCAGGGGCCACAGAGGTAACGCAGACACCCCTGCGGGCCCCGGGCCGAGGCCACCACGCGTGGTAGGAAATAGTAGCGCCTCCCAGGAAGGGGAAGCAAGGGGAAGCCTGGGGTCACCCTGACCTCAAACGCCCCGGACCTGAGTGGGGACCACAGGGATGTCCAGTTTCCACTTGGTGACACTGATGAAAAAAGAAGCATCTTCCCGTCCTTAATTGCATGTTTTCTGATCCCCGGTGAATAGCAAGTTGCCTGAAAAATGCGTTTAGCCTTTGCTGTTTTATCACTTAAGGCTGTGAATTCCTTGTATCTTTCCTCCCATTTTTAAGTCAAGCATTTTGGCTTTGCTTATTGACTTGCAGGTGCTGCCTGTCCATGCCATGAGTTATTCTTCCATCGCTAAGCCCTGTTGTAAATATCCTCTCCCAGGCTGTCATTCTGGTTCTGGTTCTTTAAAAAACAACACTTGTTAGGTTATATCTTTATGACCACTGGGTGCTATATTTTTTCTTCGAAAAATTTTCCTTACAGTGTTTTTTCTTTTTAAAAAAATTTTTTTTTATTTTTTTATTTCAGAGAGAAAGGGAGAGGAAGTGAGATGGAAACATCAGTGATGAGAGAGAATCATTGATCAGCTGCTTCCTGCATGCCCCACACTGGGGATTGAGCCCACAACCCATGTATTGATACATACCCTGACCGGGAACTAAGCTGTGACCTCTTGGTTCATAGGTTGATGCCCAAGCACTGAGTCATGCCATGCTGCCTGGGCCCCATGGGTTTTTGTTTTATTTTAGATAGTGGTCTTCGCCTAGGATTTCAATAAGATGTTGGGTTTTGTGTATAGTTAGCCCTGTAATTTATTTTGAGTTCACTTTTGTGACTCAGGGCCTCACTCCCCTGTCCTCAAGGTGAGGACATAAGCTGCTGGCCTCCCCCTCCTCAATCTTAAAGCAGACGGCCTGCTCACGCCACCTGCCCACCACGTCTGCTTTTCCATCCTCACCTCATTCCTAGATCCGTGGTCAGCAAGCTGCGGCTCTTGAGCCACATGCGGCTCTTTAGTCCCCTGAGTGTGGCTCTTCCACAAAATACCACGGCCTGGGCAAGTCTATGTTGAAGAAGTGGCGTTAGGAGAAGGTTAAGTTTAAAAAATGTGGCTTTCCAAAGAAATGTCAGTCGTTGTCCTGTTGCTATTTGGGTCTGATGACTAAGGAGTTTGCCGACCACTTAGGGCCTAAGTCATCATAACCAAAGCCTCGATAGGACGCTTTCCTCCTGATATGGCGAGAGCCTCATCAGAGCTTCTTTTCCAAAAGGGTCTCAGCTGGTTCCGGGCGTTGCTTTTTCCCCTATGCGTTTTAGAATCAACTCATCAAGCGAAACATCTCCTGCCTACTGTTTATTTTATTTTTATTTTTTTAAAATGAATTTTATTGACTTTTTACAGAGAGGAAGAGAGAGGGATAGAGCGTCGATGAGAGAGAATCATCGATCAACTGCCTCTTGCACACCCCCCACCGGGGATGTGCCCGCAACCGAGGTACATGCCCTTAAGAAACATATTAATGGAATCGAACCCGGGGCCTTTCAGTCTGCAGGTCGATGCTCTATCCACTGAGCCAAACCGGTTTCGGCCTGTCTGCTGTTGAATAGAGACAACATCCCATGCACGTATTAATGTAGCGGAAATGCGTGTGTCTTCAAGGTTGAGTCTTCCCGCAGGGGAATGCTGCCCCGGCTTTCTCTGTGTGTGTCCTTCAGGGAAGTTTTCTCACTTCCTTCACGGGTGCTTTCTTAGGAGGGTCTGGGAATTTTAGAATTACTGTGGTAATTATGAATGACATCCGTTTTTTATGAGATTTTTGAATGGCTTATTGCCAGTGAATAGAAAAGCTATTGGACTTTAAATTCAATTTGGGCTAATGGCTCTTCCCTGGATTCACCTGCATGATGGAGGCTGGTGATCATTCCGTGTGCAAACAGCAACAGGTCTGGCCCCCTCCTCGGCAATCAGTACGCCTGGTTTTACTTAATCTCCTGACTGCGCTGAGGTGCCTGCACAGCACGGCGCTGTGAAATGGTAGGAACGGTGACATTTAAACTTTATTAAAAGCCGTGCGTAGTGAACGTAATTGTCGCCTGTAACTGTTTAAGAAGGGTATGTGTGGTTTGCCCTGGTGTGAAGGGAAGCCGACCAGGTTGAAAAGCATTTCATCGAGTCCAGTGGTCGGCAAACTCATTAGTCCATAGAGCCAGATATCAATAGCACAATGATTGCCATTTCTTCGGAGAGCCACATTTTTTAAACTTAACCTTCTCCTAACGCCACTTCTTCAACATAGACTCGCCCAGGCCCGTGGTATTTTGTGGAAGAGCCACACTCAAGAGCCGCACGTGGCTCGAGAGCCGCGGTTTGCCGACCACTGATCTAAATCTGGAATTTTAGAAAGCACCAATATAAAAATAGGCGAATCCCTCTTTTAGCATGGGGATGGTTGTGTCGGTTAGAGACTCATGGGAGAAATTTGCCCAAGAAACCGGCGGATAAACTCAAACTTCCGTTGCATGAGGCTGGAGACCAAGTGGGTTCAGCTTTCCTCTTGAGAATGAGGAGAAAAACCACCCCCCAATCACAGACTCGAATTCTGCCAAATTAAACTTTGTCATAGCTGCCAACACTTTCCGCTTTTAATGAGAAAAGGTGTTGGATTTCATCAAATCTCTCTGGTATCCACCAAAATGATCGGAACACTTTTTCCTTTAATTTGTTCATGTAAGAAAAAAAAATCACATTAATGTGTTCCCTAATATCAAAACATCTTTTCATTCCCCAAACAAATTAAACTTGAGGATAATGCATTGCTTTCAGTATAGTGATAAAGTTGATTTTTTCATAATTTGGTTTTTAATCATGAAACCAATGGTGGGCATTTGCTCACTTTTTGAGTGACTGTGCATTTAGGGTCCATGCCGTGGTATTTTGTTGAACTAATTGGAAACAGTCCCTGTGTCCTTCTGTGTAGTTCCTGTGTAGTTTCTATGTGACAGGAACCAGTCATTTCTTGAAGGTTTAGAACTCATCCATCAACTATTTGGGGCTCAATGTGACCTTGAACCACTCCTGCCCTGTTTGCCATCAGATCCTTTCCCCTCTCAGCCCCTGCTATGCTCTGTGTCTCGGAGAAACAGGTTTCCAGGCCCATTGCCCTCCAGCTTCCGGGTATGCTGGCCGATGGGAGGCACTAGATGAGAACAGGAGAAGGGAAATGGGGAGCATGCTGCTTTTCTTTGGGGAGCATCTCTGATAACAGCGCCGTCCCCTGGGCGGCTTACATCATCGTTCTCAGTTCCCTCCTCTGTGGGTCCGACTTCCAGGAGACTGGCCCCTGCCGGAGGTACCCCCTTCTCCTTACCTCTCCAATGTCCTCCTGTTGCTAGGCAACCTATGAGGTTTCATCACCGATGTAGCCAATTCCCTGTATTAAATCCCTTTGGCTTGAAAGACCTGGCATGGTTTCTGTTTCCTGATTGATTCCTAACTCATCTAAACGTTGATTTGATGTCTCTTCCTTACCCAATTCTGATCATGTATTTTATTTTAAATTTTTTTTTTAGCAAGCTACCTATTTCATGCTAATTTTCAAGTTGGTTAAAATAAAGTTATATGCAGTATTCCCTGATAACTTTTAAAATCATCTTCCCTTTAGTAGGCATGTTCTCATTTCAGTTTCTAAAGTCATTTATTTGCAGGTGTGTGTGTGTGTGTGTGTGTGTGTGTGTGTGTGTATTTCATGATCAAACTTGTCCTACGTTTGTCTATTGCACATTGGTGCTTTATACAAATCCTGACTTAATCATCAGATCGACTCCTCAGAAGAGGTCTACATATCAGGAAACGGCAGCAAATTATCCTTGCTTTCCTCACTCAAGACAACGCCACCACACCCACCAAAGCTGCAAAATGGAGACCCACACTCAGACTTGTCCCTCCAAATTCAGAGCCCGTGCTTTGTTCCTGGCCTCAAAGAGCCCGAAGACGCCGGGCAAGATGAAAAGGATCGTCACAAACACGTCTGACATTTTCTACAAAGAACATGAATTTCTTTTGTAATTGGGAAAAAAGTTAATTAAGCTTAAACAAATAATGATAATAAAAATAGCCTGGAAAGGAGAGGAAATGTCACAGCACGGCAGCTTGCGGCTTTGGAATGCTGATGAAAGAGAGGCGCTTCCTCGCCAGGTGGCCAGTGAGGTCTGGCCATTGAGGGAGCGGGTGGCCGCCCCTTCCACACTGGGCTGGAACCGGAAGTTTCCCCCCCCCAGCTGCTGCTTCTCTTGGCAACGTCCAACGACATGTGCTTTGGGGGGACGTGGCCACCAGGCCACACCCATCCTAGCTCCTGTGGTTGGAAATGCCACTCCGTTCTTTCTCCAGAGGATGTGGCCAGAGTGGTTCGAGTCCCAAGGCTGAGACTGTGTGTGGGGACCGGGCGGATCCCCACCTGTCGTGAAGGGCACCCGTTCTCCTTGACCAGGGCAAGCAGAGACAGAGTCGTTTTCCATTCCCACTTCCTCTCTCTTCCGGAACCGAGCTCCTGAGGGCAGACCGGCTCCCGAAACCTCTGAAAATAGCCTCCTGCCGGGGAGGAGTGCTGCAACGCACACCGCACACGCATATTGATTTCTATTTTTGGTTTTTATCTGGATTTATTCTTCCCCCCTTCAGGTAAACAGTGTCCTTGGGCTCTCTGCCTTCCGTGTCTGCAGCCCGGGTGTCAATGAATCTTGGTATTGACCTCAGGGGCCATCGATAGCTGCTTATGGTGGAGATATTTCAATGTCAATGGCGGGCCCAGCAAACCTGCAGCTGGGAAAGCCAACCCGTCCTCCCGGCTGTCATCGTGCTGCCAAAGGGGCTGCTCCTCCAGTGGATGGACGTGTCTGCAGGGAGCGGGAAGACAACCCCGCCCCGCCGCCGAGTCCCACCCAGGCCAGGCTCTCGGAATTGCTATCCATTCTGATGAAAGGAGAGGGTCACCCAGGTGCTTCCTCCTCTCCGTTACCCACAGGGTCACAGGCGATCCTATGGGGGACCCACACGCTTAGGTTAGAGATGCCTGTTTGCCGGAGCCCATCACATCCCAGATGTACGGAGCCAGTTTGCTGAAGAGCAGAAAGATGCCTCTGCGTTGGCATCTGAGACTCTGCGAGCAAATCCCCGTTTTATTTCTGACGAGGCCCAGTTTCCTCCTCTGCATGACAGGGAACCACTGGCCTCTTTGGTGAAGGTCGGGAGATGCTCTCCCTCTGGGCCCGGCGCCTGGAGGCTGTGCCGCAGGCCCCAGTTCTTCCCGTGTTGCTATGATTCCACTTGCTCTCAGGACCCTAACCCTGACCCTGACCCTAATCCTGACCCTAACCCTAATCCTGACCCTGACCCTGACCCTGACTCTAACCCTGACCCTAATCCTGACCCTAACCCTAACCCTGACCCTGACCCTGACCCTAACCCTAACCCTAACCCTGACCCTAACCCTAACCCTGACCCTAACCCAACCCTGACCCTGACCCTGACCCTAACCCTAACCCTAACCCTGACCCTGACCCTGACCCTGACCCTAACCCTGACCCTGACCTGACCCTGACCCTAACCCCAACCCTAATCCTAACCCGGAGGCCCAGCTCTCATTCCCCAACATTCCTCACTCCATGCACTCATTTTTGTTTGGCATTTGTAAAAAGATTAACAAATGAGTATGTGGCTGGAATGTAAATCCTCTCTTATCATCGGATCTTGTGTGTCTCTCTTTATTGACCATGCTGTTAGCTATTGGCCCACTGATTTGTCCACCTTGGTGTGCCTGGCCTGGCGTGGATACTCCATGGGGGGGCAGTGGGGAGGGTGGGGCTGAGCCTGGGTAGAATTCTCTGGACCCAGGGCAGGGGCTGGGCTGACCTTGCCCTTCCCCTGGGCAGCACTGGTTCTACCCCTTCCAGCGTGCAAGGTGTGGCTCATCATACCTTCCTACTTCCCCCTTCCTCCCTTCCTCCCTCCCTTCCTCCCTTCCTTCCTTCCTTCCTTCCTTCCTTCCTTCCTTCCTTCCTTCCTTCCTTCCTTCCTTCCTTCCTTCTTTCCTTCCCTCCTCTCTGCTCACCTGAAAGCTCTCAGCATCCAGGTGATAAATTCTCCCAGCTCCCCTCTCCCCGGGTCATGCCCTGCCCTGAGCGGCCTTGGGTGATGAGGTCAGCCTTGATAATGACAGAAAAGAGAGAGGATGCAGGTGACCACCCTGCGGAGCCTTCTGGACAGCTTGGTGATGAATCTTGGTGGGGCTTTTCCTGGTGGGAACAGAGAGACTCTGAGGCTGAGGTGGTGGGAGATGCTGGCAGAGAGAAGAGTCCCAGCGTAGGAAGGCACTTTGCAAGCAGGACTTCACTGAGGGCCCAAGACAACTCAGAGTGATGGGCATTGATATCCCCATTTTACGGATGAGGGAGGCAGAGGCTCGGAGAGTTGAGGAGCTCGGGTCTCTCTGACTCCAAGCCCCACACAAAACTGAGCAGCTGTGTTGGGAGGAAGAATTCTGGGGCAGAGGCGAGCAAGGGAAGAGACCCTCATGCATTCGATTTGGTTGAAGGGTTAGAACGAGAAGCCCTTGGTGCCTTCATCCTCCCCTGGGTCTGAAGTTCTAAGAATAGAAGCAGGAAGTGCCAGGCTTGCTGAAGCCCATTCCTGGCACAGCACCACGGTGCTCAAAGCCCAGCTTCCCTTTCACAGCCGATGTTACTAACCACGAGCCTGTTTTGGGCAGACTCCAAACTCCTTTGCCTACTGCTGTCTCTGGACACTGCATCCTGCTGCCAGAAATCTAATCTTGAGAGCAAACATCCCAGACTTAGAATGCTCAGACGGAATCACAGATTTGCATATGGAAATCAATACTCGCCCACCCACACTCCCCTCCTGAGCCAGTGGAAAGCGAATGATCACACGTTAGCAGGTGGCAACCACCTCTGAGGTTCATGTCGCTTCGGAATCAAGAGCAGGGGGTTTGTTTGTGCATTTATTTATTCATCATCTCCACAAATCTGTATTGTGTTCTGCCATGTGTCAGACAGGCCACTAGGACCTGGACTTGGGAACAAAAAAAAATGATAATTTATGCGTTCGTGGTTTCAATAAGCACATATTGATTTAGTCATTAGTGTATCTCGTGTGTGTGTGTGTGTGTGTGTGTGTGTAATTTATTATTAACCACAGGGGTTCCTGTCTGCAAGGAACTCCAAGTTCAGCAGAGAAGATAGATGTGCAAACAATTATGATATAATGAGAAAAATGAGATTAATGCACGCAGGATCAAAGAACAGAGGAGACCAGAATGAGAAGCACCCAAGGCTACTGGAGAGGTTGGGAAGGACTTCAAGGAGAAAGAGGTGAAGTCTAAATGAGCATCTCTCAGACAGACCGTGGGCACAGGAGCTGCCCAGGCAGCAGGAACCTTCGTTCCTTTCGTAATTATTTATTAGGACATTTGCTTCGGGTGAGAGTGGAATGTTGCTATCAATTAGGATGTAGAAAGTGGCCAGAGCTCCTCCCCGCCCCCCACACTCTAAATTTCTATTCTAAAAATGAGACCAAGCTGGATAACCTGCATAAGTACATTTTCCAAAAACCCACCAGAGAGCTGAAGACACACATTCCAGAAATTCGCAAGTCCTTTCTAGGATAGAAGAGACCCTAGACGGTGGACATGGCAGGAGGAAGGCTAATTCACCGCAGGTGGAAGTAAAAATAATCCGGCCTAACTGGAATGATTTTTATTTTTAATATATTTTATTGATTTTTTACAGAGAAGAAGAGAGAGGAATAGAGAGTTAGAAACATCGATGAGAGAGAATCATCAATCAGCTGCCTCTTGCACACCCCCTACTGGGGATGTGCCTGCAACCAAGGTACATGCCCTTCACCAGAATCGAACCCGGGACCTTTCAGTTCTCAGACCGACGCTCTACCACTGAGCCAAACCGGTCTCGGCTGGAATGATTTTTAATAGGCCCATGGAGGCTGACATAACATATTTATATTCTACAGAGCCCAGTTATACCTTCTAAGGATTTCTTAAAAGAATAGAGGTGGCTGAAGGCAAGTCAGGAGAGCTGAGAGATGCCCTCCGTGGGCACCAGGCCTTTACCAAGTGCAAAGCAGCATCCAGCCAAAGGACGTGGGCAGTGAAGCAGGGTGGAGGGAGATTGCCCAAGGAAGAGAGTCAGGAATGGATCTGGGGAGCAAAAGAACTCCCCAGTGCACCCAGCATTCAGACACCTGGGTTCCAAAACAGAGAGGGCCCTATGGTTCAGAAGATTTTCAGGTGTCCAGATCCCAGGCCACAGGGAAAGGCCTGATGCAACCTTCAAAACATTTGGAGCCAGGGATTGATCAAGGACGCCTATAAATCCTAGAACTTTAACAACCGCCAGTCAGAATAAATATGTTTTTTAAAAACACAATACTTATCCATGGCATAGTCAAACTGTTGAGAACCAAAGATAAAGAGAAACTTTTTAAAGCCACCAACCAAAAAAATACATAAAGCAGAATAATTAGGATAAAGAGTGACCTCTCATAAAGAAATGGAAGACAATAGAACAATATCTTTAACGTGGTAAAAGAAAAAACATCAAGCTGTCAATATAGAATTTTATGTCCAGTGAAAATGCTCTTCACAACTCAAAATAAAAAACAAACATTTTCAGATGGAAATGGTGAGCAAATATTTTCCAGTGGGCTGGCCCCACAAGAAATGCTAAAAGAAGTGTCAGACTGTTGGAAAACACTACCAGATGGGAGCCCATACATGTGTGAAGAAATGAAGAGCACAAAATGCGTAAACCTGAGGACCATTACAAGTTATCTTTCTATTTTATAAAAATACTAGAGGCCCAGTGCACAAATTCGTGCACCAGTGGGGTCCCTCATCTTGGCCTGTGGGATCAGGCTGAACCTGGTTCTCCAAAATTCCCTCTAGGTTGCAAGAAGGCTCAGACCAGACCAAGGGACTCCACCAGTGCACGATGAGGACTGGGGAGGGATGCAGGAGGTTGGCCAGCTGGAGAGGGACTGTGGGAGGGCTCCAGGGTGTGTCTGGCCCATCTTACTCAGTCCCAAATGGCCAGAACCCAGCAACAAGCTAGCCTTCTGGTCAGAGCATCTGCCCCCTGGTGGTCAGTCCACATTGTAGCGAGCGGTTGAATGGCCTTAGCATATCATTAACATATTATGTTTTGATTGGTTGAACAGTGGACTGGACAACCAGACACTTAGCATATCAGGCTTTTATTATATAGGATTTTAAAACTCCTATAGAAGACTACTGACTATAGAAAAAATTATGACCAGGTAGTATGGGTTTATATCTTAAGTAGAAGTAAAATATATAATAACAAGAGCACATTATGCAGTGGCAAGATTTCTACATTGTTTGCAAAGCAATACAAAATTATCTGAAGGTAAACTATGTTGATATATTGTAACCTTGAGGGACCACTAAAAATTAACACAAAGAGGCATTACTTTAAAAATCAATAGAAGAGGAAAAAAATGGAACATGAAAAATGATTAACCTAAAAAGCAAACAAGGAACAAAGACTAGGGGAACAAATAAGAGGGCAGATACAAGGCTAATATAGAAAGTAGACTTCAACTCAACCAAATCAATAATCTTTAAAAGTATAAATGGACCAAACACACTCAAATTTCATGACAGAGACAGTTAGGATAAATGAAAGCAAATTCACACTATATGCTGTTTATGAAAAGCACAATTTAATATAAAGTCATGGACAAGTTGAGAATAGTCAAAGATATCCCAATGCAAATATAAAAAAGCTAATGTGTCTGGAGATGATCAGGCAAAGTAGATTTGAAAATGAGGAGTTCTAGCAGCATTTTATCATATTCATATTTCATATTGATAAAAAGATGAATTTGTGAAGATTTAACAGCCTCACATTTGTATGTATCTAGGAATAGAGCTTTAAAATAAATAAGGCAAAAATGGACAGGACTAAAGAGGGAATAGACAGATATACAATCATAATTGAAGATGTTCATGCTCCTTGCTCATTAATTGGCATAACAAACAGGCAAAATATCAATAATGAACATACAGGGTTTGAATAATACTATCAAACAACTTATAGTTGAATAATAATTATAATCAATGTGTAGTTGATGTTTATAGATCATAGCTACACTCAACAATTGCCAAATACACATGCTTTTCAAATGTACATGAATAGTCACCAAGATTGACCTAGTGATGAATAAAAAAATAAGTGTCAAAGATTAATAAAATGAAATCTCACTGAGTGTGTTCTCTAAACATCACCTAATTAAATTGGATATAAATAACAGTAAGATTCTAGATAACCTTCAAACTATTTTGAAATTAAGCAATATACTTCAAAATCATCCACTGGTCAAAGAAAAATATTACAAAATCAATTACAAAATATTTTAAATTGATGTAAAATACAATGTACCAGAATAGTGAAATGAAGCTAATGCGGGAAAGTTTATAGTTTTAAATGATCATAATAGAAAAGAAAAAAGATTTAAAATTAACTTTTAAAAAGCTGGGGGAAAAGCAAATTAACCCCAAAATGGAAGCCTAATATGCAACTCGACCGAACAGCAGAATGACCGATCACTATGATGTGCACTGACCACCCGGGGGAAGACGCTCAACACAGGAGCTTCCCCCAGCCCACAGGCCCCAGGCCAGCCAAGGTGGGTGATGGCATCACTCCCTTGGTTGCCCCACAGATCGGCCTTGATCACTGGCCACGCTTAGGGACTTTACCTGTGCACCAATTTTGTGCATCAGGCCTCTAGTTAAAGATAAAAGCAGAAATCCATAACCCAGAAAAAAACAAGAGATAAAATCAATAAGGGGTGACAGAAAGCTAAATGTTGGTGGCAGGTGGAGGAGAGAAGTCCCTCTGAAAACAGCATGAAAACGGAGGCCTACCTTAAGTTGAAGGCCAATAGTAAAAAGACAATGAATGCAATTAAAAGTGGATTAAAACCCCTGGGCATACACTTTACGCCAGGACATATTTGAAACAGACTCTTTCTACCATGGCCTATGAAAGCAAATGAAACGGTGCTTAATATCATTATGTTGATGATATTAATTACCAATCGGGTAATTCACATGGGAACCAGAGGGGGTTGCGGAGGCAGAAGAAGAGTATCTGGCTCACTGATCCAGGATGCTTTTGAAAGTAAAGCCATGGTTAGTGCAGTGGTCAGCAAACTCATTAGTCCGCAGAGCCAAATATCAACAGCGCAACGATTGACATTTCTTCTGAGAGCCACATTTTTTAAAAATTTAAACTTCTTCTAATGCCACTTCTTCAACATAGACTCGCCCAGGTCGTAGTATTTTGTGGAAGAGCCACACTCAAGGGGCCAAAGAGCCGCCTGTGGCTTGCAAGCCACAGCTTGCCGACCACTGGGTTAGTGAAATGTGCACGGCAACAAGATAGAGAAATGAGAGGTGCTCGGTTGGCCAGAGGTTCTACACACCATGTGAGACAGAGGGATGTATCTGGGGATATGGCTGGAAAGATGACTCAGAGAAACCTAGTTGGGTTCGTTATCTATTGCTGTATGACAAACAGCCCCAGAATTCAGTGACTTAAAGAAAGAACCAGTTTGCTAGCTCATGATTTTAACCATCCAGACAGGGCTCAGCAGGGCGATTCTTCTGCTGGCCTCGTGGGGGTTCCCCAGGGGCAGGTCAGCGGGGACACTGGCTGGGCAGGGCCATTCTCTTTCTCTGCATGATCTCTCAGAACCTCTCCTCCTCCGTGTGCTCGGTCCCATGTGGTCTCTCCAGCAGGATAAGGACTTTTTACTTGGCGGCTCAGGTCTCCCAAGGGTACAAAGCAGGAGCTTTCAGGCTTTCTAAAGCTTAGGCTGGACGCTGCCATGTTGTATCAGTTCAGGTACATCCAAAGGCCAGCCTGGACTTAAGGGGAGGGGATCACATACAGGTGATGAAGGTACAGACTACCACGGCCACTCACTCACTGGGCAGGTGACCGTGGGCAAGCCTCAAGTTTCTTATCTTTAAAAATGGGGCAATGCTATCATTTATCTCAGCATCCTTCTGGACTGAATCGAGTGATACAAGGAAAGTGCCTGGCCCAGGTAATGGGAATCATAATCAATGCCATTGCCATGGCTGCCGCTCTCGTGACTGCCGAGATGTGTTTACTGACCTCTGCTCTGCCGGTGCGCTGCCCGGGGCCTTGCCTGGCCTATTCGTCGGGAGGAAGAGCCCTGCTCCTGAGATGAGCTCTCACGCGTCAAGTGTCCTGTTTTGCACCAGCATCCACTGTCCAGGCAGAGGCCCCGCCGTCCTCGCTACGCCAGGCAAGGAGCCAGCTCGGCTGTCCCTCTCCCTCTTCTTCCCATCTCCTTGTTTTCTTTTCGTTAATTAAATATGGGTCAGCTATTTACATAAATGATAACTGTTGCCATGACAACCCGGAGAGCATCTCGAAGTGACGGCATCCTTTGCCCTGCTCCAGGGGAAGCTCCCCTCCACTTCTCTCTCCACGCCCTGCCCCCCACTCCTTGTCCCCCGCCCCAGTATCTCTCCCTCCCTCCCTCTCTCTCTTCCCTGTCTCCTCAGGGTCTTCTTCTTTGTAACACCTGTTTCCTGCTAACCGGACTCTGAAGGGAGAAGGACAGAGGCCACGGAATCTTCCAGACAGGTGTTAAAAGTGTTTTTTCTAAAATAAAATGTGAGGAGATCCCTGAGAGCTCTTTGGCACCATCCCCCATATGTTCAGCATACATCCGCTGGGAAAACACATCACAATGAACAGTTACCAGGAATCCAGTCGTGCTCTTAAATAATGTATTTTATCCATCCTGGCCAGCACCAGGAATACTGATCCGTATATCCGAGAGAAGTCTAATTGATTCTGATTTCAGGCAATATGGGGCACCTTGTGGATTCTGAGGCCGCTGCCCCACCTCCCCCACTCCTCGCTGCTGTTCTGGGGATACCCAGGGCCCTCGGTTGATGGGTCCGACCCCTGCACCAGCCCCTGCTGCTCAAAGTGAGGCACAGGGGACCTGGATCGCCAGCACCCCTGGGAGCTTGTTAGAAATGCAGAATGACAGGCCCTACTCCAGACCTGCGGTCAGAATCTTTATTTTTTAAATATATTTTATTGATTTTTTACAGAGAGGAAGGGAGAGGGATAGAGAGTTAGAAACATCGATGAGAGAGAAACATCGATCAGTTGCCTCCAGCACACCGCCTACTGGGGATGTGCCCACAACCAAGGAACATGCCCTTGATGGGAATTGAACCTGGGACCTTTCAGTCCTCAGGCTGATGCTCTATCCACTGAGCCAAACCGGTTTTGGCAGGATCTATATTTTAGCAAGAGCTCCGGGTGCACGCGAGCATTGCTGAAGGCTAGGGTGCCTAGCAGCGAGCCCACCAGCGGTGTCAGTCCTTGGCGTCTGTCATGGACCCCGGAGATCCGCCCCCAGACCTCCAGCGGTGGTAACCCCCCAGGCCTCCCCTCACCAGGGCTACCGAGTAACGTCAGCACCGATGAGGGGCCCACGTCGTCAGATCCCATTAAAAGCCGATCAGATTCCAAATTACTTAATTAAAAACCGCAACACCCATTAAGATCATTAGGAACACCTCCACTCGATTTGGTCTCCCAGCTGTAAACTTCTCATGGTTTTCCGCAGGATCGTCAAACTTGGAAGTCCCCGTAAACCCCTCTGCCTTTGTCCTTGTCTCAGTTCCACGGGGGTGCATTTTGAGGAGCAGAACTGCGGGGTGTTTCGATTCCCACTTGTCAAGGTCTAGGAGTCCATGGCCACAGCGAGCGAGAAGCCACATCCCTTTTGCATATTGTCCCGTTTTATTCATTCGCCTTTTACGGTCTGGCGGGTAGAGATGGCTGGTCAAGGAGCTGACTTCAAACATCGTCCCTGCCTCCTTCTCACCTCCCCCAGCTTCCCCTCCTCCACCCTCCACCTCCCAACCAGTCCCAGTCCCCACAGACACAGACACCATCACACCTATTGGCATCCTCCGGGATGAAAAACAAAAACAAAGTCCGGGATATTCTCTGGGCTCCCGGGCCCCAGCCTCTCTACTGGGCAGGCAGGGCCTTGGTGCGCCCCCACCCTGCCCCATGGGAGGCGGGGAGCTCGCACCCCTCCTCCTTTGGCAGCCCTGTCCACACGTCGTATGTTTTCTCATGTGGTTTTTCAATTAACAACCCAAATCCCCCAGATTACGGCTTCTCATCAACCAGGATTATTAGCGGTGAAAATAATAACAATAATGATAAGTGCTTGCCACAACTCTCCGCTCTGCCCAGAGCCCTGCTCAGCCCGCTCCGTGCAATTAAAAAGCACCACGCAGGCAAATAAAAAGCCTGGATGCCCCCTCCGGCCCCAGAGAGCACCCGGGGGGACGGCGGACCCCAGGGAGGCCATCAATGCCGCGCCAGACCCACCAGCTGCGTGGAGCAAAGCCAACGAAACTGCCGCAGAGAGGAGCCCAGCAAATCTTTCCCAGAGTGGCTTCCCTGGCACCCTGAACTGTGATTGGGGAATGGGATGGGGAGGGGACCTCAAGGAGGCAGGCTCTGGTGAGTCCTGAGGGCCCCCAGGAGGGCAGGCATCTCGGCTGCCTGGCACTTCCTTCTGAGCCCCCTCCCTGCCCTGCCGCTGGGGCTCCTGGGAGAGCCAGCCTCTGCGCATTGCTCATTCCAAGCTCACAAACCACACGCTTGGCTCCATCCTCAGACCTTCCTCCACCGCCAGCCCGACCTGCTGCCTTCCCTCCCAGCTGTCGGTGCATTGCCTTGGAACCCCCTGTCCCGCCATCCCCTGCTCACACCCTCTACGCCCTTCCTTCTTGCAAAGCAGGTCTCCCACAGCACCTCTGCCAGCAGCCTTCCTCCTCAGCCCGCCCTGGGCAGGCTGCTGGCTCCTTCCCGGCAGGAGCTCTGCCCTCAGGTATCGTGCGTGACCCTGGGCAAGTCACCCCCTCTCAGGTCCTCGGCCTCCCTCCCTCCTCCCCCTGGGATGGCCTTGCTCCTCGGCTTCCAAGGGTTAAATGAGTACAGGCAGTCGGGCCTCGCACAGCCCCAGGCCCGTGGCGGATACTCAACTCCCGTTCACCGAACGCCTTCCTGTCCTGCCCCTTTCAACATAGACACACAGCTCCTGTGGAGCATTCTCATTCTCCCATTGCAGTGGGCAGTTCTTTGTCCCTTAAGTGAGTCTTCCTCTCAGACAGGGGCATCTCTGCTTCTGTGGAGAGCCAGGACTGCCAACTTCCTGACGCTGAGAGGGGTTGGATGGATGAGTGATTAGAGGCGTCTCCTTCTCTCTGGTCCCGGAAGCTGACTGGCCTCACCTCCAGCTGGCTGACCGCCTAGGCCCCTGGTCGGCAAACTGCGGCTTGCGAGCCACATGCGGCTCTTTGGCCCCTTGAGTGTGGCTCTTCCACAAAGTACCACGGCCTGGGCGAGTCTATGTTGAAGAAGTGGCGTTAGAGAAGTTTAAGTTTAACAAATGTGGCTCTCCAAAGAAATGTCCATCGTTGTCCTGTTGACATTTGGCTCTGTGGACTCATGAGTTTGCCGACCACGGGACTAGACGGTCATTTGCCAGGGGTGACAAGGGCCCCAGGCTACCTGCTTCTGGTGTTCAGGCCCAATTTGGGGGCTGTCCCCCCTCCCCCCCCAGCCAGCCCCCCCAAAAGAGTAACAGTAATTCTACCTCCACAGACCTACAGCCCGTGCTTCCTCTGGGAACCCCAGGCCCGGCCACACACACCGTGTGCGGAAGGCCGGGGTTCCCCTGAATCCGGTCCCGCTCAGCCTGCCTCCTGCAGCTGAGCCAGGGGCCCTCCTCACCTCGGCCGAGAAAGCTGAGCATACACTCCGCTTCCAACAATAGGGACCCGGTTCGATACACGGCAGCGCCACGAGCACATTCATGATATATTTTCAATGCAAAGAGGCAGGTTGCAAGACAGTATGTAAAGTAAGGACCTATTTTGGTTAGGGGGAAAAAAAAACCCTCCACTATATATATAGAGATGGGCGGAAACGTGTCTGGAAGATTATATGCCGAACGCTGCGATGTTTTATTTTTTCCTGGGCGGTGGGCTAACAAGGGATTGTGATTTCCTTCCTTGAGCAGAGCTGTCTTTTCTGATTCTGTCACAAGGAGCGTATATTTCTTGCCTCAACCAAACAAATAAAGAAAAGCACCACAGCGTCCTGGGAGCCCTCATTTGCATACATTTGCATGCCATCCCATCAGCACCATCCATCACAGCCCTGAGCCACCAGCTTGGAGGGTCCAAGAGGCCCACCTGCCACCACCCTTTGGAGCTCACCGCCTCCCCACCGCGCCCTCCCCCAGCAGCCCTGGCTTCGGAGACCAGGGAGCTGACACCAGCCCGCGGCAACAACAGCTCGGTCGTCACGTTTCCCGCCTCCAAGGTGTCTTTCTTCCTCTCCTTAGCAGCGCCCTCTTGTCATTCTCACTGCTCTGACCTCCCGCGGCACAGTCTCCTCTCTCCCTCCTCCCTGGGCTCCGCCTCTCCCCCCTCCTGATCCTCCCAGCCTGGCATCTGAACCGCCTGGGGCTTGCCTCCTATTTTCGTGCTTTGCCAAACGGGGCGACGCCCAGGGCTGTGAGGGCAGGTGGCTCCCAGTCCTTGCCTCGTTGGGGCCCGGTCGCACCTCATGCCCAGTGGGGGAGCATGAGCCGTGGTGGGATCACACACACCCTGGTTGGTTCACGTTTTATCCGGCTCTTCAATGGCTTCCAAACCAGACACACACACACACACACACACACACACTCACACACACTCACACAGCTACCCACAGCCACATATATGTGCACACACAACTATACACACATAACCACGCATGCACACATACACAATCGCACATAAACACACACACACCACATCCTAGGTTTGGGGGTCTCTGCCCCCCTCTGTGACTCCTGAGGCTCTCAGCATGTGAGGGAGAGAGCGTCTGGCTGAGGCCTGGCACCCCCTCCCCCCTCTGCCCGGCCCGGCTGGCTGCAGCCTCCCCTCAAGGCCGCGGTCTGGCTGAGCCCGACGCTCCCCGCCCTCTCGCGTCCACTTTCCGGGGAGAAGGATGATCTCCTGGCAAGTCCCCGCGGTTGGAAATTGATTTCTCGATCGCCACATGCATTTTGCTTCCAATTCGAGGCTGGAAAAACGCGACTCTCTGCCCATGAGCCTCTGGCCAGGCAGCCCGTCCTCGCATGTCGGCCGGTACCTGTGAGTCCTGAAGGCGCAGGCTGGAGGCCCGCCCTCTTCCAGGTCACTCTCCTCCTGAGAGAGCATCTGCGAGGGCCAAGCACCACTTCTGAGCAGGCCCCCAAGGCATCATGGGCCAGGTTTGCACGTGGTCCCTGCACGTGGTCCCTGCACCTGGCCCGCTCACAGCCAGGAAGCACATGGCTGGCCCCTGCCCTGCAGGAGGCCATACCTGTCCCCAGGAAGAGGGGCCAGCCCTCTGGGCAGGAGGCCACCCTGCAAACAGGGAGAAGATCCGGCTTCTGCCTCACAGTCTCCTTCCTGCCATTCAGCAGCTGTGGTACCTGCATGCAACCCACCATGGAGCCTCTCTGACCCTCAGTCTCTTCTTCTGTGCGTGAAAGGTGATGCCGTGTGCCTCGGACAGCTATAGGACGAATGACAGGATCGTGTGAGCACCCAAGGCAAAGAGGAAGCAGGCGAGAGCTATTTATTAAAGTAGGTGAGACATAAATCGGAGAGGTGCAAGTGCCATCTGGACCCTCCCTTTTCCAGACGGGGGTGGGGGTGGAGGGGGGGAGCCTTTTTAAGATTAACCCCTGACTGTTGAGTGGGCATAATCCTGGACGCGGGGAGCCCAGGAATCACAGCTGAGTTCCACTCTGGTTAATGGATTCAGGATGGCTCCTGCCAGGTACTCACATTGGGTCTGTCAATATCATTTCCTGCCAATTGCCACTTTGTACATGGGAGGGAAATGGACTCAGGCCCGTGGGGCTTGCTGATGGGGAAGGTTTGAATGTGTGGGTCTGTCTGCGAGCGCCAAGGACTCCTGGCTGTGTGACGAGCGGGCTCCTGGGCTCCTGTCCTCCTCCCCAGAGAAGCCCTGCCAGGGCGAGGGGCCTGTGCCAGGGGCCTGGTAGGACGTGCCCCCGGCTGGCCACCCGAGGGCTGCCAGCACCCGGGAGCCCAGGAGGCACCGGGACCATGAGGCGGGCCGGGGAGAGGCTGTGTGTGCACCGGATCGAGTCAGGATCTCCCTGTGAGCCCTGCCCTGTCAGGACGGCTGCCTGGCGTTTTATTAGCTGCCCCGCACCCGGGGAGTGACTCAAAGGAGGCCCAGTATTATATAGCATAGACGTTGTCTCAGCTCCCAGTTCCCCGTGGGGTGACGGGGCATGAAACACAGTCACCTCTCAATGGTGACAGGTGCAAAATTAGGGCGCTTAGATCATTAAATTATATTTCTTCAGGGCCCTGGCATGCACTAGGCGCCTGCCTGCTTTCTTCCTCTGTGGTGTGGGTTTTTGGTGTGCGTGTGCGTGTGTGTGTGTGTGTGTGAGTGTGTGTGTGTGTGTGTGTGTTTACAGCAGATTTGTTTTCCTCCTGTTCTTTTTCTCTGGATGATATGGAAATGAGTTTACCTTTCTGAGTTCAGACCGACAAGCCGACAAGGAATTGTCCCTGAAAGTGTCGGCGGGGACAGCCAAAGAGCCACCTGAGGGACAGGAACATGGAGAGTCCGTGGCCAAGGAGGGCTGGTGTTCCCGCAGGCCCAAGTGTGGCTGCTGCTCGGCGCTTAGCTTCCCCTTTTTCTTTTTTCTTTTCTTTTCTCTTTAAAAAAAAAAAAAAATATATATATATATATATATATATATATATATATATATATATTATTGATTTTGTATAGAGAGGAAGGGAGAGAGATAGAAAGCTAGAAACATCAATGAGAGAGAGTCATCGATCAGCTGCCTCTTGCACACCCCCTACCGGGGATGTGCCCGCAACCAAGGTACATGCCCTTAATCGGAATCGAACCCGGGACCTTTCAGTCCCCAAGCCGACGCTCTATCCATTGAGCCAAACCGGTCTCGGCTCCCCTTTTTCCTTGATCTCCTTCCTTCCTTTCTCCCAATACTTCGAAGTGGCAAAGACCAGGGATTTCGTCTTCCTGTCCTCATCACTCAACCCCCCCCCCTCCCAACCCCCTCCTTTTCCTCCTTCTTGCCTTCTTCCTCCCTTCCTTCCTCCTTCCTCCTTCCTTCCTTTCTTCCTCCCTCCCTCCTTCCCTCCTTTCTCCCTTCCTTCCTTCCTTCCTTCCTTCCTCCCTTCCTTCCTTCCTCCCTTCCTTCCTTCTCCCCCCCCTCCCTACCTTCTCTCCTCCCTCTCTCCCTCCCTTCCTTCTTTCTTTCCTTGCTCCCTTCCCACTTCCCTTCCTCCCTGATTTCATGCATCTGCAGTTCTTAGTCCACTCCGGCTGCTATAACAGGCCGTGGTATTTTGTGGAAGAGCCACACTCAAGGGGCCAAAGAGCCGCATGTGGATCTCGAGCCGCAGTTTGCCCACTCTGAAATAGGCCAACGGCACGGCATTGGACACAATGTGATTCGCTGTCCTCGTGGCTACAGACAGAGCTACCCGTGCTCTCCCTGACGCCGGCCTTACTTTCATGGCAGCACAGGGTCAGGCGAGGCAGCCACCCAGCAGATGCCCCGTGGCTTCCGGGAAAGTCTGGCCACGCCGGCTGCAGCAGAGAGACAAAGAGTATGATGTGTGTGGCCGTGGCCTAGACGTACCACCCACCGCCTCATCGCCCCCAGGTGCAGACGCTGCCTGGTCAGCGAGGGGCGCCCCTAGGAGAGGCGGTGGTTACCATGGAACTCGCTGCCACGGAACACGCGGGCCACAGTAGATCTCTGAGCTCGGGGGCAGCTCCTCTGTGACCTTGGCCCTCACCTTCCCTCCACAAGCAGCAATTTCCTCCAAGATGGAGAGAGAAACACCTGCCTGCCTTACCAGGCTACCGTGGAGGCTGCATCAGACAGCCCTGAACATGGCCACGGGCGGTGGCCTGGCCCACGGTAGGTGCTGAGTAAGTGGTGGTGATTGCCGGGCCAGCCCATTCTCTGATAACTGTGGCCGCACACCATCGAGACTACCAACGCCAAAGCCACCGACACCAAGGGGTCTGCTGGGTGTCTTTCTGCCGGAACGGGCTGCTCAGAAAACACAGAGAAGGTTTGGCTCGTCTCCACGATCCCTTTTGCTATTTTTAAACAGCCCCCGCTTAAAAATAAAAGCAAAATGGTAAGCAATGTTAAAGAGAGGTGCCCTCCCACCTCCCGCGGGCCCACGTGACATTTGAAGGTGCTCTCTGCGTAACGGCAGGGCCCCAGCTCTAGGACTTGAACTTGAGTGGGTACACACACACACACACACACACACACACACACGCACAAATAAATCATGGCCGAGTGTGTGCCTGGAAAATTAACTGCTGCTTCCTTGACACCGACTTGCTCTGCTTTCCAAGATGAGAAACACACCGCCTCCCCCAGCAGCGGCCGCCCTCCCCTCGGATGGGGGCAGCAGGTGAGGCTGGGAGCCGCTGCCACAGAGAGAGACAGGGCGGGGTCGCCGATGAGGGGGTTCTATGTCCTGTCCCCCCATCCCTCCACCCCCTGCTGCCTCCGCCAGCCCCTCTCCGGCCGGAGCTGCGGGCGATGTGTCTTCAGAGCAGGCAAGATGAAACGGTGGCGTCTTGATCTATCTAGACAGTAAATTTTTTTGAGTCCCTATAAGCTAAAATCAATATTGGCACAACTGTGTGTCATTAAAAACTAAATGAACATGACAAAGCCAAACTGCTGCCTATTAAACAAATGAGTTTTTTCTCCGCGCAGGCACAGCGGGTTATTAAATTCTTTATTACAGGAACATCACCATTGGAAGGGGGTGAAAACGCGTCGTTATGAGTCATCTGTATGTGCGCCGCGGCCCGGCCCTCCCGCGCTCCCTCGGAGACCCCTCCCTGGCAGCCTCGACCTTCTCCTCTGGCGGGAGGTCCCAGCTCCTCCGAGCGATGGGGAGGGACGGAGAGACAAGGCCCAGGCGACTCCTGGCGCTCAGCCCCGCCCATCCACTCATCACGTCACTGATTCATCCAGCACATGTTGATTGAACACCTACTGTGCCTGAATTATTCTGCCGGGGCCTGGGGTATAGTGGTGACCAAAAATAAATCAAGAGTCCACTTGCCCAAGCCACACACCCCGCCCCCCCCCTCAGCCCCCGACGTGAACACATCAGCTGTGATACGGGCAATTGCATCTCCGAAGCGAAGATGCGGTGGCCTGCAACCCGAGGGTCTTTATCTGCTCACCTCACAGGAAGCCTGGGGGCAAAGGGCAGCCAGGGTCGTGTCCTGATTCTGTGACGACAGGCCCAGGCTCTCGCCACCTCGGGGCTCCTTCCCTCTCGGAGTGACACGTGCTCCCTCGTGGTGGCCACAGGGCTGCCATAGCGCCCACACCCTGACGGCACACAGCCGTAGCCAACGGCAGCTTCTGTTCCCACATCTCCTCGAATCAGGGGGTGAAGCCTTTCCCAGAAGCCCTATCCCAGTGGTTCTCAGCCTTCCTAATGCCTCGACCCTTTAATACAGCTGCTCACGTGGTGGTGACCCCCAAACATACAATTATTGTCGTTGCTCCTTCCTAACTGTCATTTTGCTACTGGTATGAACCGTAATGTAAATGTCTGTGTTTTCCGACGGTCTTCGGCGACCCTCGTGAAAGGTCGTTTGACCTCTAAAGGGGTCGCGACCCACAGGTGGAGAACCGCTGCCCTAGAAGGTTCTGTTCCGGTCCCATGGGCCAGGGGCGGGGCGTGTACTCCAGCCCTGGCCTGTAGGCGTGGCCGGAACGGGATCTGGGCCACACACACGTGTGGATGGTGGTGCGCAGGCTCCTTCCGTCTTCTCCTCTGGAAGTGGATTTCCTTTCTGTTTCCCAGGCCTCGGTGACCCTCTGGGCTCTTCTGCCTCCCAGCTACCCCAGGGCCAGCTAGCTTTGTCTGGCGTTTCTGCACATTTGTTTCCACATTCCTGGCTGTGCTGGGTGTTTTCTGTCTGCTTCCAGGTGTCCTCTCACCTTCTTCACCTGCAGGGAGCTGCCTGACCCAGGGACCATCCAGGGGCAACATTGCCTGTAGCTTCCGTGGGGATGGGCCAGTGGGAAGCACCAGCGATCAGAGGGTGAGGGGAGAGGGGGCGGAGTATTTCCCCCCCACCCCCACTCCTTGCTCCCTCCAGGCAGTGGCTGGGGCTGTCCATGTCCCTCCACCCAAGGCCATGGCTCCCTCGGGGCTGCTCTTGCCAAGACTCTGGGACCTGCTCCCACCCCTTGCTGTTCAGCCTGGAACACTGGGATGCACTGCCGTCCCTCCGGGCCCCCCTTCAGCCTACCCTTTACCGAAGACCCCCAAGCACCCTGTCTGAGCATGCGACCTGTTTCCTGGCAGCCCTGGCTGAAAGACAGGCCCATGGACCATGGCCTCCATCCCTACCTGGACCCCACTTTCCTGGACAAGCTTATAGGCACATCGACCCACCACTGCCAGGAGCTTCTGCCGCCCTCAGGAGATGGAAGCGGGGACCACAGAGGCAGAGGAAGGAGGAGAAAGGAGATGTGCAGGGATGGGCCAGTTAAGAAGATGGGAGGGACCCTTTCTGAATAGACCCAACTATCCCTGGCCGAGTGTCCGGGGTTTTGCTCCTCCAGCTTCCATTGAGGGAGGGTGGACGAGAGCCGTGACACGTGCCTGCTGGGATTGCTGGTTTTCACTGGGAGGTGACCCGTCTTCCCTGCTTCCTCCTGCTCAGGGCCCTGTTCCCATTCCACCAGGTCCCAGAAGCAGCGACGCAGGACTCAGCGCTTCTGCATTCATGGTTGCTCTTCATTTGCTCAGTAGCCAGGCAAAGCGGGTGCTATTGTCTCCATCTTCCAGATGAGGAAACCGAGGCACAGAGATGCTGAGCATTTTGCCCAACGTCACACATTATTGCCCGCAGGACGTGGAACAGAATCCCACCCCCTGACTTCAAATCCCGTGCTCTTTCCTCAAAGCTCCAGCTCCGAGCCACCGCGAGGTTGCCACGCTGAACCGAGGCACTTTTTCTGCGGGTGAAATAGGATAACGACTCCCTCTCTTGATTTGCAGATAGAATATGTTAGTACACATAATTTCTTCAATTGTTCGGCTCTCCCCCAAATTTCCTCCGTCCCCTGACACTTATTCTGTGTCATCAGCGCCGGAATCTCATATGAAATGCTCTATGATTTAGGGGAACATTATGGAGTTGCATCCAATATCGCCACAGCTCTGTCTTCTGCACAGGTTATTATGTACTTCCCCGTGCTTTATGCCCAGATTAGTGGTTTGAAAGTCATTTCCCCACAATTGTTTTCAGACTCTGAAAGGTTACTCCAGCCCTGAGATGGCAAATTAGTTTCCTTTCAGATTTCTAGCAGGAATAAACTGGCGGTGACCCTGGGCAGGCTGTGTTGAAAGGGTGTGAGTCTGCATCTGGATGCAGGGTGGGGGTGTGGGGGGGGGAGAGGGATGAGATCGGGGCTCCATTAGTTATGCCTGCCACAGGCGCAGGAGTGGCGATTATGAACATGCTTGCTATTTATTTACCCACCCTCACCCAGGCCTGTCCTTCTGGCAGAAGTATAGAAGCTGCTGCACTTGGGGTGGGGTGCCCCTTAGAATACAAAGGCGGGGGAGAGAGATCTAGTTGGTTTTATTGATTCCAGCTAAGTAAAGTAGTGATGAGGATGGCAATAAAGATGACCAGGTAATAGTATTTAAACAATAGTATTTAAACAAGTCCTGACAATCGCCAAGCTCCCTCTGCAGGCCTTGACCACCACCTAGCAAAGGGCAAATGCTTGGCTTCTAAGATGAGACCCCGGTTGGCACGGAGCCCGGCGGCCACTTTTGCTCACGGAGGTGATCTCTCTGAAGGTGAGGCAGCAGCCGGTGGGTGTGGAGGACTGGGTTCTGTGCTGCTGGGCTGGGAGGTGGAGGGATGGAGGTGAGCTGAAGAGAAGCCCCGTTTCCCAGAAGGGTTAGGGGCACATGGAAGTAGTGACCCCTTCTGGCGAACATGGGAATGACATGGGCTTGCTAAGGAGGGATGGCTTCCTGGGAGTTTGAGAGGCGGAGAGACTAGGTCATGGGGGGTGAGGGTTTGAGGGTGGAGGAGGACGGACTGATGAGAGAATGGCTATCAGCATCTGTCCCATCAGTCATCCCCTAAGTCTCTGCATCCACACACCCTATCCCGTACAGCGAAAGAGCACAGATGTGTGTACGGAGGGCGTGGCTGTGACAGCAAATGGCTCTCTCTTCTCAAAAGGCCTCAGAGGGATTGGGGGGAGGAGTGTGAAGGCCAGCATTGGGAGCCTGGGGGATTGTGGGAGTTGATTCTGGGAGATGCGCTGGAGAATCTTGGGGAGCCACTGATGCTCCTGCTTTGGAGAATTGGTGCTGGGAGTCAGCAGCGGTATTTCCTGGTGCCCCTCAGTGACACCTGGGGGCATCCCTGCCACCTCTGCTCAGGGCAGGTCACCCTGGAAGCTGGTGCAGGACAGAGCCACCCCCTCCCCATCCCCCCTGGTTCAGTGCCCCGTGCCCAGCTTCGCCTTGTGGCCCCAGGCACTGCCCCTGCAGGCCATTCTGCCTGCCCTCCACGCCCCCTGCCCTGCTCTGGCAGGCCTCTCCTTTCCTGGTCCACCTGCCCCACAGCCACCTCCGAGGCTCCCTGCGCACCCCCTGGCCGGGGTCTGCCCTCTGGCAGGGCGAGCCGCCTCCCCCTCTGCGTCAGGAACGGGGTCACAGGCCGAGTATGCCGTGTCTGCGTCACCTCTCTGCAGACGAAGACCCTTCCGCCCACAAAAGCACAGCCCTGAATGGTGGGGCACTGGCTGCGGATTTGCTCATTCCATCCCCCGTGAATGAGGCGGATGCAATTACAATCCTGTTTAAGATGCAAACGCGGGGCTCAGAGGATGGATAACTCCCGCATCCGCACCCCGCCGCCCTGGCTCTCCCAGAAAAAGCCTGATTTGTGGCCTTTGCCCATTGGCTTGATGTAAATAGTCCGAAAATGGCAATTTCATGCTCCCGGTGCTTTCGTAATGGGCTCCCATTGTTCCTGAGAATTTAGCACTTGGTGCCTGCGAGGTGGCGGTGGGAGCCGGGGTGGGCCTGCACGTGAGGGCGCGAGCAGGTGCCACAGCATCAGCATGACAGCTGTCCCCATCTCCAGAAACTGGACCGGGTTTTAACGACCTGCTCCCCCCAGGCCCTGCCCCGGAGCAGGTGCTAAACTAACGTTTGTTGAAAGGAAATGACTTTCTGAGCACCGAGGGCAGGGGCAGAGGGTCCCCTGGACGCTGCCTCCTCCTCTCCCCCTGAGTTGGATCCTGTTCCAGAGGCCCCGGTCCCTGTCCCCAGGCCACCGAGTGGGAAGAGAAGGGAGGGGCAGGGAGGGTGAGGAAGGGGCTGGGCTCAGACCTGGACGTGGGTCCCGAGGCTTTGGGAACAGATGTCACGTCTGGGCGTGTGACAGGGTGAAGCTTCTGGAGTTCAAGAGTCACAGCCTCGAAGCCTGTCCCCGTCAACCTGCCAGGATGCAGCTCTCCCGGGACGAGCGAGGGGTTGTGCACACCGGGCAGCTGCCAACGTGGCTGTCACCCCGGTCAGGGGCCAGATCCACCTCCAACGTGTGTGTGTGTGTGTGTGTGTGTGTGTGAAGAGAGAGAGAGAGAGAGAGAGAGAGAGAGAGAGAGAGAGATGGAAACCTTTATCCCAGTAAATAATGTGGATCTGAGATTTTCTCTAATCCGGCTGAGGCCAGAACAAGATACCCAGAGTTGGCAGTAGAAATGCAAACCAGGATTTAACACGGGTCTGGCAGGGCCAGGGCGGAGGGGAGGACCTGGAGAAGAGTCTCCCAGAACTGGGGCGGGGGGGGGGGGGAAAGAGCAGTAGGAGGGAGGGTCCCAAGATGGGGGCCTGAGAGGACGCACCTGGACCCAATCCCCAGCCAGATGAGAAATGCAGGGAACGGCGCTCTCATTGTGCGCGGACCCTGCAGATGGTGGAGGGGGCCTGCCTGGAGGCCTGCCGGTGCCCACCCTGGGGAGCCCCACCCCCGGAGTCCCGGCTCAGAGGGTCTGCCTGGGACCCAAGAATCCGCATCCCTGACAGGCACCCAGATGTGACGTTAGAAAGTTCTCTGAGGCGGAGGGCCAGAGCAGGACCAGGCAGGACAGGAGGACGGGCCGCCAGACAAGCTCTGTGACGAGGTCAGAGCGGCCGCTGAGTCAGGGCAGGGGGCATGCCGTGGGCAGCTGAGCCAGACCTTCCTTCTCAGGGGTCAGACAGACAGGGACGAGCTGCGGCTTCGGGGTGAGGAAAGTAAGGGCGGGTGTGAGAACGGACACACCGGGCCCTGAAGAGCAGGCGTCTGGGGAGCGGGCAGGTGTAGGGAAAGGAGAATCGGAAGCACCTGAGCCTGTACGCCCGGGGAAACTGAGTCAGGGGAAGCGCTGCCCCTGCCCCCTCCCGTGGGCTCCGGGAGGAGCTGTGAGACATAGCTCCGTGCGCTCCAGAGAAAGGCGGTCAGCGTGGGCCTCATGTTGTCTCTTAGAAGCTCAGGCCGGAAGAATGCCAAGTGACGTGTTTTGAATTCCAGGATCTTGGTGGTGGTGTCCTGGGGTTGTCCCTCATCCCTGGGGACGGGACGGAGCCCACAGCCCTGGGGACAGGCCGGAGCCCTCAGCCCTGGGACCAGACCGGAGCCCACAGCCCTGGGGACGGGCCGGAGCCCACAGCCCTGGGGACAGGCCGGAGCCCTCAGCCCTGGGGATGGGCCGGAGCCCTCAGCCCTGGGGACAGGCCACAGGACCTGCTCCGAGGAGGCACTGGGGCTGTTCTCCGGGACATCGCCCACCCCAAAATTCCTCCCGCTGCCCTGTGCTGGAGCCCCGAACCCCACTGTGTGAGCGCTGTTTCTTTACAGCCAGGGGTTTCGCCTGGAGATGGCAGACCCCTCGGGAACCAGTGAACGGGCCTGGCACGGCCCATGGGCACTGCTGAAACTGTTCGTGAAGTTCAGTGTGAATGACTGAGAGGACGCACCTGGACCCAGTCCCCAGCCAGGTGAGAAATGCAGGGAACGGCGTTCTCATTGTGCGAGGACCCTGCACATGAATCTCGTGGATAAGTAGCATCTGAGGTCAAGCAAATGCATCAACCAAATATTGTGCCACGTGATGTGGAATGTGAGCTGCATGAGGGCAAGGTCAGCATCTTTTAATGTTCAATCACTGTCTCCCTCGTTGCAACTAGAATGGAGTTTGGTGCTAGCCAGGTATTTTTTGGTTGACTACATGAATACATGGATTTATGAAAAAATGGGTGGGTGGAGGGTGCGCAGCTCTCATCGAAGGGTTCCCTGACGCCCCCGGTAAAAGGGTTTGACTGGAAAGGAGCTTATATGCCAGGAATGGTTTTGGGATAACTGGCTAACCTCCTGGAGGGACAGATAAAGCTGGATTCTCACTTAACTCCTTACACCAAACCATGTTCCCGCTGGATCAAGGGTTTCCATGTTAAAAACATGAAGCAGTAAGAGCTAAGCTTTATTATTATTATTGTTATTATTATGGATAGAATTGGGGTGAGTATGTTTATAACCTTGGAGTTGGAAACCAGTTTTCAAAGTGGGACATAAGATACAGAAGCCGTATAAGAAAATATGGATTCACAGTGGTCGGCAAACTCATCAGTCCACAGAGCCAATTGTCAACAGGACAACGATTGACATTTCTTTTGAGAGCCACATTTTTTAAACTTAAACTATATAGGTAGGTACGTTGTTATTAACTTAATTAGGGTGCTCCTAAGCTGGCCTTTGCTAAAAATTCAAGGGGCCAGAGAGCCGCATGTGGCTCGAGAGCCGCAGTTTGCCGGCCACTGGGTTAATCTAATACGAAAACGTTTTCTCTACTAGGACTTCAGTGGAGAAAATAAAGACAAACGAAGGTCAAGAGGCAAGAGAAAAACAGGGGATCATATTTACAGCAGAGAACAGAAAGCCAGTTTATAAATGTACAAAATGCTCAGGTAACCCATAAGGAAAAAAAACACATTAAAATAACCCAACACGATACGTACACTCGGCGTGGGTGAGTGACCCGCACGAAAGGAAACACAAGGGATCGATAAACAGACAGAAGGATGCTCACCGATTCATTAAACAATTACAGAAACGTGAGAGGACGCCGGGAATGGATGGCCATCTTTCCCTTCAAGGACGGAATGAGATTTATACTGAGCAGAGTTTTGGAGTATGGATGTTTCCTGTTGCGTTTGGCCTGCTCCCTCTTGATAGTTAGATTGCTTTGGTCCTCAGGCCTCATACACAAGGTTGTCAAGAGCAATTCGGGAGCATATCCATGATTATTTGCTCAAGATGAATTTCTGGAAGGAAGGATCATCAACATGGAGCATCAATGTCGCTGGTCTGATCGTTTCCAAAGTGATTAGAGCAAGCAGACTGGAGCCAGGGCTCCGGTACAGGACTCTGAGTCCTCTGGGAATGGCAGGCCCGGACTCGGAGAAAGAAAAATAAAAGTAAATAATACCCAATGAGCATTTCTTTCATATATATATATATATATACACATTTCTTTCATATATATAAAATCAAATATATATATAAATATATATATAAAATTGATTTTTTTTACAGAGAGGAAGGGAGAGGGAGAGAGAGTTAGAAACATCAATGAGAGAGAAACACCAATCAGCTGCCTCCTGCGCACCCCCTACTGGGGATGTGTCTGTAACCAAGGTATATGCCCTTGACTGGAATCAAATCTGGGACCCTTGAGTCCGCAGGCTGACGCTCTATCCACTGAGCCAAACCAGCCAGGACCCAATGAGCATTTCTTATGTGCCAAGCAGTGCATCGGACACTTTCGCATTTAGGAGACATGTCATCGAACCCTGCTACAGGAGCAAGAAGTGGGGCGAGAAAACCGAGGACCAGAAAGGCTGAGTAACTTCCCCAAGGCGCGCAGTGAGGCGGGAGCTGGCGCTCGGCGCAGGATCTCTCTGGCCCGGAAGCCTGTGTGCTCTCCTCGCCAGCGGTCTGTCACCGCGGCAGCAGGAGGTCGGGCTGGAGGTCCTCCCTCAAGGAGGGACGAGAGCACCGCCTGGTGGTTTGGCTGGAGGACCCCCGATTGTGTCCCCATGGACAATTTTTCAGAAGGATGGCCTTCCCCTGGGCGCCATGCTATGTAGCCCTCCAGGGCGAGTTCTGTCTGGGGAGCTCACACTAGGAATGAATGAACGAGCCCTGACTCTGCAGGTGCATTTAAACTGGCCACCCAGGAAGACCACAGGCTGTCCATCACGGCAAGCTGTCAATCACTGCAAGCTGTCAATCACTGCAAGCTGTCAATCACTGCAAGATGTCAATCACTGGAAGCTCTGTACACACAGCCCAGCAACAGGAAAGAGGCTTCTGTGTTCTCCCTGGTCCCAGGACCCTCTCTCATGGATTTGCTCCTCCCAACCCTCCTATGGGTCTTCCCCAGCCAGGCCCACTCATCGCCAACCTTCACTCCCGATCAGACCGGCCCCTCCCAGTTCATCCAGTTAAGTAACCACGCCCAGGTCAGTGTTAAAGAACAAAGAGCCGGTGCTGCCTTTTGGATAAATTCTAAAGATCCCAGAGTTAGGAGGAGCTTGGAGGCTCAGAGGTCATTTCCGAAGAGGACTCGCCCCTCCCCACCACCACGGTGTCTGCAGATCCGCTGCAGCCACAGGAAGTAAATTGCGATTCTGGAAACAGCCAGTGTGAGCGGGAGGGAGATGGCCCATTCTGCCCCTCTGACTGGCAGGGAGTCCCTTTCAGTGCCAGTCCTTCTCCGGCGCGGCGACTGGTTAAAAGCATTCCACGCAGGTCTGGCTGCTCCTAAAGGCCCGGAGCACAGCGAGAGAGAGAGAGAGAGAGAGAGAGAGAGAGAGAGAGAGAGAGAGAGAGAGAGAGAGAGAGAGAGAGAGAGAGAGAAGAAAGCATCCAAGGGCGTGTGAAAAATGTGCGTATCCTCGGCCCCGGCCCAATGCCACTCCCATGAACATCTCCTGAGGAAACAATCGGATCCACACCGAGATCTATGCGCAATCTGTTCTCCACAGCATCCGTTACACACCGGAGAAGGGGGGACACACGTGTGGTCAACAAACGGGCCGGGCCAAGGCAGTTAGCGCGGCTGTTAAAAATCTCAGCATCGTGGGCGGAATCGTCACAGTATCCGGGTTAGGGAAGCCGGGAAGCAAGTTGGAAAACCATGTGTACAGTATTAAATATCGTTATAAGGAAATAATACTGGGGGTAGGGGAGGAAAAAAGAAGTCTGGGAATTTATGCTCCAAATCATGGTACGGCATTTTCTTCCCAGTGACAGGCAATTTTTCTTAGCTTTGTGCTTTTCTGGGTGGAGCGTCCTTTGGAATAAGAAAAACCTCTTTTGTTTCCTTTTTTGGGGATGGTTCCCGGGCGGATCCCTTGATGGCTGCCTGGAGGGGTCTGTCTCAGCGTAAGGCAGCTGCCCGGCGGCGTCCAGGAGGCCTGCGGCCGTGCGAGCCCGTCGGCCGAAGCGAAGGCCCGCCCGCCCGGCTCCCGGCTGCACCGCTCCCCGATCGCTCTCGCCTCCCGAATCCGCTGGGGACCATCCGTGTCTCAGATACCCAGCCGGTTGGACACGGTGTTTGATGGAAGATCCAGTTCCTGGGATTAGTGCCGGGTTGAAAAATGACCCCCGAGCCGCTGGAGACGCCACGGAGCTGGGGCAGAGCTCCGTGTTTATCATCCAGGCTCCCAGCACGGGGCCCGGATACCGCGCAGGGCTGACAGATGATTCTCGTGAGAAACTCCCCGCTTCCATCTGATTACGGGCCCGTAAACACAGGCTGCCGGGGAGCGGAGTCAGGGATCTGCCTGCGCTGGACCTGCCGGCGCTCAGGGAGCCGTCCGGGGTCTGGCACGCCTGCCGCCCCCAGGGACTGGACAGAAGCGGGACACGTCTTCTGTTAGGATCGCTCCTTTCTGCCCGCACCCGTGGGGGAAGGGACAGGGGATGCTTCGGAGCCCTTGAGTCAGGGGACAAGCTGGACCTGGAGCAGAGTGACCTGTGGGTCTTGAATCTTTTTTAAAATATATTTTATTGCTTTTTTTACAGAGAGGAAGAGAGAGAGATAGAGAGAAACATCCATGAGAGAAACATCCATCAGCTGCCTCCTGCACACCTCCTACTGGGGATGTGCCCGCAACCAAGGCACATGCCCTTGACCGGAATCGAACCTGGGACCTTTCAGTCCGCATGCTGTCGCTCTATCCACTGAGCCAAACTGGTTTTGAGTCTTCAGCTGCGATGAACTCAGCTAATGTTCGCTGGTTCTGTGCCGGCACCGCTCAGGGCACTGGGGAACGTGAGAGGCCAAATGAGACGGGGTCCGAGGACTCTGGGAGCTCCATTCTACTGGGAAGAGAGCGGCCGCAGCCCAAGAAACCCCTGGGTATGTGCGTGTGCCCGGCGCAGAGAAGGGAGAGAGGGTGGCACAGGCACGGATGTCACCTACGGGCATAGCTGGTGGCCGTGTGGGCCGCGGTGAGGCGGCCCCAGAGGGAGCGGCTGGCCGCTAGGCTCGCTTTGAACAGAGTGCTCAGGGTGCGGCCGGAGAGGAGAGGCGGGAGGACAGTGCGCGGTTGTTCTGCTCGAGGATCAGCAGGACAGAAATGTCATCGACCGAGTGGAGAAAGCTGGGGCGAACATACGGGGAAATGTCACTTCTAACCCACACGGACCTCCCAAATGCCACCCCAACCTCAGGGTCCCGGACCCTCGGCGGCGGCGCTAGGATGCGTCACTGTTTTCCGTACCCCGAGCGTCTGCCCGCCTGCTTTTGTCGCTGTCCCATTAGTTCTGTGCACAGAACAGAGAGGTGCCTGGCTCCCCCCACCCCCAATATTGTGTGAACCCCAGCACAGCAGGCAACAGCTCCCAGCCCGAGCCTTCCCCCCACTTCCTGGGTCCAGACATCAGGGGGTTCCAGCAGCACCATGGGGCCCAGGCGTCTGGTGCAGCTGCCTCCAGGCCGTGCCCCGCTGTCCTGGCTCCTTCTCCATAGTAACGCCCCCGGCCGCCTTGGCGTGCGCAAGGCCCCCGCCCCAGGCCCAGCTCGCACCCGCCTCCTGGGCGGACCAGCTGCCCGGGCTCCGCTCTTTCATCCCCGCTCCCGGGAGGCCCCGGGTCCCTCTTCTGTGCAAACACATCTGGGCTCCTGCAGCCCACATGACGGGAACATCTGCTGCCCCGAAGGAGCAGACACAAGGGCCTTATTGTAATCAGCCCTGATTGTCTCGAGACACAGGGGCTCTTGCCTGGGAGCCATGGAGCTAATGACTTCCAAGATGTTTCTAGAAGCACGGATCGCCTTCTGCGGGAAAGGGGCGTAGCCGAGGGTGCGTGGGCTCCCGCGACCCCATTGCCGCCTGTCCCTCACCCACCTCCCGAAGCTCACCCTGCCCTCGGGTTCGCTCGTGAACAAGCGTGGCCAGAGTTCCTCATGTGTTCCCACCACAACAGCATCCTTTGTGGAGTTGATCGGGAATGGCCAGCGTGGAGGACGGTCCCATTCCCGATCAGCCGAGTGGGCAGCCCCATTTGCAGAAGGGCTGACGGCGGAACCAACAAGCACACGCCCGTTTGCAGGTGGTTGAAAGGACAAACGATAACCTGCCTTCCAGAGCTTCGGACGCCTTAGGCCGCGCGACCTCGCAGGCAAGGAGGAGGGGGGCCCGGTTCTCCTGGGGACAGATGGGCCTGTTTGCAAAGACTTCCTCCGACGCCCCCGGACCCACAGCATCCTGTCCTGGGCGGGTGGCTGAGACCCAGGAGACCGAACAGACCTCAAAGAAGCACGGGCCTCACAAGTAGCAGCGTCTGTCTGTCGTCTGTCTGTCTGTCTGTGGAGCCAGGGGATCATGGTCACTGCCTCTCTGTCTGAGGGCGCGATGCTTCCCATGTGCAGCTGGGCGCAGAGCCGGGGAGCGGGAGGGAGGGGCCCTGCGGACCGGCCTGCCTCGGAAGGAAGCTGGGGGCCGGGTCTGGAGGGAGAGAGAAGGCGTGGGGGTGGGCAGGGGGTGAGAGCATCAGCCTTGGGTATGCCATGCTCTGGGGCTCGCTCAGTGCCTGGCACTGGGGCTGGGGCAGAAGTTTCCCCAGGCACCGGGGCTGACCCGCGCAGGCATCTCGCCCAGCCAGGCTCTCTCTTGGTCCCGGGCGTGTTTGGTTTTCTTCTGCAGGAGAGGCAGCCGTCACTGAGCCCTCTAAGGCCACTGAAGGGGGAGAGACCGCAGGGTGGAGGGGCCCCTGCAGGCACGGCGGGGCATCCCCAAGGCCAGTCACCAGCAGTCACACAACCACAGCGCTAGGCCAGGGCTGTCCGCAGAGACCCCGGGACTCTGACACCCCCTGGGAGAGGACGAACCGAGAGCAGCCTGGATGCCACCCCTCCGTTTCCCACACAGACGGGGCTTCTGGGGCTCTGATGCTCGTCTCGGCTGAAGCCTCCGAGTCCTCCCGAGCGCCATTCCCCGGGCAGCGCCGAGCGCTAAGACCCAGGGCGCGCATTCCAGGGGAAATGTATCTTCAATGTCTGTCCTGGGAGCTTACCATTCAGAACTGATCCACGGGCACAGGTAAGCTTGTACTGGCCACGCAGGTATTTGACCCAAAAATATGCTGAATGACCACTCACCTCACCTAAAAGCGAAGGTGCTTGCTGCACCGGGAGACCTGGCCTCCGAGAGTCACGCGGTCCCCGCCCTGTGCTGCCCGGAGGCCCATCCTCACTGAGGACACAGCGATCTGCCATCTCCGCTTCCCCAGGGCCCCCAGGAGCCCGGCCAGCCTGCAAGCTCTGGGGAGAGGGCACAGCAGCCGAGAGGGACTCTGCCTTCTGGGGAGCGTCCCTCCAATCTGCTCCTGGTCCCCCCACCACCCTCGCCTACACTCCCCTCAGCTGAGCGACCACCTAACCCAGTGGTCGGCAAACTCATTAGGCAGCAGAGCCAAATATCAACAGTGTGATGATTGACATTTCTTTTGAGAGCCACATTTTTTAAACAAACTTCTCCTAATGCCACTTCTTCAACATAGATTCGCTCAGGCCGTGGTATTTTGTGGAAGAGCCACACTCCAGGGGCCAAAGAGCCGCCTGGGGCTCTCGAGCCGCAGTTTGCCCACCATGGATCTAAACTACCGGGAGCTCTCTTAGTAATTACACGGGATGGCACAGGTGTAAGTGCGAGGAATCCCTGGGCTCTGCCCCTTAGTAAGGGCGTGTGTGTGTGTGTGTGTGTGTGTGAGTGTGTGTGTGTGAGTGTGAGTGTGTGTGTGAGTGTGTGTGATTGTGTGATTGTGTGTGTGATTGTGTGTGTGAGTGTGAATGTGTGTGTGAGTGTGTGTGTGTGTGTGTGAGTTTGTGTGTGTGTGAGTGTGAGTGTGAGTGTGTATGTGTGTGTGTGTGTGAGTGTGTGTGAGTGTGTGTGTGTGTGTGAGTGTGTGTGAGTTTGTGTGTGTGTGAGTGTGTGTGTGTGTATGTGAGTGTGTGTGTGTGAGTGTGTGTGTGAGTGTGTGAGTGTGTGTGTGTGAGTGTGTGTGTGAGTGTGAGTGTGAGTGTGTATGTGTGTGTGTGTGAGTGTGAGTGTGTGTGTGAGTTTGTGTGTGTGTGAGTGTGTGAGTGTGTGTGTGAGTGTGTATGAGTGTGTGTGTGAGTGTGTGTGTGTGTGTGTGAGTGTGTGTGTGTGTGTGTGAGTGTGTGTGTGTGTGTGTGAGTGTGTGTGTGTGTGTGTGTGTGAGTGTGTGTGGTGTGTGTATGAGTGTGTGTGTGAGTGTGTGTGTGTGTGAGTGTGTATGTGTGTGTGTGAGTGTGTGTGTGAGTATGTGTGTGTGAGTGAGTGTGTGGTGTGTGTGTGAGTGTATGAGTGTGTGTGTGGTGTGTGGTGTGTGTGTGTGTATGAATGTGTGTGTGTGTGTGAGTGTGTGTGTGTGTGTGTGAGTGTGTGTGTGAGTGTGTGTGTGAGTGAGTGTGTGTGAGTGAGTGTGTGTGGTGTGTGGTGTGTGGTGTGTGGTGTGTGTATGAATGTGTGTGTGTGTGTGTGTGAGTGTGTGTGTGTGTGAGTGTGTGTGAGTGTGTGTGAGTGTGTGTGTGAGTGTGTGTGTGAGTGAGTGTGTGTGTGGTGGGTGGCTGTGCTCTGGGGCAATAAGAGCACCCTCCCCCAGCCTGGGGCGGGCCTTCCACAGCCGTGTGTCCCTCTGGCTTCCCCACCAGCTCCTCTCGGGGTGAGAGCACCAATCGATGGAGCTCTCAGCTGAGCGAGGAGGCTCCCGGGGCCGGAGCGATTCATTAAGCCTGGCCTGCCTCGCACACGTGCCTCTCGCCCTGAAGGGCCTTTTAGTTGCCACTTGAATGGGCAGCCTCCTTCCTTCCCTCAACATCAAGAATCTGCTCAGAAGAGGAAAGAGGAAGCTGGGAGCTGGTGGCCGGGTCCGCCCAGCAGTCCGAGGCCCTGCTCTGGGCAGGCCTTAGGGAGGCTCCCCTCCAGCTGTCTCCCTGAGATGGGCACAGTGCTCCAGTGCCCTTTGGGGAACCAGCCTCCTGCCTCCCAGTCCCTCCAGCTCCTGCAGGTCACACGGTGCTTCTCCACCCAAGGCCCTGGATGGGGGTGTGGGGGCTGGTACCCTCCCTCTCCTCTCTGATGCCCTGAGCTCAGTAACATTGGAAGCAGATCTGCTCCCCTTCCCCTCCTCCTTCCTCTTCTCCTCCTCCCCCCTTTCCTCTCCTCTCTCCCCCCTCCTCTTCTCCCTTGTGTTGGTGTCCACAGTGCCACTTGGGACTGGAAACCCTGCTCCATGTCCCTGGATCAGCCAGAGTGAAGCCTGGGTCCATCCATCACTCCGTCAGGGCCTCCCCCGGGGCAGCTGTGAGGTTTCCAGCTGAGGTGCTGGTGTCCTGGAGTGCAGGCTCCCTGGGGGGAGGGGATGGTCGCTCCAGGTCGGGAAAGGGGCGGGCAGGGGCCAGGGCCAGGTCACCTCTTCTCCCTGCACATGCACCTCAGAGGGAACATGTTGGCCTGGGCTCCTGGATCTGCCAGATCAAAGACAGAAGCCGTGTCACTGGCTCAGCGGAGGAGGGCAGCTGGCTGCAGGGCAGGCCCTCCTGCAGGCCACAGGGGCGGCGCTCCGCACTTGGGGACTAGGTTTGGCAGGACAGACAGCCATCGGAGGGCACGAAAGAGGGTTGGAGAGAGGAAGAGTCTGGGGGGAGCGGGAGAGGAGGGACAGAACAGCAGCAACATGAAGAGTGGAGAGAGCACATGACTTGAAATCAAAAGGCCTTCAAGCCCCAGCGTTCCCCAACTCTCTGTGTGACCTTGGACAAGTCATTTCACCTCTCTCACTGGGCTCGTCTGTCAAGCGGAGAATTGCAATCCCTCTGTCACAGGGTGGCTGTGAAGACGGACCACATAAGGCACGTGGTGAGTTTTATTAATGCACTCTCCATGCAAAGAATTCCTGTGATCTCAGTCTTTGTATCCCACCTGCTGAGCTATGAACCCACAGAGCCTTCTAGAACCGCTGTGGGTTCTAGACTCTCCAGGAACTCAGAAAATGGCAGGGGGGCTGGAGAACACCACGGGGAAACCCTAAATTCATTGGCCTCTAAGGAAGGGACGGGAGCCCAGACCCCCGCACCTGCCTTTGTGCTGGTTCTGGGGAGGAGACCCCCATCTGGTGCTGCTCGAAGCAGGGCCGTCTGGCGTGACCCCCAGACAGGGAGATGGACGGCCCCCGGGCCCAGTTTCTGTTACCGGAGCCGTGGGCAGCGGGAGGCTGCAGATAAGCTCTCCGGTGACAGGATCCCCGAAAAGATCCCTCCTGGCCCCGGAGGCCAGCACGCAGGGCATGTAGGGAGCGGAGGGCGGCCACTGGGGAAATCTCCCCGAGCCCGGAGACTGTGGCGCCAGAATTCCGAGGAGAGACTCAGACCACCTCTGACATCCAATTGTCTGTGCCGTTTGCAATTCCGGGGAAATTACATGGGCCGCGCGGGCCCCAGAGGCCGGCACCTCAGAGCCGGAGTCTGTTCGATTCACTGAGTTGTTAGGCTGCAGCCTGAGGACGTGGGGGTGTGGGGGACGTGGGGGACATAGAGGGTTAGGGGGGCCTGTGATGGGAAGTGGGCTCCGCAGGGCTCCTGTTTTGGCCTCCAGCGGATCCATCCAGGCCCGTTGGTGCCCAGGGATATATACCATAGATATATACCCGCCAGCCTCTTGGAGACCTGGGAAAACGGGGCTGTAACCCTCCGTGCCTGCCCCCAGGACCCTCCCTGCCTGCTAAGCCTTAACTGGCACTGTGAGCTTGGCAAGGAGGACAGGGAGCTGGCCAGGCAGACAAGCTGGGTTAAAATCCTGTGGCCTCCTGGCCCCGGCTGGTGTGGCTCAGCGGTGGAGCAAATGACCCAGGAACCAAGAGGTCACTGGTTCAACTCCCAGTCAGGGCACAGGCCTGGGTTGTGGGCTCCATCCCCAGTAGGAGGTATGCAAGAGGCAGCCGATGGATGATTCTCTCTCTCATTGATGTTTCTCTCTCTCTCCCCCGCTCCTTTCCAGTCTGAAATCAATAAGAATATATCTTTTAAAAATCCCTTGGCCTCCACCTGCAAATTGTGGAGCTGGAAAGTCACCTGACTCTCTGCCTCTGTTTGCTCATCTGTGAACGGGGCTGAGGATAAGCTGGCCTGGGGGGGTGCTGTGGGTCTGAATTGATGTTCTGTCACCCCACAGCCTGGCATGCAGCAGAGGCAGAGTCCCAATTCTATTTCCCTCCCCCTGCGTGACAGGCGGCACAAACACCCTCTCTCTGCCCCCCACACTCCCCTCCCCCCACTCCACCCCCGTTGTCCCTCCCTTCCCTCCCCATCAGCAGCGGCCCAGCCTCCATCTCCTCTGGACAATTTCACTCCAGCTGATGGAGACCCCCTGCCCTCAGCCTCCTCTGAGCCCTGAGGGTGGGAGAAGGCAGAACAGGGGTGGCGATGACGAGAGCCTGGTCCCCACTTCCGGGGCCTCTGTCCCACTGGCTGCCTTGGACTTAGGGTGACCCGCACCGCAGCCCTGCCCAAGCAAAGGCCTGGTGTGGCACAAGACGGGAGCTGGGGCTCGCTCAGATGAGGGGTGCCTGCTTCCTGCCGGGGGGCTAAAGGAAGGCCACCTCTGCTGTGAGCGGCTGAGTGCACCCCCACATTCGTATTGAAGGGGGCTTGAGGTCCTAACCCCCAGAACCTCAGAATGTGTCTATATTTGCGGATCGACGGGGCCTGCTCTGCCCACCGCACGGGACCCTTGACCGCTCCCAGAAAGTCCCCCGATGAAGGAGGAAGTGAGAGCCTTTTCCTCACGCTCCTGATCGCCACACTGGGTCTCTTCCCAGGATGGCACCCCCTCCAGCCGCCCATCCTTCCCTGTGCCATTGGCCTCATGCACCCCATTTTGGTTCCGCCCCATGCCTTGGGCCTCTCCCTCAACACTGCCAAGCCGCCCCCCCTCCATCACCTGGGGCCCAGGCCCCCTGCCTGCCCACCGCGCTTCTGTTTCCTGTCAGCTCGTCGCTGGCTCAGGAGCGACTCCAACGTGCGAATTCCGTGTCCTTTTGTGGGAATGTTTGTGCTTCCCCACACGGCGCTTTCCCCGCTGTCTCTGGGGCCTGGAGGGCTCCTGTGGGGTGCTCCTCCGCCCCCCCCACCTCCTCAAGCCTCTGCCCCTTAGCACCAACGGAGCCGTTGCTGGGCGCAGGGATCCGATTCCACATTCTCTGTTTTTCTCGAAAACACACAACACTGGTCCAGCAACATCCGCCCTGTTCTGCTCTGTGATCTCCGGGGGAAAAAACCAAATTTCCTTATTTTCTCTCCAATAGAAGTCTCGGTATAAACTGTTCCTGCTGCCTCCTCCTCCTCCTTTCCCCTCCCCTTTCCCCCCGCTCCCTTTTTTCTCTCTCTTTGTGATGTGCACCTTGAGTCGAACGCATTGCAGAGCACTTGGCCTTCTAGGGAAGAAGATGCCTCCCTCAGCAAAACGCTCAGCGCGCTCCCCCCCGGGGGGCGGGGGAGGGACACCCCTCGGTTCTCCAACACGGGCAGCGCAGGAGCTCCGACGGGTCTCACTTCGGGGAGACTGGCAGGGGGACAGGCGGTGGGGCCTCCTGGGCTGAGGCAGCCTCGCACTGCGTGCCCCTGGGTGTCACCACCTGTCCCTCCCGGCGGAGGCAGCCCCCCAGAGCCGGAACCTCTCCTTCCGCCCATTCCTCACGGCCCCTGCCCGACCCGCCTGGGCGGGCTCTCCTCCTTCACCCCGATGATGCCCTCTGGGCAAGCTAGTCTCCGGTCCTGGTTCTCTCGGACCCTGTCCAGCCCCGACATGTTCTCTTCACTGGGGGTGACGGGCACTGGGATCTTCCTCGAGGGGAAGTTTCTCCTGGGGCCTGACTGGGGTCTCCCTGGAGCCCCAGGAGGAGGGGCCGAGGAGGGCAGCACAGGGGCCAGGCCTGCGGGGCTTCGGGCTTTGGACATGCCTCAGTGAGGACAGATTGGCGTGGGGGAGGGGGGGGGGGGGGCTGCAGGAAGAGATCCCCAGATCAGTCCAGGAGACGGGTTGGAGGACCTTAGTCCCACCCCCAGAAGAGCACACTTCTCTCCTCCCTGTTGTCAGGACCCTGTCCCGGTCCCTCACCCTCAGCTCTGCACAGAGCGGGGTTCAATGAGACCCCAGCTCTTAGCCCCGGAGCAGTCATTGGGATGGTCTGATCGGGCCTCTCTGATAGGCAGGCCCCGGGAGCTGCTGGGGGACGGCTCCCAGAACACCTCTCCGCCCGCTAATCTGTCTGTCTGGCATTTTATCTGGAGCCCCAAGCCCGCGCTCGAGCGCTGAAGCATTTTACGGTATTATTATTACTCAGCACTTAAAGCGCAATCCTCAGCGAGAGGGCCAGGCGGCCGCAGCTGGGCCGTAAAGCTGGGGCTGCGGGTGGACACACGGCCTCGTGCGAGCAGGTGGTGTTTGATCCCGTGTCTTCTGTCCCCTCTGATCTGCTTATTAGTCACGTCTCTTTAAGGCAAATACCTGCTGCCTCGCTCCTGATAAATGGGGGTCGGGGGGCTTGGCGAGGGCGCAGGCTGGAGGAAGGACACACGGGAGGGTGCCCCCCTGAAAGTGAACCTGAGATGGGGTGGGAGCACAGGCGTGTATTTGGGAGGAGATGCCAGGATGCACCGTAACGGGTGGGGAAGTGAGACCGGCGGGGAGGAAGCCACTAAGGAATGCGGGTCAATGCCATGGGCAGCCATGCTCAACTCCGCTGGGAACCAGGGGGGATGGTGAGTACCCCTCAAAGGTGGGATGGAAGCTAGAGCTCTGGTCCTCTAATTCCAATCTCATGTCAGCCAGGCAGCTCCTGGGGCAGAAGCTCCGCAGTTCCGAGCTTGGCCGCAGCTGGAGAGCTACAGGTGCTGGCCCAGGGGGCACCCAGGGGATGGCAGGCCGCTGGCAGTGGCTGATGGGTGGTGGGTGGTGGGGGGTGGGGGGAGCTGTTGGGTCTGGAAATGTGTGCTTTGATGAGAGGAGGAGCCCCGGAGAGGACACCTTCTTCCTCCCCTCACCCCCTGCCAGTACTGGCTGTCCCTGCAATTCCAGGGATTAGCCCGATTCCATGGGGACCAGTGTGCAGTGACGTGGGGACTCTGCCCAGCGCTCCCCCTGCCCTGCCCCGAGTGCTTTCACGGGAAGGTCCGATGTGGTTTGGGTTCCAATGCCAGCTCTGGTTGTGTCATGTGCCAGCACGGCCAAGGGTGAACCTGAGGAGGGGCAGTGAAGGATGAAGAAAAGACAGACAAAGAGAATACAGCTGGGGCTCGGTGGACCTCCCATGCCTGGATAAGGTCACAAAAGACCCAGCCTGCAAGCCATGCTTTATTTCATAGTCTGATTAAAACAAAGGTGGATTAACTTGTTTACAAATGTTCTTGTTTTGGCAGCACTTGCTGCACCTCCCACAGCCCATGAGCTACTTAGGAAGGAACTAGGGAGGGCGACCAGGTCAGGCTTAGCAATGTTAGGAGAGCTCCGCCCTCCAGGCTGGGACTTGTTTGTGGCCTCACCACAGCTCAACTCGAAGCTTGACCCTAGAGCCACTCCCTACAGGGTAACCTTGGGCAAGTGACCTCATCTCTCCGACCTCAGTTTCCTCACCTGTGAAATGGGAGCATGCTACCTTGCAGGATTGCTTTGGGGGGATTGAGTGAGGTTCTGTGCAAACATCGCCCAGTCCTGTGCCTGCCGTAGAACAAGACCTGGTGTGTTTTCATTTCCCTTCCCTTCAGTCCTCCGCCCGACCTCCACCCCCCGCCCAGGACCCACTTCCTGTTTGACCTACAAGGATTCCCTCGGAGGCTCACGGTGACAGGGCGTGAGGGACGCACTGTTGCTGGGACACTGCACCCCCTTCCCATGCAGAGGGCACCTCCCCGCGCCCCTTCACCAGCCTCTCCAGCTGCCTCCTGCCAGGCGTCCCCGGAGGGGCCAATTCACTCAGCAGCTTAAGTGCCTTTAGAACGCCTCCCTCCTCCTGGAGATGTGGGCGTCAGGTGCTGCTCTTCTTCAAGGGCACCCCCTGGGCAGAGGGAAGATTTGCCAGGAAAAGCTCTTTTCTCCTTTTCCTGCATCGTTTTTCTCCTTCACAGAATTCAGCTCCCGCCTCAGCCCTCGCTTCCACAGAGCGGTTGGGAGCCCTGGGGAACCAGAGACCCCAGCCCCCTGGGACAGCCCCTGCGGGAAGGCATCCCTAATTGCCCCCGGGGCCTCCAGCGGCCCTCCTCCTCCAGCGGCTCCTCAGGTGCTGGGCTTCCTGGTGGCCGCAGGCGTGCCTCCACAGCTGGTCTTTAAGGCCCCGTACGTGTGTACGTGTGTGTGTGTATCCGGGAAGCTGGATGTCTCTCTCTGGAGAGAGGACAGGAGTCGAGCTCCATCCTTTCTCTGAGCCTCCCGAAAGGTCTGGTCCAAGGCCTGGGCCCAGGGGCAGCTGCTGCTGACGGCTCGGGGGGTCAGAGCCTGACCTGGGCCCAGCAGGAGGCTGCTGTCCGGCCCAGGCAGGCTCTAGGCAGGAGCCGGTGTCTCGGGTCAGAGGGAGCCATCCGCGCTGCAAGGCCCGGACTCCTCAGTCATGTCAAAGAGCAATTCGGTGCAGACGGAGAGGACACAGCACCTAATCGCGGGGCTCTGGGGGACCATCCATCCTCCGGGAACTGCCTGGCATTGCCCAGGAGCTCTGGGCTGGGAAGGGACAGGACCCGGAGGAACGTGGACAGCGTCCCCTCCTGCGCTTAGAAAAGAGGCCCCGAGTGGGTACAGTGTGCGCTCTGCAGGCTTTGGCTCCCTCCCAGGTCTGAGCACCCTGCTTCCTGCATGGAGCCGCCTTTCCCGCCAGAGCCCCCCACATACCCAGGGCCCCTTGTTCTTTCTAAAGATGGACGCCTCTAGCTGCCTCCAAGTCCGGGCATCTCCAGCTGCTGGGGGCACTGCCGGCTGCCTGTGCTTGCCTGCATCGCCACCAGGCCAACCAGGCACCGGCCATGCCCGGGGAAGGCCCTCCTGTGGGGAGCAGGCTGGCCAGCGCGCACAGGCCAGGGGCCGGGGAGGGGCAGGCTGGCCCCATTGAGGCTGTGCTGGGGGCAGGCACGTTGGTGGGGGTGGGGGGCAGGGGCGGGCCACCTCGCTACAGGAAGGGCAGAGAGGGGGGAGTGGGCGTTTATCGGGTTCCTCTGTGCTCCTGGCTCACACAGGCCCGCTGTGTGCGTGATCTCACCCTATGGTCAAGAGCCCGGGTTCCGGAGGGACCGAGCTGGAGGATCTCGGCGCTGTCTGGGTGGGTGGCGGCGGCCGAGAGGTTCCATCCCTCTCGGCCTCACTGTGCTCGTCGGTAAAGTGTGCCCAGTCCAAGCGCCCGCCGGTGAGAGCTGGGCAAGGGTGAAATGCCATCCTCTGTCCGCAGCGGCTGGCCATGGGCCGGACGGCTGGGCCCAACGCGAACACCGCCTCCTTCTGGCATTAATGACCACGGAAGGCAGAAGGCACCGCCTTCATTTCTGCCAGCCTCTGCCACGCCGAGGGTCTGAGATGGACAACCCGCCCAAGGCCGCCGAGTGAGAGAGCCGCGGGCTGCGGTCAGTCCGAGCCCAGGCCCTCCTCCGGGGGCAGAGACAAATGAGCCGGGGCTTTGAGAAGGCCCACCTGCTGGACCACGCTGGCCAGGGCAGAGAGGCCTGGCTGCCAAGCTCCTGGCGGGGCGCTCAGCAGGCGGGGACCTGCCCTCGGGGCCGGCGGAGAAGCAGATGCGGCCCGGACTCCCTCACCTTGTGCCCGCTCTGTCCTCCGCCGCCCGGGGACTGCCGACAGCTGGAGCGGCTCCGGGGAGCCGGGGACGGCGGCCCCGCGGCCCCTCCCCGCCCCGAGGCAGGACTGACTTTGGATAAACAATTACAGGCTATTTACCTCGGACCATATGGTGCCGGGGAACAGGTGTGCGGTAATGACGGACGAGCCCAGCTCCAATTAAGTGTCTGGGAACCCGGCCGGATCCCCGCTGAGGCTTTAGCTTGGGCCGGAGCCCACGTACAAATGAGAGCTAAGAGGGACCAGGGCTCTCAGTCGAGGCAGAAGTGGGGGCCACGTGGGCCCCCGAGATGGGTGTGGGGCGGGGCTGGGCAGCAGCTCCCCCACCCATCATCCCGGTTCAACACAGCCCTGGTGACCTGGGCGCCATGACGACTACCAGGGCCACTGACCTCTTGGCAAGGCCCCGGCACTGCCCGCTGTGCCTTCATTTCCCTCTGTCTTCATTCCCAACCATTCCATCCCCCACCCCACTTTTTGTTTTGAGGACCTCCCCGTGCACCAGGCACAGGTCTAGGTACTGGAGACACACGGACAAACAAAAGAGACAGAGGCTTCACTGAGTTTGTTTGATGAGGATGGAGGTGGCAGAGAGTTTAGGAGGAAGGGAAGACAGCCGATAGCCACGGCATACAAATCAGGTCATTTCGGAGAGCGGTGAGCACAAGGAAGGCAGCGCATTTCACTTGCTCGAACCCCTCGCCATCCTCCTGGGCTCAGGTCAAGTCTCAGAGACCTCCAGCGGTCAGCCCCCCCCTCCTCCCGGCTCCTGGTCATCCCTGCCCACCCCACCCTCGCACTGAGTTTGCACGCACAGCTGTCCTGTGCCCGGGACACGGACCTTCTCCAGGGCGGGGAGGGGGCTGGCTCCGGGCTGTCTCCGGCACCTGGTGCGGAGTGACTGATGGAGGGGTTTGCTGAGTGATGGAGGGGGCCGGCCCCGACCCGGGCAGCCCCAGCCCCGGGGAGACGTGTCTGGCCTGCCGAGGAGACATTGTCCCCGCCGGCCCGGCCTGAGCCGGCGGACAGACTGAGACCGCCGCGAGGGCGTGCCAGCCTGCGGGAGGGCCCCGCGGCCACGTGACGGACCGCGGAGCCGGCAAGGTGCCCTCGCCGGCGTGCGGGGCCGCCAGCGCGCGGAGGAAGACGAACAGCTCCTGTCCCCGCGGTGGGCTGGCGGCAGGAGGAGGGCACGCGTGCGATGAATCTCCGTGTCAGCGTTCGCGGCAGAGTGATGAGGCCGCGGCGTGGGGGAGGGGGACGTGTCCCGTTCCAGACGCCGGGGAGGAGACAGACAGGGACGGAGATTTCCCCCACCCCCTTTGGCCCAACTTTCGTATTTCTGCTTGCTTTTTAGCCTCGGGTTTGCACGTTATTTTTTATTTATTTTTTATTTATTTTTATTTTTTAAATATATTTTATTGATTTTTGTACAGAGAGGAAGGGAGAGAGATAGAGAGTTAGAAACATCAATGAGAGAGAGTCATCGATCAGCTGCCTCTTGCACACCCCCCCCCACCGGGGATATGCCCTCAACCAAGGTACATGCCCCTGACCGGAATCGAACCCGGGGCCCTTCAGTCCCCAAGCCGACGCTCTATCCACTGAGCCAAACCGGTCCCGGCTGCACATTATTTTTTAGATGTGCCAAATCAAAAGGAGCACCTGCCCACATCTCCCTGCTGGGGGGCCCTTTGGGGGTCTCCCCAGGGTCCCCCTCATGTCCCTCTGGAACGGGCACACCCTTCCTTGGGGGTGCTGACCTGCCCGCTCTGTCCCACGCTAGGATGAATAAGGGATCGTCCCAGGGGGGCGGTGTTGTCGGGGCCAGGATTCTGGGAGGTGCCAGCCCCCAGCCCCCCTTTCCTGCCGCAGAGGGGTCGGGGTGGGGAGCGGGGGGAAGCAAAGCAAATGGGTTCCGAGGTGGGAAACAAATTGGATTTTTAAAAAATGCTCCACTCCTAATGATCGGAGGGGTTATTCATAATCCCGGCGCAGGAAGTGTCTTGAAATCTATGTTTTGCGCTGACAGCCTCTCCCTAATGGGCAAGATCTCACACACGATAGGGCCATAAAACACCGCCGGCCGCCTGTGGCCTGCCCGATAAGGGAGATGGACAGACCCTCCCGCTGCAGGCAGGGGTGCAGGGCCAGAGGAACCGCCTCCCTCCCTGGCCCCCCTGGGCCGGCCCCCAGCCCTCCCCCCAGGCCCCTGCGGGTGGGAGAGAGGGCAGGAGGGGAGGCGGGAGGAGGAGGGAGCCCAGGCAGAGACCTTGATCCAGAGTGATGGTTGGAATTGGAGATTTCCAGAATGCCGGGAGGCGTGCTCTGCAGAATACAAATCTCATGTATTTCCTGCTCTGCGAGGAAAGGGTTCCCTGTTCACAGAAGTCTGGGAAACGCCACGGAGGCAGGCCCCTCCTGGAGATTCAAGGCACGTGCCCGCATGGGCTCAGCAGAGTCTGGCATTAGGAAAAGGAAGCCCGGCCCTTGCCGGTTTGGCTCAGGGGATAGAGCGTCGACCTGTGGCCTGAAGGGTCCTGGGTTCCGTTCCGGTCAAGGGCATGTACCTCGGTTGCAGGCACAGGGCGTGTGTGGAGGCAACCAATCAATGTGTCCCTCTCACGTGGATGTCTCTCTCTGTTTCTCCCCCTCCCTTTCAGTAGTCTTTAGAAAAAAATCAATGGGGAAAAGAAATATCCTCTGGTGAGAATTAACTAAAAAAAAGGGTAAATCCATGTAGCTTTGCTTAACCTAGTGGTTCCCAAACTTGTGTGGTGACAGAACCCTGTGGGACCACACTGATCCCCAGGAGGCAGCTCCTGTATGGAGCGCCTGCCCCCTAGTGGTTCAGTGCCCGTCACAGCAACTGGTTGATCAGTCATTCCGGTGGTTCCGCCGTTTAGTGGCTGGGCTTTTATATATATAGATAGTTCTCCAGAGTTGGCTCATATACAATATATGTTTTATTTATATGTGCATCGTATGTACTGCTATATAAATCTATTTTACATATATCTAAATAAAATAGCAAGTGGTGGGGACCTGGGGTGGGGGTTTAGAGCTGTGAGCGTCCAGGGGGGTCAGGGATGACCCAGTTGAAGGAGCCGGTGGGTGCCCTCAGGTGGGCAGCTTTCCAACATCAGGGCCCCTGGCCGCTCAGAGGCCTCTGGGACTTGCCCCATTAGCTTCTGAGAGCGGCAGTGCTCATCCCTGAAACACAGCACAGACTCCAAGGGAAGCAAATGAGCCAATTAGGAGCCCAGCCTGTTCCCGAGGCCGAGGCCGAGGCCGAGGCAGCACCTCACTCGTCTTCCCAGGCACGCGCAGCCCGGGCTGCTGGGAGCGCGGGTGCCCTAATTACAACGCCTCCGCGACAGACGGTGTCAGAAGATGAAAGGAAGCCAGCCAAGTGGCTCTGAGCGCCCCGCCCCTAGAGCCAGAGCTGCGGCGTGCGGGCAATTACAGGACCAAGGTAGCGGTTAGCGAGCGAATTTCCCCGCTCCCCGCCTGTCCCACCACCCGGACCGAGCTGCGTGTCAGCACCGCGTCTCCCTCCAGCTCTGTCTGGGCTCCTCCGGTCCACACGCTTCCCTCTTCTTGTTGGCACAGCAGAGCAGGAGACAAATCAAACACCGGCCTCGGCCACCTGCCCGCCTCTGGAGTGCACCTTCTGATGCTGACGTCTTTGCCTCCTCTCTCTCTCTCTCTCTCTCTCTCTCTCTCTCTCTCTCTCTCTCTCTACATTTGCTTCCCGTCCGTCCTGGCTTCCTCCTGTCCTTTCTCGCCTGCTCTTTGGTCTCTGCCTTTTCTTTCTCCTCCTCCTCAGATCTCGAGCAGAAGGAAGCCACCACCAGCTTTTGCTTTGTTTTTCCCCCCATCCCCCTGTGATTCTTTAAAATAACAGCAGCAATAAGGACCGCTCTGGAGCACTCCATCTTACATGCCCCACGTGGAGGGCTTCCCTTGCATTGTCTTATCAAGCCCCTCCAGATGCTGTCAGAGGAGGCGGCTGTGGCTTCTGGGCCGGGCCTGGAAGGGGCTGGGGCCAGGATTCTGAGCTCAGTGGCTGACGGCACAGGCAGCTGTAGATCCATGGCCCAGTCTAAGTGAGGAGGAGGGAGAGATGGCTGGGCAGGGATGTTTTATTATTATTATTATTATTATTATTATTATTATCATTTCAGAGAAAGGGAGAGAGAGATAAGAACATCCATGATGAGAATCATTGATCCGCTGCCTCCTACACGCCCCCTACTGGGGATCAAGCCTGCAACCCGGGCATGTGCCCTGACTGGGAATTGAACCGTGACCTCCTGGTTCATAGGTCGACATTCAACCACCGAGCCACCGTGGCCAGGCCGGGCAGAGATGTTGGAAAGTGAGACCAGAAGGCACCTCTGACAGCATTTCCTCCAGAGAGAGCAGACTGGGCATGAGGTGGGAGGGGGAGGGCCAGGCTGCCAGGACGCTCTCCGGGCCTGACCGACGTGAGACTGTCTGCTGCCATGGACTCTCTTTTAGTCAGCCTGGCTGCCATGACAACAGACGCCAATGATGGACATTTATTTCCCACGGTTCTGGGGCCTAAAGTCCAAGATCAAGGTGGGCTTCACCCTGAGGCCTCTTCTCGTGGTTTGTAGGCAGCCACCACCTTGCTGGTGCTCACATGACCTCTGTGCACAGCGCTGGGGCAGAGGGGGCAACCCCCCAAAAGGGCACTGATGCCATCAAGGGGGCCCACCCTCATGACCCCGTCTAACCTCCCAAGGCTCCACCTCCAAATACCATCACCCTGAGGGTTAGGACTTCAACTCGAACTTGGGCAGACGCCATTGGGTCCACAGCAGCCCATCACCGCTGAGCAGGGAAGGCCATGTTCTTCAGCCCGGGGCAGGGCAAAGGTCAGCAGCTCCTGACTCAGCCTTCCGTGACACAGGGCGAGAGGTCATGTGACTTGCCTGAGGCCACTGGAATGATGAGACCAGAGCCCCCCATGCCCCGCCCTCCAGCCTTGGGGGTCTCTGCAGGGCCATTGCCCAAACCCCAACCCCTGCACAATGCTCTCCGAGGTGACAGCTGGCCATCCCAGAGCAGGGCAGGTGCTGGGGGGCTGTGGTGGGGTGGGCGCTGGCTCTGGGGTGGCTGCTGCTTCTCAGGTGTGAAGATGTGGCTTGCGGTCTTAGGCGGAGTGTTTGCTAATGTCTATAGCACACCTCCTGGCGACAGGGTCCATGGGGAGAGGGGAGTGGGGCGCGGTGGGGGGCGGGGAGGAGGGGCACAGCACCCCGGTGTCCGGCGCCCTCCCTCCCCTTTCCGTCCTGCTGTACTGGCACCTGAGCGTCGGGAGGGATTAGAGGTTTAAACGCGTCCATTAGAGGCGGCGAGAGCGGCCGGCTCGGGCTCCTGTGGAGTGTCTCCATTACCCTAATAACCGCGGCTTAATAACGGACTTCCCTGCTAATCCCCGTTGGAACGTGTGTGGACATTTCCGGGCCGGGAGTGGCAGGCCTGTGTCCGGGCCGCCGTCTCCGGGGGCCTCCGGCTTCACACGGCGAGGACGGGGGGCCTCCTCGGGGCGCTCTGCTAGGGAGGAACGGGCGGCAGACAGCGGCTCTTGTCTGGCTGCCAGGAACCACAGCCCAGGATAAAAGCCGCCAAAGGTCAGCTGGGAATAGGAAGCTATTTATGTTAATGTCACCGAGGAAGCCGCAGACCGGGCCTCGGGCGGGGGCAGAGGGTGAGGTGAGGTGAGGAGCCCTGGTCGACGTGCCTGCCTCTTTAGGGACCTCGACGGGGCGGGGGCATGGAGGGGTGGCGGGGGTGGGGGTGGGGGTGCTTGGTTTCCAGGCTCCCTCCAGCCTCGGGAAGCAGGTGGATGTCGGCAGCCACAGGTGATTGGCCGAGCTGGCTGCCTGTCAAGGTTGCTAGGAGACCTGAGCACCAGATTTTGGGGAGAGAGAGAACCAAGAAGGGGACTTGGGGTGTCTCCCCAGGGCACCAGGGCAGGTGAGGGGAGCTGGGGATGGTACCCTGCTCTCCCTTGCAGAGAGGGTCCGGGCCCACTCTGGTGTCCTGGCCTGGCCGTGGCTTTGGCGTGGGTGTGCGTAATCACAACAGACTCCGTGTGCCGCAGCTGCGCTGTGGGCGGTGCAGAGGGGACAGCACATGCTCCTCAGAGGGTCTCCAGCGCGGGCGTTGGGGAGACACGGGCGTTGGGGAGCACCCTGGGTGGGAGGGGCTGCAGGGCTCAGTGAGGGGGCCTGGGCCCAGTCCTCAGGGGCAGACCATGGAGGGGATGGAAGTTCACGGCTGCCCCTCAGTCTGGCCCGAGCAGCCGGCAAGAGCCCTACTGTGCAGCCTCTTGGCTCGATCCGTTTGCCAAACACACCTGAAGATGGAGTCTGATGAGGAGCCGAAAACAGCCCCTGACAGTAATTAGGTCGCTGAGGCCCCATTGAGCCGATGACAGCTCTCAATGGCATACCTGGGGGCTGTGTGCTCTGCGGGTTGAGGCCGAGGTTTAATTTCCATGGCTTTCAGCCGCCGGACCACCCTGCCTCCCTGTCCCCCAGCCCCCCTCCACTGCCTTTATTCTCCCGGCTGCTGTATGCACCGGGGAACACACACTCTCTAATGCGGCTGTAAGCAGACGTAATTAGGAAGGTAAATCTAATGGAAAAAGAACCACAGAGGCAAACTAAATTAATGTCCCCTCCCCCCAGCCCCCATCCTATTCCGGCCTCTCAAGTACCAGGAGGGGGGCAGCTGGTTGGAAGTATCCAGGTTCCAGCCTTCCTCCACGCGCTGACTCTCATTGGCATTAGAAGGGACCTCAGGAGCCGCCCCAGCCCACCCCAGGATGGGGAACAGACTCTCAGGAGCCCAAGACGCCAGGGGACCCCGCCCTCCCTCTTCCTACATCTCTCGGCTGTGCAGTGACCGGCCCGCAGGTGACGGCTCAGATGGACCCACAGGAGTACAGGGGGGACCCACAGAGGCCCCGGGAGGCCCTGGGTCTAGGCAGGTGGGCAATGGAACGAGATGGGGGTGTTGGGTAGGATTGGAGGATGGCTGGGGGTGAGGGTGGGGCTCCGATAGGCCAAGAGTTTGATTTGTTCCTGTCACCAATAAGCACTCCACCCCAGCCCAGGGCTCGGCGCGGGGGAGATGCCGCGGGAGTAGACCAGGACTGCGGCTTCCGGCAGCTGGCGGTGGCGGGCACGGCCGAGGTGTCCCTAGGTACTCACGTTCTGTTAGCACCATCGCCCGGAGCGCGGCTCAGAGCATGGAGGGGTGTGGTGACACCCCTAGAAGGACGAGGAAGGTGGGCAATGCTTCCCAGAGGCAACATCTAAACCTGACCTTCAGTCATCAGAGGGGACAGCTGTCTGCTGACGGGGCCGGGCCAGGCGGAGAAGACGCTGGGACGGGAAGAGGGAGCCAGATGGTGACGGGCCTCGAACACGGTGCTTAAGAAGTTAATTAAAAATTAATTCTGGGGACACAGGAGAGCTACCCACTGCTGCCGAGCGGGAGCGGGCGAGGATGCGGTTTGGGTTGTAGGGAGAACACTCTGGAAGCTGCAGGGCTTGTGGGGACGCCGCTTCGGTCCCCTCCCCCTTTTATCTCCCCCCGGAGGTTCTCACGCAGCAGAACCGGCCTCTGCACCTCTGCCAAGCTCCCCCGATGCCCATGCCGCTGGTCTCGGGCCCTCCTCTGCCACCTTGAAAAGCTCGTGTCAGAGAGAAGGGGGTCGGGGCTGGAAGCAAGGAGGCCAGTTGGGAACAAATGGGCATCAAACGAAGGTGAAGGGATGGGCTTAAGAGACCCCTGGGGCGGGCGGGCAGACCCACGTGGTGGCGGGAGAGGCGCAGGGCCCAGGTGTGGGGGGGAGCAGAACCATGGTAGGTCTCAGGTTTGCGGAAGCAGCAGGTGGTGGACGGGGAGAAGAGCAGAGAAGGGAGCTGGGACTGGGACGGGGCAGGCCTGGGGTTCAGGGAACAAGGCCAGACGGCAGGCGTGGGGCTGAGGTCAGAGTTCCTGCTCATCTCACTCCCTGGCCTCGTGGTCTGTTAGCACCGTCAGGCTCGGGCCTGGGAGGCAGCTGCAGCGCAGATGGGCCGGATGGGGAGGCCGGGCCTAGGCCAGGGCAGCGGATCGGGCAGATCTGGCGCAGAATCAGCACAGGTGGGAGGAAACCGCTTCACCGTGTGACACGCGGACAGCCCGGATCCACGACCTCTCCCCGGGACAGGACCCCTGCCAGCCCCAAAGCCCGGGCCCCGGCCTGACCTCCTGCCCGTCCCGGGGAGGGTGGACATGGTCAGGGCAGAGGAGTAGGCAGCAGCCTGGGAACAGGCCCGGGGGATGTGCGTGAAAGTGGGGAGCAAACAGACCCCCGGAAGGAGTTGTCAGCAAAGGGAGCCCCAATAGCTCTCTCCCCACCTCCCAGTCTCCCAGGCCAGGCGTGGCCCAGGATCCGAGTCCTGTCCCGCCTCCTCCACTGCGTCCTTGCAGTGAGACCCACTCAGCCGTCTATTTTTTAAATTTTATTTTTATTCTTTTTTTTCAAATTGATTTCAGAGAGGAAGAGAGAGGGAGGGAGAAATAGAAACAACAATGATGAAAGAGAATCATTGATGAGCTGCCTCCTGCATGCCGCCTACTGGGGATGGAGCCCGCAACCTGGGCATGTGCCTTGGCCGGAGTCAAACTTGGGCCCTTCTGTCCACAGGCTGACGCTCTATCCACTGAGCCACACCAGCTAGGGCTCAGCAGTCTATTTTACTTACGCAAACTATTTTACTGCGATTTCAGGGAAGCTGGTTTCAGGACTCGACACAGCACAGTGACGGTTTAAGCACACGGGCCTCCGCTCACACAGGCACAGACATGCCAGAAGACTGGTATCCCAGTACATGTTGGCCAGATGATACTATGCCCGAACCCTACTCTATGCCAGGGTCCCACCCACTTCCGTCCTAGCACCCCCATTCCTGGCGAAGACGCTTCTCCCAGAAGCATTCGGGGTGCAGCAGCCTCTGTGGGGTAACTTGCAAGACCCAAGTGCCCAGAACCCACTCATTCCTGAGCACTGGCCTCGCCCCCAGGGCCTCAGTCCTGAATTGCTCTTGCTGCATTCTTCCCGACCCCACGGCCCCAAGCTCCGTCATACTCTGTCCTGTTACACCCATTGCAACATCGTCACTGCTCATTGTCACTGTTGGGGCTTCTGTCCCCTCCTCCTTACCCCAGATTGCCCCACATTTAGCAAACCACCCTGATGCAGGCACGCAGTGTCTTCTGGTGCCAACATGAGGGGGGACACCTGGGCCCCAAAGCCCAATGACATGACTGGCTGCTCCTTTCAGATGGAGGTCTCTCCCCAGCCCAGGACAACGGAGGAGGCGGCTGCCTGTGTACCCAAAGCTTGATCAGGTGCATGTAACGGAGTAGGATCGAAACCCAGGAGAAGGTCTCGGGCTGGGGGCCCTGTCTAGAGGGGATGTGGAGGGCAGGAAGCGGTCTAGAAAGAGGGGAGAGAAGCAAGAGTGAAGAATGGTAGGGGGCGCGGCTACAGCATTTGGACAGGTTCAAGCCTTGGACTGATGAGAGGGCCGTCCTCTCGTGGCCACCTGCAGGTCCCAGCGTGGAGGGCAGAGCCTCCCAGCACAATGACAGCCAACAGCTGTGGTCAGAACATTGGCCCCACGTGCCTGAGTGATATGGGCTGCAAGTAAACAAAGTTTGATCAGGTGCATGTAATGGAGAAGGATGGAAACCCTTGAGCAGGGGTCTTCAAGCTTCTCTCATTATGAGAATCACCTGGTGGAGGTGTTAAAACACAGATTCCTGATAGCACTTCTTATAGTTGGGATCCGGGAATCTGTGTTTTAACACCTCCACCAGGTGATTCTCATAATGAGAGAAGTTTGAAGACCCCTGCCCTTGAGAATGCTGCAAACCTGTTGACGAAGCCCTTCCTTTGCCCCGAGGCATCTGCTACAAAATAAAGCCTCGGCTGTGGGCTTGGGTGCCGTCTCTCAGGAAGCAGCATCCCACCGAGCCCCAGCTTTCATTCTCTTGTGTGTCTTTTCCAAGCTTTTCATCCGCCCCCTCTCAGGGTCACTGCAGCTGGCTGAGCTGGCGAGGCCTCTGTGGGCTGTGTATGCCATGGCCAAGCCAGCCCGCCACAGACTGGGTGCTGGGAGGAGCAGGGGCGGAGTCGTTTGCTCTCCAGCGCCCCCTGTGGGCAGCTTGGCAAGCTGGCTTTCCCATCCAGGACAACACCCCTGGGGACTGGCAGTCCGCTCACCCAGGCCAGCTTCTGCCTCAGCGGGGGCAGCAGGGCGGCCGGAGGAGCTGCCCAACCATGGAGCCCACCCTGTGGCTTCCCACTGGCTTTGGACTAGCTCAGTGGTCCCCCAGGAGCACAACCAGAAGGAATGACAGGGTTGTGGCACGTTCAGAGAAAGAGGAGGCAGGAATCCCAAATCCTTCCAGCACGGGCTCGCCTGAGAGCCCAGCACCAAGACCCAAGCGCACTCTCTTCCCACCCCTAAAGGGGACCCGCCACGCGAACACAGGCCGAACAGCTGCACCCTCACGCCCCCTGATGGTCCCCGGGGCCCCGAGAGGAAGGCGTGATCGCTACTCTCAATCGGGAGAAGAGAGTCGGGAACTCAGAGTTTAGGCCCCGGCCCGAGCTCACCCAGCAGGGATGGGAGGCCAGGCCTGCCCTCTGCCAAGCCCATCTTCATAACCACGCCAGGCAGCCATTGAGCGGTCATTCCTCGGCTCCCCGGGCCCGTGGTGTGTGGGCGGCACCAAGAACCACCTGAGCCATCCCAGCCAGCAGCCGCATCCCCAGCGCTCAGCCACGGATGGGGGTCAGCCACGGGCCTGGGGCCGCCCCACCTGCTGCCAGGCTGATGAGGTTGTCCTGGAAGCAGCCACGCCCGTACAAGCGCATCTGCCTGCCTGCTTCCCCACTCCGAGGGCGCACCTGCGGCCCTGATCACGTGGCCCGGAACGCCTGCACCATCTGCTCCCTGACCCTTCACCCAGCAGCGTGGGCCCGGCCTTGGGCAGAGCCGCGGGCTCGCCCGGGTCCAGCGGAGCCCAGCTGAGACGGTGCCCAAGGTGGTGCACGTGTGTGTGCGTGTGCGCAAAGGGCCAGGCCAGGCAATGACGCCCACGCCAGGCTCTCCCCTGCTCCCGGGAGGAGGGGCGTGGGTGTGGAGTGGGCCGTGATCTCCTTTCTCCGAGCTGCGTCAGAGGCTTTTATAGTCAGAATGGCCCACTGGCTGCTGCCGCTGCCGCTGAAATTTAAGTAATTTTCCCCTAATTAAGCCATTATCTCGGATACAGCTGCCTCCATCACCAGGAACGTTTTGGGGCTGGTGGGGGGTGAGGGATGGGGTGTCGGGTTGGGAAAGGCCCAGATATGGAAACTCCCTAACCGGAGCCCCGCCGAGGGCCGCCTGCCGCCGCGGAGCCAGCCCGGGAGCTGCAAAGGCGTGTTTGCGAGTGGCCCGCGGCCCGAAAGCCGTGTCCCTGGAGCCGAACACACACAGGGCAACGAACTCACAATAGGAGACCGGAGCCCACAGAGGCCCTCGCACAGACCTGCCTTCTGGTGGGAGGAGGGGCTGGACCCCTGAGCAGCCCAGCCTGGTGCACGAGGCTTCCCTCAGTCACGGTGGGGGCGGTCATGGGCTCCACCTCCTCCACAGACACACACTCCACACACACACACTCTCCACATACACACAGACACACATACATACTCCACACACACACACCAACCACTCCTGCAAGCCAGAGTCTGCCGTGAGTTGGTGGGTGCAGACCAGCGAGCCTGGGACAGAGTTTTAGGCTGCGGTGCACAGAGGGGTCCCGATCCCGCACCTCCCAATCCCCCTCCCCACCCTACCCTCGCGCCACATAGTCTGAGGTTCCAGGCAGCTCCCGCCAGAGCTGAGGCCTGTGCTCCTCAAGGCTGATCAAAGTCCCCGTACTTATTTATTCCCGGGAAGTGCGGAGGGGCCTGTGCGAAAAGAAAGGGCAAGCGGGCGAGACCGTAAAGAGAGCGCTCGGCTTTTATGCAGTGGTAACCGGGGAATTAATTCCCGCTGGCAGAGGTCGCAGGATAGTAACTGAGTTTTAAGCAGGCGGAGAGGACCCCGGGGAGGCAGGGGGAGCGGAGGGGAGGAGCGAGGGCGGAAGTGGGGGTGGGCAGCCTCGGGGAGGTGCGGGCATCCGAGTGGGTTTCAAAGCACAGCCAGGAGAGGGCTTTGAAGAGCCCGCGCTCACCGCGATGGCAGGCAGGTCACGTTTCCTGGCCCCCGCTGTGCACCCGGACCCGGACGGACGTGGCTTGGAGGCAGGAGAGGCTGGCGAGGGGCACACCGAGGTCCCGGTTCTCACACGCCCGTGCTTTGGAGGCTCCGGGACTCTCCCTCGTGTGACCCGCATCAGGCCCGGCCGGCAGAGCATGGCCAGGGACCTGACCCCAAACGGCTGGAACTCTACTCCCTCTTCTCCAGACTGCCGTCCTGGGCAAGATGCTCCCTCTCCCTGTGCCTCCGTGTCCTCATGCAGCCACTAGGCATCGTCCGAGCAGCTGCCGTCTAAGACTGGCCCGGGATCGACGTGAACAGAAATGGCTGTTGCATCGTGCTTTCTGTGGGGGCAGAGTCCTCATAAGAAGTCTGAGCGTGGGGCACAGTTCTCTGATGGCCTAGAGCCATGGTCGGCAAACTCATTAGCCCACAGAGCCAAATATCAATAGCATGACGATTGGGATTTCTTTGGAGAGCCAAATTTTTTTTTAAAACTTCTTCTAACGCCACTTCTTCAAAATAGACTCGCCCAGGCCGTGGTATTTTGTGGAAGAGCCACACTCCATGGGCCAAAGAGCCGCCTGTGGCTCCCGAGCCGCCGTTTGCCGACCACGGGCCTAGAGTGGTTTGTCTGCTGAAGAGCTCTGGGAAGGCTTCATGGAGGAGGTGGCTTCTGGCCTAGGTTTTTAAAGAATGAATAAGAGCCAACTCCGTGAAGAAGAAGGGGCAACATTTCTATGTGGGAAATCCAGGAGGCACAAAATCATGGGGGTTGGGGGAGAGGGGGTGACAACAAACCTGGAGAGGCCACGGGCGCTGGAGGCTGGGGGCCTGGCCAACCTTGGGGAAGCCTCCCCTTACGGCTGTGAGGGCGAGCTCAGGGTGCTGGGCGGTGGGAAGGCAGAACCCGCAGGGGGAGAAAGCCAGACAGGAATCTCCCTCATCGGGGAACTCTGAATGCTGGGTTGGGGGTGGGTATTGTAGCTGAAGGTACCAGCTACAATACCCTCGGTTTCACAGTGCCAACCAGGTCAGCACCCCCGGGGACGGGGAGAACAATGCATGACAGCAGCCCAGCGTGTCCAACAGAAATCGCATGCAAGCCTCATCTACAGTTTCAAATGTTCTAGTAACCATATTGAAACACACACACACACACACACACACATATATAACTATAACTATAACCCAAACATATAAAAACAAAACAACAGTCAGGTGAGATTAATATTATGTTTTAACTCAACATACTTTAAGGACTATCCTTTCAAAATGTAATAACTATAAAGGAGTTAGTTGTTCAGGAGTCTCTGTGTATTTTTTTTTTTTTTTATCTTAAAGGGACTGAACCTGGTGCATTTATGCTGAGAGCCCCTCACTAGCCCCGTGTCCCTGCTCAGCAGCCACGTGTGACCCACGGCGACCTCTGGGGCAGGACGGGACTGGAAACCACCGGATAAAACTCCCCTCTCCTGCTCCACAGACCACCTCCCACGGCCACCTCAGTGCACACCCCCACACACACACACACCTGGGGACCAGTGCCACGGCTCCGTGGCTGGTCAGCTTGTGTCTTAAGACGTTGGTCTATGTGTGATGACTTCAGGGCTGACCAGGGAGGGAGCCAGGCTCCTGCTGGGAGTGATGGCCGGGTGGGGCCGGGTGGGGGCTCACAGCGCCCCCTGCAGGAGCTGCTTCCAAAGTGCTAGCGCCAGGTTCTGTGCACTTCCAGCTGGAGGCGGTGGGTGCCTCCCGGATGAGCTGGGGATATGGCTGGCCCACCCAGAGTGAGGAGACAGTGAGGAGATGGAGGGGAAATGGCCACTTCAGTGATTAGGGGGGTGGGGGGGAGTGAGAGCCATGAAGAGGACACCGCCATGCTTCTGCCCATCACATATTTGAAAACAGAAAAAGCAAGAGCCCCCCACTTCTCCCCAGCACACAGGCTCACCCTATCGACTCAGCACATGGAACTGGGATCCCAGAATCAGCCCGGAATGTGCTGCTTATAGGCAGGAGCCCCTGTGAGCCCCACCACAGCCCTCGAGACAGACAGGTCCTATCATGACCTCCGACCGAAGGTTTGAAAGCACAGAGAGGGTAAGCAGCCCGTCAGACGTCACACCGGGTGTGGGTGGAGCGACCGGGATTCGGGGCTGGCTGGGCTCCTCGGAGGTGCCAGCCGCTCGCTCATGGAGCACGTGAGTCCGTGTCACCTGGAAACGCCGGGCGGGCGGGCGGGCGGGCGGCGAGGGGAGAAGCTGCGACAAGGTGAGGGGGAGGCGCCGTCTGGCACCGCCACGCACCCCGTCCCAGATGGCGGGGAACCTGCGTCCCCCCCGGCTGGCTGCAGCAGGATGGGGTGCAGACAGGCTCGAGACAGCCTCTGGCGCCCCACCCGGGCGGGAGCTCGGAGGAAGGGGAAGCCTGTGACCTCACCGGGTGGCCCATGGCCAATGACATCACCCCCGGGGGGGTGGGGGGGGAGCCAGGCCCAGGAAGTTATTTATGGAAACGGCTGGCGGCCAGGCGGCGCACAGCTCCTGAGCTGTTTCAGATGTGGCTGCGATGGAGCCTCCAGCTGGCCTGGGAGCCGTGGGGCTGGGCGGGCTGAGGAGGAAGGAGGAAGGCGGGGGAGGCTGCCCGTGGATGGGCCGGGAGGGCTCCTCTCACTGGGCCCTGGGGCAGGGATCAGCCGGCACCATGCTTCTCCCTCTTGGAGTCTGCCCAGCCAGCTCCACCCTCTGGCTCTGGGCAGCCGGGCCCTGCACTGTCCCTGGGCAACATTCACTCAGAGCTCAGGGGCCAGATGGGTGCAGAACGGGCAGTCTGAAGGTTTCACCACACCTGCCTTTGTGCACGTGGGGGACCATGCATGTGAAGGGGTGAGCACGTGAGGGACCTTGCACGTGAGGAACTGTGCACGTGAAGGTGGTGCACTTGAGGGTGCAAGCACGTGAGGGACCGTGCATGTGAGGGGCATTGCAGGTGAGGATGGGAGCACGTGAGGGACCGTGTACATGAGAAACCATACACGTGAGGGGCCGTGCACGTGAGGGATCATGCACGTGAAGGGGCGTGCACATGAGGAACCATGCACATGAGGGGCCGTGCACGTGAGGGATCATGCAGGTGAGGATGGTGTGTGTGAAGATGATGCACGTGAGGGATCGTGCATGTGAAGGGGCGAGCACATGAGGGACCGTGCAGATGAGGGGCCGTGCAGGTGAGGATGGGTGCTGCCTGCACGGTGCAGTTCCTTATCAGTGAATAGATTCCCTCTGGTGTCTTGCCCATTGGTGCCCCGTGCGCAGGTGAGTGCGTGCATGCACACCTGTATCTTTGCATATCACGTGCACACGCCTAGAGGGGGAGGAGGAGAGAGGGTGCGTGGGAGCTGGCAAAGATGGAGAGAGGAGTCACTGGGGAGAGAAATCACGACAGGAAGTTGGGCAATATCATTTCAGAGGAAGACACAGAGGCACTTACAGAAGCTTCGGCAGAGCTAGACAAACCTTCCGTCCGTTTGCCAAAGGGCAGGTGCAGCAGGAATAAGACATTGAGCAGAGCCCGCCTCCGGGGCTGGAGGAGCCGGATAAACAGGGGTGACTGCAGCGCTCCCCCCGCCTCTGCCGGGGCTGCTCTCACCGGCCCCCCCGCCCATCACACCAGGGCCTCCAGTGCTGCCTGGCCCGGGCGCCCCACCTGGGGGTCGACTTGAGGCCTTGTGGGTGTCGGCCTAAGAACAGGAGGTCACGAGTTCTGGTCAGGACACCTGCCCAGGTTGAAGGCTCGATCCCTGGTAGGGGTTGTGCAGGAGGCAGTCGATTGAGGGTTCTCCTCGGTGTTTCTGTCTCTCAGTCCCTCTCTCTTCCCCTCTCTGTAAAATCAATAAAACTTTATTTAAAACCTTCTGTTAGAAGCAGATCCATGTGGCTCCCGTGGCATTGGGGTGGTCATTCTACAGGCCCCGATTGGACAACGGAGCAAAAACGAGGCTCAGGTTAGTGACTAAGGAGCTCCCACACCCAGACCCCAGGCTGTGCCATCGACTGAAACCTCCCCCCCTCCCCCCAGATCCATGTCTTGGCAGCTGGGCCTTTTGAGTGGTAGTTGGAGAGAGACACCATGTCACCTCCAACTGAAGGGGACCCTCACTTTCCCAGTTCTTCTGCATCCATTTTGACCTGCCACCTTCTCCTCAAAGCCACAAAAGAGGACATCTCTATTCAACTGCACATGCACACATACGCACACACATGCACTCGCACATGCAAACACTCAGGTGCTTAGGGACTGCCCCCGCCCTCCACGGCCCTCCCTCAGCTTCCCTCCCCACCAGCACCACCGCCATGAAGGCCCGGTGCCCGCGCCACAGGATGCTCTTCAGCCGCCTGGGTCACCTGCTCACCGCAGCCTGTTCTTGCTTCCTGTCCCCAGAGAGCTCGGCTTCCCTGTGGCTCCTATCAGTCCAGCCAACAGGCTCTCGGTTCCTCTGAGCCTAGCCCATCCCTCCCTCCCTCCCTCCCTCCCTCCATCTGCCTCCCGAGGCCGCCCCGAATCACCGGGGCCATCTTAGGAGTCATTCGAGCGAGAAGTGACGGACGACACTCATGAGCCTGGGAAAGGCAGCCCTAGGCTCCCACATCCCACATCCCGCCCCGATGTCCTTTCACCCCCGCCATCGCTCTGGAACTTTGGGGGGACGGCTTCAGGGACAGCGAGGGGAGGGAGTGAGCAGGAGCGGGGGAGAGGGACCAGGGCCCTGGCCCTCTGAGTGTTGCTGCTTTGTCTCACCTCTCATAACCCTGCTGGCCCCACAGCCTGCCTCTCTCCGTTTCTCTCCAGCTCCGAGCAGAGCAGGGCCTAAGTGTAGGGAAGGGGGAGGGAGGGAGGAGGTGAAGGAGGAAAGTTGCCAGGGCAACCATCCCAGCTCCTTGCTCTGCCTTCGGAAATCTGTAAGGGGAGGAGGCAGCCCTGGTCCTGGGGTGCCGGGGTGCAGCCCCGGAGAATCAGAGTGACGCGAGGCACAGAGCCAGGCCGAGCGCCTGCTCCCCAGCCCATCATCTGCGTCCCGGCTGCTCGGTGTAGCGGCTCCTTTAAAGGCTCCCATCTGGGCTCCAGCCAGGGCGCCTGTGGCAGGGGTGAGGGGCTGAGGGAAGGATAGCATTTCTCTTCCTTCTAGGAGGGCCTTCCACCATCCTCATCCTCCGTGTCACAGCCTCCCCCAAGGAGATCTGTTCCGGTGACGACGATGATGACGATGACAGCAACATCGCTTCCCTAGCTTCACCTCTCTAATTTGCCCAGGGACCCTGCGAGACACAGATTTCTATCCCCATTTTTTAAATATATATTTTATCGAGTTTTTACAGAGAGGAAGAGAGAGGGATAGAAATCTAGAAACATCGATGAGAGAGAAACATCAACCAGCTGCCTCTTGCACACCCCCTGATGGGGATGTGCCTGCAACCAAGGTACATGCCCTGGACTGGAATCGAACCCGGGACCCTTCAGTCTGCAGGCCAACGCTCTATCCACTGAGCCACACTGGTTTCGGTTCTATCCCCATTTTTCCGATGGGAAAACGGAGGCTGCGAAAGGCTATGGAACCTGCCAACGAGCACAGGTGGCAGGCGGCAGGTTCTGGGCCCCAACGCTGCGAGGGGAGGGGCGCAGACAGATCAGAGCTCATCAGCAGAGAAGTTGGCCAGGGTTTCTTCGGCTTTCGCCCTCCGAGCCCTGCCTCTGGGAACGCGCCCAATCCCCGGCCAATCCCTGCTGGCGCCCGAGCTGGAGCACACACAGAGGAGCGCGTGGGGTGACACACACGACGGGCCTCGGAGGCCCCTCTGCTGTGGGGTTTACGATAGTTCAAGGCTCAAGTTCAGGGGCAGGGGGAGGTCTGCTTGCAAAGGCTCTTCCAGCCAGCCATCGGTGGCTCTGAGGATCCCCAGCTTGCTTCCCCCCCTCTCCCCACAGGAAGTGAGGTACAACTTCCCACCGCCACCAAGTGGAAACCAGGGGGCCCCAACCCCTGACGCCGGCCACACCCAAGCTCCCATAGACAGTACACAGAGAGAGACTCGTGGTTTTCTCAGCCTCTTGTTCCCCCCACAACCCCTACCCGCCCTCCACAGGTCAGAGGGGGGTCATGGGAGGGGGTTGAGCACACCCCACGGCCCTTCCCAGGGCCCCTGGCTGCCCGGGGAGGTGGGAAAAGGTGAGAGGAGAGAGAAGACGAAGGCAAAACTTCCAACGAAAAAAAAAAAAAGGAGAAAAGTTCAATCAGATTTGTAAAGGGCACAATTTACAAATCCGTCACATATTTTACTAGGCTGGGATTTACGGATTAGCCTGTGATACTTAGGCGGCTTTTTTGTAATAAAACCCTGAGCCCGGGAAGCCTTGGGGAGGCGAGGAGGAGGACGGGGCCTTCGCTCCCGGCCTCGCTTTCATGTGCCCAGCACTTTTTTGATCCAGGCAGCCCCATTAATCTGTGCTTTATCTGCCTACGGAGAAGGATTGAGCTCTTTATTGGATTCTTGTCAAGAATAAATGATTTAGTTTGGGATATTGTGGAAACGATTTTTGTGGTATTACACCATCTAATAAATGAAACAGCAGGGATCAATTCCTTTCTTGCAATGTGTTCAACAGGCAGGGTGAAATATGCCCCACAATTATTTGGTATTGCACTCCATAGATATTTATAACGGGGAGGGACCGCTCGTCCGCCACTCTGCCCCGGCCAGGAACCTGGCCGGAAGCCGTGATCCATCGGCTGTCGATGGTGAGACTCGGGACCCATGCGACGGGCAGGTCAGAAACGCAGGTCCAGTTCACCTTCGCCGACAGGTCTGAGTGGCGGAGAGAAGAACGAGTCCTGGGTTGGAATCGGGGGCTGGGAGAGGGGACTCGCCAAGGCCCTGGGCGGGCGTGCTTTTCCTGCAAGAGTGGGAGACGAGCAGGGTGGGAGGGACGTCCCGGCCACAGCGGGCCTGGCGAGCGCCAGGTGTGTGAACACCATGCAGAGAACCTGGGCCTCCGCCCCTCCCGGAGCTGGTGCCCCCGGCCGTGCCCGCAGTCCTCTTCCCGGACCTCACGTGGAGGGAAGAGGTCTGGAAGCACGTGGATGTGAGAGCTGGCTCCCTGCCTGGGTGCGCTCCTAAGGTGTATGTCCCTGGAGGCCCACACGTATTCATTGAGAGCCCGTTATATGGCAGCGCCTGGCACGGGTCTGGCACAAAGCAAACCTTGTGTAGATGTTTGTTCGCAGAGTGAACAGACTTCTCCTGTGCCCTCACCTGCTAGAGGGGGTGGGAACTCCAGGTCCTCCTCCATCAGGGACCACTCAGCTCCCATCTCCGCCCCGAGGCCCCACCTCCTCACCCCATCACCGGGGGTGTTAGGACTTGGGGGTCACAGTCACACAGTAGGTCCTTGGGTTACATCGGAGATCTGTTTCTATGGCGCGATGTAACTCGATTTTCGCCGTCGGAACCCACCTCCATAGCGCCCACATCCCTCACGGGGAGCACACACACAGCAGTGATGAAGTGAAACAGTAAAAAAAAAAAATTTTAAAGACAATTCCTGACCTTTACTTGTGGTAAATAAACAATAAAAAACATAAAACACGTATGTACAGAAGTTGACATGACAGAACTATTTTTTTTTTTTTATAAATAAATGGGAGGCTGAAACCGGTTTGGCTCAGTGGATAGAGGGTCGGCCTGCAAACTGAAAGGTCCCAGGTTCGATTCCGGTCAAGGGCATGTACTACATTGGTTGCGGGCACATCCCCAGTAGGGGGTGTGTAGGAGGCAGCTGGCCGATGTTTCTCTCTCATTGATGTTTCTACTCCCTATCCCTCTCCCTTCCTCTCTGTAAAATATCAATAAAATATATTTATAAGTAAATAAATAGGAGATGGCGATATAACCACGAATCCGCCATCACCCAAGGATGATCTGTATGGCCATCAAGGGTCCACCCTCTGCCTGGAGAGGGCTCTATGGCCTCATTGGGTTTACAGAACCAGAGGGGCTGTCAGAGGCTCTGCTACCAGGACCCCACCTTCCTTATCCAGACACGGGGCTGACCATGGCCACGGGGCAGTGCGGGTGGCCCGCCGAGGTCCTCCGGGCCCCACGTTACCCCACGGCCGGCTTTGAGGCCGCTGTCACTCGGCTCTGTCCCCGTCGGCGCCTCCTCTGTGAGCACCAGGTGCTCTGTGAGCGCCGCGCTCCTCGGGGGATTCATTTCCTTGACAGGCTCCGGGCCCGCCATATGCTCCGTGGAAGTTGGCAGCGACAGGCAGACCCCGCGGCTCTCGGTCTCTCCACCCGGAGCGTTTTATTTCTGTCCTGTTTTGGCTGCGTTTCCTCTGCCACAGGCGGAATCCTCCGGGCTCGGTGGGGACGGGCGGGCGTGTTCAGTGTCCTTGGCATGAAGAGCATCTCCTGCTTGGAGCTCAATGAGCAGAGAAACACGGATGCTCAGAGGGGTCCCTCGTAACCAATCGAAGCATCACTGACGACTCCCACCTCCTGGCCCTGACAACTCGGCTCTGAGGTGGGGCTGTGGAGCCACTTGCCGACAGCCACATGGACGTGCGGGGGGGCGAAGCACAGAGTGGCCCGGGAGCGGGCGCTGGGGTTGAGGTTGGGGTCTCCCAACCAGGAGCAGCTAGGAGATGCTTCGTTCCGACCCTCAGGCTGATGTTAGGATGTCCCCTTGGGTCTTGGCCTCGAGCCCTCTGGGTTCTCTGCTGCTCCTCTCCACCCGCTCGGTGGCCCGCTGACCAGCTCTGTACGGAAAAATAAGCATTCTTACCCCCGCCGCGGACGGCTGGGACACCTCCATTGCAGGGAGGTCACTGCCACCCCAAGGAGACATGCTGAGAGTTCTCCCTCAGAGGGCATCGCCTCGCTTGTTGGCAGACCTTGGATGCCCTGCACTAACGTCCTTGCCTCTGGGCCTTGTGGTGAGTGTCTCAGGCTGGGGCTCGGAACCATCCGGATGCTTCTCCTTCTCCGCCGTCCACATCCCACGAGGCAGGAAATCCTGCTGGCTCCACGTCAGGTTTTCCAGAATCCTATCCGGGTCCTTTCTGTCGCTGCACTGCCACGCTGGCTAGGCCACCACCACCACCCCTGCCCCCGACAGCCCCTCTCAACACAGGAGCCAGAGCAGGCCACCCACTGCTCAGCACACCCAGAGCTCCCTCTTTGCCCAGAGCAACAGCCAAGTCCTCTCGGTGGCCTGGGGGTGGCTCCCTCCAAAAGCCGGCCATGAGCTAGGGTGTCTGAATCCCGAATGGCTGAGTAACAAGTGATCACAGGCTATTGTTCCTCTTACAGTTTGGAAGATCAGAAGTCCAAAATAGTGCTAAAATCAAGGTGCCAGCAGAGCTGTGTGCCTTTCAGGAGACCCCAGTGAAGACTCTGCTCCTTGCCTGGTCCAGCTTCTGGGGCGGCCTGCATTCCTTGGCTTGTGGCCCCTCCAGCCAAGCAATAGTTGGATCTCCAGCCTTCATCACTTCCACTTCTCTGACCCTCCAGCCTCCCTCTAATAAGGAGCCTGGGCTCACATTACACCCACCCTGCTAACCCATTTCAAGATCCTAAATTGAATCAACCCATTTGCAAAGTCCCTGATCCCATGAAGATAAACAGGAATTAGCACGTGGTGGTCTCTGGGGAGCCGTATTCTTCCAGCCACACAAGAGTTCAAGAAGAAGTCATTTATCTGGTAGGTGAGTCCAGAAGATATGATTTCCTTAAACCTGAATGACCTCCCTAGACGCCTTCTCTCTGAATGTAGTCACATGGGGGACTGGAACGCCAGCATCTAAATTTGGGGGGGATGCTATTCCGTCCAGAGCAGGGTTCGCCCCCGGGGAACCGGGGAAAAGCACAAAGGCCCAGGTTTTTTACTTACTTCCAGGGGCCCAGGCCACCACACGGGAGCAGATTGCATGGAGTTGTCCCCAGAAAGTGACATTGGTGCAGGGCGTCCAAGGTCGCTTACTCTCTGGCTCCTACGGCCCTTGACTGTCTCTCTCCCTCCAGCGGAGCAAAGCCCCGGAGAGGGTGGTCACTGGCATTGGAGGAGCCTGGCGCAGGGAGCTGCCCGCCAGGGGGACGACCGGCTGCGTGTTCTGCACGGATCACCAACTGCGTGTGGGCACCGAAGTGTTTTTTTATTTTTTATTTTAATAAGAAAACAAATTTTAATCAGAAAAGTAATCGCATGTCCTCAACATAATCTGAATAATCACATGCACATGTATAATTTTATCTCATTTTCCTTTGAGTGTTAACATCTACATTTATATGTACATGTATCTTATGTGTATAACACATGCAGCAATATACCTATGAGTGTGCATGCATTTACACGCATGTCTACGCACATGTGCACAGGTGCAGAGTTACTATACACACACATATGTATTACATTGAATGCTCCGGAGACTATATACCAAATGATTCATGGTGGTTATGGCAGGAGACAGCTTTCATTTCTATGTAATTTGAATTTATTAATTTTTTGTGTAATTGGCATTTATTTCTACATGGAGAGTGTCCTATTTTATAGTTTAAGAGGTTTCTAAAATAATGAACCATTTAAAAGTAGATGGGGAAGGAATGAGGAATGAATAGGCCCTGGGCACACTCAAAACGCCTTTGACCTTCAATCCCACCTTTGGAAATAAATAAATGCGCTGTGTTTTCTGTGGTGGGTGTTGACTGTCCCTCCATCAGAGTGATAGCCCCCCACCTGGGTCCCAGCTTGAATCCAAAAAATAAAAATAAAAGTAGATGGGCTGAGGGCAGGTTCCAGGGGATGAGAATCCAGACACATGTCAGGAAGGACCCCTGGGCGGTATTCCTTTCGACGTGTGCCCTGTGCCTTAGTTCCCAGGCCTCCTTCTGTAGGCTTGATGTTATATTGTGAGCATTTCCGGCGTCGTTAACGATCCTTGGCCCGTATATATTTTTAATGGCCGCATAATACTCCTTCATGGCTGTTCATCACTTATTCATCCGCCCCTGCCTCCATTCTCCTCCCGGCCGCCCATGAATCCCTTAATTGCTTGGATGAGAAACGGTGGCTCTCAGGGCCCCCGGCCAGGGAGCGTATATCTGGCCCATTTCGGAGAATATCGGAGTAGCCGCTTCATTAATATAAAGAGGGCACGGACCACGCAGATCAATATCTCCGTGAGGCATTCTGGGAGGAACAGAAGCCCTGAGCACCGCGACCTGCTCGGAGCTACTGGCACCATCTCACTCGGGCCTGCACACCCCCCTGGCCCCCTGCCCCTGTTTCCTGGCAGGTGCCCTGAGCAGAGCCAACTGGCCTATTAGCTCATAAAATAAAAATAAAAAAAAAGTTGGGGATAAAAATAAGGTTGGTATATGAGCTTAGTAATTCTCCAAAAATAGACTCTCCGAGGCCTTGCCGTCTGTCCGCCCCATTTGCTGGCCAAACATGGGTTCGGGTCCGGCTGGAGATGCCAGGAGGCGATGGAAGAGAAGAGGGCACCTCGTCGTTTTAATGGAACCACTAAACCAAGTGCCCAGGCCTCCCTGCAGCTAGCTGCCGGTGGACGAGGCAGGGAGGGGCTGGGGGCTGGGAGGGGCACGACCAGGGGTGGTCCTCCCCCCAGGGGCCTGGCTTTGATAGCCAGTTGGTGACTTTGACAAGCGTGGCTGGTGGCACGGGCAGAGCTGACCAGTTCTGGGTTGGCATCAACACAGTAACAAAGGCCATTCTGAAACAGCTTTCCCGCCTTCCGAACAAAGCGTTTTGCATCGAGCGGGATCTGGGAGGAAAGGTTAATTGCGGGTTGACTCACAGTCTTAGGTTTGCAAAAAAGAGGGTTAAGTGGAGCCTGTTTGTAGCAATTATTTACCTCGGAGCACCAGCCTCTCCGGCGGGCGGGTTAAGCTGCCTGTGGCCCCGGCTCAGGTCTGGCACCCAGGCAGCGAGGAGCCGGGCCCCTCCCTCAGGGAGAGGCCCTCGGTGGGGACACCACGAAGGAGGACACGTTTGGAAACCCAGCCTCCCGTGTTTGGGAGACGCTTGATCCAGCAGAACCTCTGCTCACGCAGCAATGATGGCCCATTGGACTTCAGACCCTGATTGGGTTCAATGTAAGAAGCACACCAAAGCCCGGCCGGTGTGGCTCAGTGGTTGAGCACTGACCTATAAGCTCCCCGCCCCTCCTCCACCCCTGCCTCTCCGCCCCGCAGCAGAGCACAGGTGTTGCCCATTAACGGGAGAGCCGCGCTCATCTGCAGAAAACGCTCAGCCATTAAGGCCTTGACATTGAGCTATGATTCTGACAAATAAGACACAAATGTGCGAGGTGCCAAGAGCCTGACGGTTCTGGCAAGGAGCAGCAGGAGAGGGGGGCTGTGACTGGGAAGAGGGGCCCCCGCCAGACGCCCCCCTGCCAGCCTTTCACCAGGAGGTGCTTCCCGAGCCAGGCCGGGGCCACGGGAGCGCTGGCCACCCCCACCTTACCACGAGTTCTTTTTTTTCATAGATTTTTGTGGATTTCGGAGAGGCAGGGAGAGGGAGGGAGAGATAGAAACATTAATGATGGGAGAATCATAGATCGGCTGCCTCTTGCACGCCCCCTACTGGAGATCCAGCCCAGAGACTTGGGCATGTGCCCTGACCAGGAATCAAACTGTGACCTCCTGGTTCATAGGTAGACACTTAACCACTGAGCCACACTGGCCGGACCGACCACCAGTTCTGAATCTCACCTCTGGGCCCTGATTCAGGAAGCCTCTGGGATGTTGATTTGCGTGTGACTGGCAGGCTGGGTGTGGAAGGCCCCTCCTCCCTGCCCAGCCCCTCTCCCTGGCAGGTTAAATTGGCTCAAGTTGATGACAACCAGGAGACAGGTGTCACCTCCTCTCCTATCCTGGGGACCTGTGACCCCGCCTCCAGCACAACAGGACTGACAGCAGGAGGAGGTGGTGGCAACGCATGTGTCCCCCTGGGGTCATGTTAAAATGCAGGTTCTGATTCGCCAGGCCTGGTGCGGGGGCCAGAGCCAGGGTTTTCAAAAAGCTCCTGGGTGATGCTGAGGTCCCAGACTGCACCAGGGCAAGCAAGGCTGTAGGGCAGTGTTTCTCAAACATGGCTCCTATGGAACCCCTGGGGCACCTCCACAGTCCTGATAGCCCAGAGCTTCTGAGTGCACTGGTCTGGGTTTGGGAGTCAGGTTCCACCAGGCAGCAATGGAGTCTGGCTGTGCGTGTAGACAGACAGACAGACCTGGAGTCACGCTCTTGATCCAGCCAGCCTTCCCATAGCCATACGGAGGAGGAAGCCGTCATGGGGAGAGGGGAGACAGGTGACACCTTGCAGAGTAAGCGCCAGGCCAGTGGGACTAACGCTGAAAACCGGAAGACCACGGAGAAACCCTCCCGTCACTCAGGAAGGGGCGCTGGCTCCTGAGGGGCCCTGTGCTCCCTTCCAGCCGGATGCCCGGGTGCCGGGCCGGGGCCTTCCCTGGGAGTGAGGGGAGAGGGGGTTCGGGAAAAGCCCTTATCCTGGTGAGAGAGCATCGTCACTCTCCTTGGCCATCGAGCCTCTTTCCTTGGCAGAGAGGCCGGGAGGACGAGGAAGCGCATGGCACAGACGGGCATCCGCCAGCCTCCTGCGGGGAGACGGCACTGAAACAGCTTTTCGGGTGGTCCGGACCGGGAGGCAGACCGGCTGCTGACACCACAGCCGGCTGCTGACTCCCTTCACAGCCGGAGGCACAGGCCCAGGAGCCCTGGTGCCCACAGTGTCAGATAAACAGGTCCCGGCACATCCACAGGTGCCTGGGGACGCGGGCCTGTGGGGTGAGGGCTGAGTGCTCTGAGGGGGACGCGGCTGGAAAATCTCCCCTGGAAGGTGAGGACGGTAAATGCCACGTCTGGGCCGCGCCGCTCCCTGGGATGAGTTATTACCCAAGGAAATGGAACGGCTAATACATTCAAAAGCAAAGCGAAGGGAGATTAAACTCGATTTTTAAAAGGGAGCTGGTGATTTATAAAGTGCCCTCTCTCCTGGCCTCCTGGGCCCCATCAGCCCTGCCTGTCCTCCCTCCTCACACCCAGACGCTCTGGACATATTACTCCCCATCCCCACCCCCAGTTTCCTCCTCTCCCCCCATAAGCCACTCCCATCCTCTAGGGGAACGTAAAGCTCAAATCAGGCTGAACTTTGGGAAAACTGTTGTCAAGATCCCCACCGAGGGCCAGGATGACATTTGTTTTCCTAAGAAGTCTGTTCCGACCTTTGAGCCAACACATTACAGCAGAATGAGCTCTAAATGGGCGATCAGACTCTGGAGCTGGGCACTGGGCAGGGGGCGGCTCCTGCCGTGAGTGACAGCCCACTCAGCCAATCGGTGGCGGCCAGGCCTCCCTGTTTGGAAGGCTCTCTGGCTGCAGTCTCATTCCCTCTGTCTAGTCTAATCCCTCTGGAGCCTCATGGCCCAAACCCTGGCCCCCCTCCATCTCCACTCCCCACTTTTCCTGCCTCGAGCCATCAAACGCCTGCTGCCTGGCCTCAATGCCCGTTTCCGGGGCGACAGGCCTGGGATGTCCCCCCGGAGGCGTGCAAGCCTTCCGGTGGGCTGATGGGAGCAGCAGGTGCCCAGGAAGAGGCGAGAACAAGGCTCTGGATTCTGTGCCTTGGTCCCTAGATAATGGGCACAGGGGAGGGGAGAGTGAGGGGAGGGGAATCACCTGCGGGCTGCAGCCACCCAACTCTCAGGGCTCAGCTGGAGACGGTGGGAGATGTCCCCAACCCCCTTCACCAAACTCCTACCGAGGCCCCACACTCCAGCCTGAACAGTGATGGTCAAAAGGCCTGGCAGGTCAGGGAGGGACGTGGTTCCCCCCATGGGCCATTTTCCGCAGCCCGTCCCCCTCTCCTGCACCTTCTGACGGTGAGACAGGAAGGAAGGCCCACCCTAGTCAGCTCCTGAGCTCACCTGCTCGAAGTCCGGCTCCAGGGCTCCCCCCTCGCAGTCGGGGGTCTGAGGAGGTCCTGAGCCCAGGGGCCTTCGGAGGAGCCTGGGAACCGAGGCTGCCATGTCAGCGACAGGACAGAAAGCTGCCCCTCCAGGCCCCCAGGTGTTTCTGACTTCTTGCACTCCAGCCCGGCACCGGGAGGGAAATGTTGAATTTTAGAAACGAAGGCTCCACCCAGCAGGTTCTCCCATCTGTAAAGCCCACTTTTACCTGCGTTTCCGGTAGTTTGTCGTGAAGCCTGAATGCCGTAAAGGAGTCGGGCCTACCAGCACTCCAGGTGTCTCCTTCACCTGAGCGATGTGCATGCTTACAAGAGCAATGGGGATCGAACACGAGCTCAAAGCAAATTTGAAATTCTGACTTTGGCGGCCTGAAGCCCACGTGGGCAGCTTTGCTTCCCAGCGATAGAATGGAGGGAGGGTTCTGTAACGGGGGCAGAGGGTGAGCAGCATCACAGGTAACCTCAGAACAAGGGCTTGCCTTCGTTTCTCTCTCGGGATCTGCCAGCGAAACAAAAGCAACGACCTAAGAACCATTTCCAAAGAAAGACGGGAGGAGAAAGGGGAAAACCTTTAGCTCTGACGGCTTACATCCACGGGAGGCGAGGAGAGCGGGCTCCCCGTGGCCGTGCCCGGAGGTGAATATGTAATCCTATAATCCAGTCTGCCGGGGAGCCAGGCCAGCACTGGAGTTCCTTTCAAAGTCAAGTGTGCGTGCAGAATGCGGGATGCCTGCAGTGGAGCCGGGAGCGGAGACCATTGGCCGGCACTCAGGGAACACCGGGGTGCACAGAGCCCTGTTCGCAAGGCCCGGTGGAACCCCAACATTCACAGGTGCCCCCCGTCTTCTGTTAGAGGAGGGACCCCTTACCCCATTAATCTCCCCGCCTGCCACTCCCCTGGCCCAGGCCGCTGCTCCCTTCGCCCCGCCTCAGTGAAATCCCTGCAAATGTCTAGCGACCTTTTCCAGGGGAGACCAATTACACTCCGTGAAGCCGTCTCGGAATTGCAAAGCAGCACCTGCACACCGGGCCTTCGCCGTTGGAGAGAGAGAGAGCCACCCAGAGTAGCCCTCGGGCCTCGCTGCCTGTTGGGGACTCAGCCGGGGACTTTCTGAGTTATGGGTGCTAGTCCCACCCCTCAGAGCATGCTCTCCTGGGTGCTGGAGGCAGGGGCGTGTTTAGAGCTCCCCAGGTGACCTAGCCATCCACCCAAGTCTGAGGTTGGTGGGGCTGCAGGAGGGAGGGGTTTTTATACATATATAATGGGAGAGGGATAGAGGGTTAGAAACATCGATCAGCTGCCTCCTGCACACTCCCCATTGGGGATGTGCCCGAAACCAAGGTGCATGCCCTTGACTAGGTACTAATTACCTTATCTTCCAATAAAAGCCACGTTCCTGGATCCACGGACACGATGTTTAACCCCCTCGAAATTTCAGCATCTTCAAATTAAAGTGCCATTAGGGCTCTTGAGTAGATTGAAGACGCTTTACAAAAGCACTTTTAAAGTTCTCGGCACGTAAATGGTACTCAGTTTTAATAATTTTTAATAATTATAATTAACACCTGAAAATTATACAGAGCCAGCGACTATAAATCACCCTTGCATATTAAATCCTCATTTATTGGGAGAGAAGGTAATTAGTACCCAAAGGAAGCCATCCTTTCAAAACGATGTTTACCTAGTAACCTGGTGGAAGTGAGAGAAGTGGGTGAGAAAGGGGCTGAGAAAGAGAGACTCGGGGTGATTAGAATCTGTCTTAGGAATTCTGGCCTCAGCCCCTTCTCCACCTGCGCCCCGCCGCCCAGCCGAACGGGGAAGGAGCAGAGAGAGCGCCGAGCCTTGGGGCTGACCGGTCAGGACCCCAGGAGCCCTGGGGAAGCGAGGGCCCTTTGACCTCCCCTGTGAAGCTCTGGTGCTGGGGGTCACTGAGGGCACCGTTTTGAGGGCCTCAGGTGCGGGGCCTCTGCTGTCACTTCCTCGCAGTGAATCGATGTCCACGAAAGGTGGTGGCATCGATCCCACATTTGGGTGCCCCTGGGTCTTGCGGGTCCACAGTCAGATTTAGCCCAATGAAGCCACACGGGCACACACACACACAAGTACGCACACAGCAGCACGGACAGCGGGGAAATGGGAGGGAAGCCCCAGGGTGCGTCCCGAGGTCTCCATCGTGTGCTCCCACCCACTCCCTGCCCTTCTGCACCCTGGGGGCCGGGGAGCTCAACCACCTGGACCGGGGAGCCCTCGTGCTCTGTGGCTCCCGCAGGGTGTGGCCAATGGCGCTGTGGCCACAGACCACGGTGGAGAGGCGAGTGAGGCCAGTCCCCATCCCTCTGGCCGCCACCCTGCAGGGGGTCACCTGGGCTGGCAGCATCCTGCCTCCGAAGGCCACTGCTGCTCTGTGGCAGCCTCCTGCATCGGATGTCCTCGGGGGAGGGGGGAGAGGGGAGAGGGCGGGCCCCTCCCCTTGTCCTCTCCGCTTCGGGTGGAAACAGCTCCATTGCTTTCAGCCCCGTTGCTGGCTCGCACCCACTCCGCTCCCACCTGGGAACATGGCCTCTCTGCAAACAAAGGCTCCCAAAGTATCGCGTTTCATCGGCTCCAGTCGGAGCCCTGGCTGAGAACCCACAGGGCGGGGCAGGGACTTCCGCACCCTGCACTGAGTCTGGGGGGGACTTTGTGCCAACCCATTCCAGCTCCCGATGGCTCCTGTATAGGTGAGGATAGCAGCTCTGTCCTTACCATTTTCAATAGATGTATTTTATTGGTTTTTTACAGCGAGGGAGGGAGAGGGAGAGAGAGCTAGAAACATCCATGAGAGAGAAACATCGACCAGCTGCCTCCTACACACTCCCTACAGGGGATGTGCCCGCAACCAAGGTACATACCCCTGACCGGAATCCAACCTGGGACCCTTCAGTCCGCAGACCGACTGAGCCAAACCGGTTTTGGCTGTCTTTACCATTTTATAGTCCATCTACCTCTCTCCCTGAAACTACAGGTTCAGTGGGTGGCTCCTACACCAGACTTCTGAGCTTTGCACACAGTAATGGCCCCATGGGGGCTGGAGGGGTGCCCACAGCTCCCTCCCCCCCGCCCCCCCACACACACACCCCGACACCCATTTTCATCTCGGAGAGGAACCTGACAAGAAGATCCGCCGATTGTTTGCAGCTTTCGCGGGGCCGCCTGCGGGTTCGGAGCTGGCTACGGGCCAGCGGTCAGGAGCTTCGCGTAGGCGGCGTGGTCAGATTCCAAGTGTCGGTGTGACACGGGCAGGCAGTCCCCTGAGGACCTGGCGCCCGCTCCGCGCGATGCCACACAGGATGCGCTCCGGCCCCTTTCCTGTGAATGTGCGTCCTGATGATGTGCGATCCCTTTGGATTCTCTGGTCGCATGTCCTCTCGTTAGAGAAAAATGGGGGAGGGGAGGGGGGCGGGTAATCATTATCTTCCTTTTTGTTCCATTATCACTTCGCTGTCACGGGGCACAAGTGGATTGCAGCTTCGTTACTTGATTGCCCACAGGAAGGCTCAGGAAGAACCCGCCTAAAACAAAGCAACCGGTTTTGGGCACGTGCACCCACCATGAGTTTAATTTTTTTAGCAGTTCATTTCTTCTGTTGCATTGAATATGTGCGTTATAACTGCCCTGTGGGATTTATAAGTAGCTCTGTCCCTTAAAGCCAAACATGCCAGAATCGTCATTGGAGATTTCCCTACAACCAGGATGAGCACCTGGCAACTCCTGCGCTGCCCAACAGCCGTACCCAAAGCATCCTGTGCAACCCTGGCCCTGAACGCACACCTGCCAGAGTCCCCGGGTCTCCACTTCGTATCACCCCTTTCTGCTTCGAGGAATTGGCATAAAGTACCGGGAATCCCTGGGGATCAGTGGCTCACGGATATAGAACTAAACCAGCAGAGCCCAGCCGGTGTGGCTCAATGGTTGCGTGTCAACCCAGGAACCCAGCGCCCGAACCTGCCTCCTTTTTTTGGACCCAACATGGGTCGTGAGAACCAGAGACCCGAGGAGCCGTAGAGGGAGAGGAAGGAGGGACAAACCCTTAGGGACTCCTCGGGGGGCGGGGCTCTGGTGCAGGAGGCACAAACCCCAAGTGCAGTTAGTCCGAGGAGGATGCGAAATTAAACAATGACGGGGGAGGGGAGCACGCCCATCCCCGCAGCCCGGAGACAGCGATGAGTAATGCGCGCCGCGCGGTGGCGGAGCCGGAGTTCATTAATATGTCCCGGCAACGAGAGGCACCGGGGGAGCAGGCGCCGGTTCCCCCTCGCTGGAAGGAAAAATATTTCCAGAAAGACTGACACGTTTATTAGTTTCTAACATAATTACCTTATTGTGGCGCGTTGTAATGGAGCACATTAGAGGCGCTGAACACCTGCCTGGCTTCTCTGGCTGCGGGCCGCGTGGAGGTGCGGGTGGGGGGGCGTTGGGGTGAAGTGGTGAGGAGGCGGGCGGAGAGAGGGTGGGTGGGGGGCAGCTGCAGGAGTGTCCTGGGAGAGCATGGCAGCGTCCCACACCGGATGCCCCATGCTCTCCCCACGTCAAGCCAACCTCCCCCTCCTCCTCCTTCCTTCCTTTTCCTGCCTCCCCGAGCCCACGCCACCCCCTCCCGGTGCCCCTGTGAGCACCAGTGACAGGTGACAGGTGCAGGGGCCAGGGGGGTGGACTGGGACCCACCCCCGGTCTGAGAAGGCTGAGAGGAAGTGGGTGCAGCTGAGGCGGAAGCAGAAGCAGAAGCAATGGGCGCCGGAGGGAGAAGGATGACGGGTGGAGAGGTTCCGGGTGAAAGCAGTTGGCCCAGGGGAGGAGCATCAGGTTTGGTGAGACACTCGCCTCCTGTGGAGCTGAGACCAAACGCCCCTTTGCCTCTCTGCTGCCCAGCAAGCTACCCGCCAGTCACCCTCAGCCCTTCCCTCCAGTTAGGCCCGCCCTCGCCATAGATGGGCTCCCATATCCTCTTTCCCAGAGAGAATGCCGTGCCCTCCCCTCCATGGCCCCTCCCTGTCTCCCACTCAACAGGAACCAGAGGCCATGGTGCCCCCACCCCTTCCTCCCTCCCGAAGGCTCTCCACCCCAGCTCCTGGCCGCACTCCCCGCTGCCCGTCTCTCCCACCGCTTCTCCTTGCCTCCTCTTCCTCCCTCTGGCCCCAGACACTGACTCCCTCCAGGAGTTTGCTCTCCATTTTACAGACCCTTCCGTGGCCTCGTGATGCAGGGGCATCTCCTGTCTGTGCTTGAAGCCCAGCCGCTTCCCCTGAGGCCCGGGGGCTGTCAATCCAGACGCCTGTGCAATGTCCTCATCCCCTAAAAACGTCACCGGGCCCCTCCCTCTTCCTCCCGGGCCCTCCTTGTCCTCCCGTTTGCTATGTCCAGCATGCCTCTCCACTCACAAGTCGGAAACCAGAGCATTCCCGAGTCCCTCTTCGCCCTCATAGCTCAGGTTTATGGGGCCATAAAATTGATCTTCGACCTTAAAGATCCCTGGGGTCTCTTTCCACCGTCACCTCCGCTGCCTTCCTCTCTTGAGCAAGCTCGTGGCGTAGAGGCCGGTGCTGGCATGGAAGGCGATGGAGATTTTTTTGAATGAATGAGCCTCGCCTCCCTCCAATCCCTCGTCTGCATGGCTACTGGTTCTCTTCCTGGCATCCACAGATGATTGTCCTTCTCCTCCTTGAAAACCTCGCCATGGCGTCCAGGAGAAAGCCCCACCCTTGCGTGGTCCAAACTGGCCTGCCTTTCCCTCCCGCCAGCCCCTCCCCACAAGCATCCATGGTGACACCACCTCCCTAATTGTAAACATCTATCCCCTGCTCTTATGCCTGTGTAGGCTGTTCGTTTTGCCTGGAAGGCCGTCATCTACCACAGGGTCAGCCTCTGTTGTAGCCCAAGAGTCAGTTCAGTAGTCTGCTTGTCCATTACTGCTAGAGGCCTGTTGCAGGAAGATTCATGCAATAGGCCTTCCTTCCCCTGACTGCCAGCACCGGTTTTCCTCTGGCACCCGGGACCCAGGCCTTTGCTCTGGTCACAGAGCCAACTTTGTTGGGTTGATTTGCATACCCACTCCTGATTGGCTGGCAGGTGTTGCGGAGGTATGGTCAATTTGCATGTTTCTCTTTTATTATTGTAGATGTAATGAGTCACCCCAAACTTCGTGGCTAACAACCACGACGATCATTTTACGGCTGTGTCTCATGGGTCTAGGTGTGACTTGGCCCAGGAGGGCAGTCAGATGGTGGCTGGGGCAGGGGCCACCTTGACCACTTGCTCACTCACAGGCCTGAGGGTGGATGCTGGCTGTCAGCCAGGACCTTAGATGGGGCTGTCGGCCTCCCCAGGCGCCTGGGCTTCCTCCCAACATGGCAGCCACCTTTGTAGGCAAGCATCCCCAAGGAGAAATAAGCAGAAGCACTGCTGGCATTTTCTAACCAACCTTGGGGGTCAGGCAGCCTCATTTCTGCCGTGTTCTCTCTATGGAGGTGGTCACAAGATCCTGCCCAGCTTCGAGGGAAGGGGGCAGACGGAGATGCCTGTCCCCTTAATAAAGGAGTGGCCAGGTACCCAGAGAGCATGTTGACCAAACATGGGGTGTGGCCACTTTGGAAAGCACAGTCTATCATATATGACAACTCCTTCCCCAGGAAGCCCTCAGATCCCCGCCCCCTCCTCTAGGCAGCTCCATGCCTGCCTCCAGTATCCCCTCCTTACATATCGCAATTGTTTTATTTTTTATTTTTTGTCTGGCTCTTTGAAGGCATGGTCTGTGTTTCACTTACCTCTGTGCTTAGCATCTCAAGATCAGGAAATGTCTGCAAGGTAGTGACTGAGGGAGAGACTGGTCGTGACCCTCCCACCCGCAGGGAGAATGTTCTTCCCAGAGTGGCCCAGGTGCACCCCAGAGGGGCCCGCTCAGGTGCTAGGGGTCAGAGGCTGCCGCCGTACCCCACTTCAGCACGGCCTCCCCCGCCCCAGGTCTGAGACCGGCCCCAGCATGTGTGCACAGGTGCAGGCATTCCATCCAGAATCTTCCACGTAGCCCCAATAGCCTCCCCACCTTCTTGATCCTCTGCGGCATTTCTGACAATAGATGTAGAGGCAGCTCTGGGTGAAGTTCATGGTAGGGGGGACTGGCAGGAGGCTGACCCCTGCTTCCCCCTCCTGCCCCTGCCCAGCCAGCCCTCGAGCCCCAGAGGCAGAAATATCCCTTCTCATTTCCCAGCGCCTTCCCCAGGTGCCTGGCCCCGATTGCTGGGCCTCGGGCACAGTCGCCTGCCCGGGCATTCAGTGGGCCAGCTCCCTCGTGGGCACCCGGCCCGCTGCCTGCCAGGCCGCGTGCGCGGGGACAGGCTGGATGCTGTAATATGAACCGTGAAAGTGGATATTAAAGGCTTTATTGCAGGGTGAGGACTGCTAATTGCAACCTTCCTTTCAGGAAGCGGGAGCTGATGAGCTTAAGCAGCGGCACCCAATTATTACAGCGCTGTCAGCGCGGGGCTGGGAAGAGGGGGGCGGGGGAGGGGGCGGGCAGCAGAAGGCACGCTCACCTGAACTGGATCCAAGGCACACGCTGGGGCCCGGTCGGGGGTCCTAAAGGGAGATTGCGCTGAGCTCCCACCCCGTGCAGCCGTGCTGTGGTCGCCTGGATGTATATTTTTGCCACAACTGATCAAACTGAGTACATTTTGGTTTATGTAAGTTTTACCTTAATAAGGTTAACTTTTAAAAAGTGAAGAGGGAAGCCCCATAGTATGATACATGCTTTTCACATGCATGCAACCTTTCCACATAGGTATGGAAAGGCCTAGAAACGCCCAGAAGGAGGCTGTGGTGTTGGCCTCTGGCTGGAGGTAGGGGCGAGGACTGTGGATCTCGCTGCAAAGGGACGTTAGCCTTCACTGCATCTTGCTTTCTCAAAAGGAGGGTGTGTCCGTGTATTGCCTTGTCCTTAGGTTTTCAGAAAGTATGGGCGGCCTGCGGGAGGGGACACCCACGTGTGCTCCACCGTCAGAAATCAATCAGATGCCTTTTACCTCTTTGGGCCGGCCATTCCCTTCAGTTATTTATTTCTAGTTATGTATCTATAGCAACCTACAGCCAGACGAGTGCCCTTCTTCCTTGGCTCCGACCTTCCCTCCGTCTCACGCCATGGAAGCCCGTGATGATGCAACACCGCCCTTCACCGGCCGGGGCGCCAATTCCCTCAAACGTCGAAGACTCGCTTTCGCTGAGTCATGATGGCACCTGCCACAGGGAGCTCCTGGGCCCGCGGCCGGCAAACTCATCGGCCCACAGAGCCAAACATCAACAGCACAGCGATGGACATTTCTTCGGAGAGCCACATTTTTTTCAACTTAACCTTCTCCTAACGCCACTTCTTCAGCATAGACTGGCCCAGGCCGTGGTGTTTTGTGGAAGAGCCACACTCAAGGGGCCAAAGAGCCGCATGGGGCTCGCGAGTTGCCGACCTCGGTCCTGGGGGATTCAGTGAGAAGACAGAGGCCACGGGCTTGGCACGGGGTTCCAGAAATACGCACTGAGGTTGGTACTTTATTATTATTACCGCGTATTGATTCCAAGACGGTTTTTTTTTCCGTGTTTTAATATTTCCAGAATTAGACGCCTTTTCCAATCAATGTCATAATTTATCTGGCAGGGTTGTGTTTTATTTTCTCTTTCCTGGTACATAAAGAGTGATGCGCCTTCCGATCGGTGGCACCTGAAATTCTATGAAATATGGCGGAAGCTCAGAGCTCTCCTCGGAGGCCCCGTCGATATTTAACGCACGTTAGAAACGGGGAAAAGCGAGCGCTCCTACTGGCCCGGGGAGAGAGAGAAAAGCAGGATGGTTTAATTAAACCGTCGATGCTGCAACCCCTAGGACAGAGCGCTCCATCTGGCACAGCTGGCACGTCGGGGCGGCCCAGCTGCCCAGGCGCCTCGTACGGACCACGTTCTGGCTACTTGCTACCTCCTCCCTGAGTGGTCAACGCTGGTCCCTTGCTCTGTGGCCAAGCTATGTCCACCAGCCCCTTGGCCTCCCCTTCCTGCAGGCTTTCTTCGCAATCACAGGGCCCTCACCCACTGCCTCCGTTCCCCCCATGCCAGGGCAACAGAAGACGCTAATGGCACCATCAGCGTATCCCTCCGCCAGCAACCTTTCTGGCTGGGCCTTGAACGTGGCCGTGGGCAATGAGGGTTCTCAGTAACTAACCCTGGATACCTTCTGCAGGAGGTTGCTTTTGACAAAAAGCAGGGTTGATGGGAAAGGTGAGAAGCAGGCTAGGAGCATGAGGGAGGGTGGACTTCACCTGGGCAGGCCCCTGGCCAGCCCACGCAGCAGGCTCTCCGCAGAGTCAGGCTGCCAGGCCCAGGGGACGGAGCTCCCCGGAGCTGCCCTCACTCCCCCTGTCAGGTGCACGGCGAGTCCTCACATCCGCCTCAACCAAAGGCAGCCATCCTGGGCAGAGTGTCCGTGGGCCGGGCAGAGTGTCGGTGGGCCCGGCAACCCGGGGGCTACCCCAGTGAAAGCTCACGAGGGGTGGCACCCCACTGCCAGGACCCACAAGGGGTGGCACCCACTGCCAGGACCCACGAGGGGTGGCACCCACTGCCAGGACCCACGAGGGGTGTCATCCACTGCCAGGACCCACGAGGGGTGTCATCCACTGCCAGGACCCACGAGGGGTGGCACCCACTGCCAGGACCCACAAGGGGTGGCACCCACTGCCAGGACCCACAAGGGGTGGCACCCACTGCCAGGACCCACAAGGGGTGGCACCCCCTGCCAGGACCCATGAGGGGTGGCACCCACTGCCAGGACCCAGGCTGTTCCCATGGCTCCCCTCCAGGCCAGCGCGGTGCCTTCATTGCCCACGGCCACGTTCAAGGCCCAGCCGTTCAATTTCCTTTTTTTTTTTTTTAATTGATTTTCAGGAAGGGAGAGAGAGAGAGAGAAACACCAATGATGAGAGAGAACCATTGATCGGCTGCCTCCTGCACGCCCCCCACGCGGGAGCAAGCCCGCAACCGGGGCCTGTGCCCTGACCGGGAATCGAACTGTGACCTCCTGGTTCACAGGCGGATGCTCAGCCGCGGAGCCACGCCCGCCGGGGCCAATCTCCACCGTCTCCAGAGGCTGCCCCCTCACAGAGGCTTTGCCGAGTGAGCCCTGCAGGGCTCAGAGGAAGCGCTGCAGAGGGGTCCCGCTCAGATTAATGTGCAAACCTTCGTTACGGAGGCCTGGGCCACCGCAGTGTCTAAGGCCGTTCGCGAAGCCTGCCAGCCGGAGCCCTCGGAGGTCGGTGCCTCCAGAGGCCCGCCAGCCGTGGAGAAAAATCTCCGTGTGCAAACGAAGGTCAGCACATTAGCCCTGCGGTTTTCTCGCGGAATGGCCAAGGATCCATCTCGCGGAGAGAGAACAATTCCGAACCTCCAGGAGGATGCAGGGACCTCCAGAAGCCACGGGGCCAGATTTCCGTCCTTAAGTGGCTCCAGAGCCAAGTTCAGCCACCAGATAAAGGCCTTAGGGGCAAGCAAGGCATACATCCTTGAGGGACTTGAATGAACAGGGAGACAGATAGAAGCAGCACCAAATAAACAGCGGTACAGAGGGGTGGGGAGTAACGCCTGCCTTGGGGGTAATCCTGGAAGACCTCCCAGAGGAGGTGGCTGGCCCTTTGAGGGAGGTTTTGACGACTAAAGAGGAGTTATTCTTGCAACACCCACTAGCTGTGTGGCCTCGAACCAGTTCCATATCCTCTCTGAGCCTAGTTTCTCATCTACGAAAGAAAGCCGATAATACCTGGGTAGTTCCTACCTCAAAGCCAATGTGGGTGCGGCCCCCGGCTCAGCACTCAGCATCCAGCAGCCATTCTGCTTTATTCCAGCCAGCTGTGAGCAAACCCCTCGCCCCCAGAGCCCTCCTGTGTCCCCCAACCAGGGTCGCAGGAAAAGTGGCGGCTCGGAGAGGAGCCTGTGAGTAAAGAGCAGGGCGGGTGGCAGAGGCGTGACTGAGAAGAAGATCTTCCATGCTTTCAGGAGTGATTAAAAAGGTGTTTGGCCTCCCGTGAAACCTCGGTGATAGGGAAAGAACTGCCACCAAATTAGCTCCAAAGGAGGCGGCGCTTCCCCCCCCCCCCCCCCCCCCCCCCCGGCCCCGTACTAGGAACAGCTTTTCGGATCTTGGAAGGTGGCATGGGAGACGCGGGTCCCGTGGGCAGCAGCCCAGACACGGGGCCACACAGGGGCCCTTGTATGATCAATCGGTCAGGTCCTGGGTGGAGACCACAGGGGCACCAGCCCGTCTCAGCAGCCTCGATGACAGCGCTAGCTGTCCGGGAGGGCTTCGGCCGTCCAGCCCCATGTACACGCCGAAGGCTCAGGGCCGCCAGATGGACACTGAGAAAGAAACACGGGAACGACCTCAGCCATCTCTCGGGGTGTCTGTGGCACAGAACACCAGCCAGTGCCCACACGCCTTCCCAGCAGCCACCCCCCGCCCCCAGGCTGCTCCTGTCTGTGCCCTGGACCAACGGGTCTGGGGAGGTGGGAGGGGTCTGGTCTGCCCGCCTCAGGCCACCTGTGCCAAGCGAGGCGCTGAGGATGCTGAGGATGACACCTGAGGGCTGGACCGCTCAGCGTCCTGGCCGGCTGCCTCCGGCGCCTTCTGAGATGGAGCGGGATGCGGGCAGAGCATCAGCATCGGAGATGCTCTCCCTCCGGGGCCTGGAGCAGAACAGCGCCCACTCGGTGTCACCGCTGTCTGGCGCCTGGCGTCCTGCGGCTGCGCCTCGGATCGAAGGTGCCCGCCAAGAACAGGGCGCCGATTGGTGAGGCGAGGTGCGAGCTCACACGGTGGCTCCTCTCTCCTCCTTCCTGGCTCCTCACCGGGGCGACGTGACTGTGCAGCTTCTCCCGGCAAGAGATGTCTACCTCCCCCACCCCTGCATCTGTGTCCCGGGCTGCTGTGGCCAACGGCCATCACCTGGAGGTTTAAGAACACATTTACGCCCTCACAGGTTTGGGGCTAGAAGCCCAAAGTCAAGGTGTCCTCAGGGCCAGGCTCTGTCCGAAGGCTCAGGGCCAGAATCCGTCCCAGGCCGCCCTCCCGGCTCCAGGAAGCTGCCGGAAGCCATGGGGTTTCTTGGCTAGGAGCTGCAGCCCTCCCATTTTGGCCTCCGACTTCCCGCCTTTTCCACGTGTTTCTCTGTCCCTGTGACCTCTCCTCTTGCAAGGACACTAGTCCTTGGACGTAGGGCTCATGCTAAATCCAGAATGACACTTGCAAGAACTTGAACTCAGTCACATCTGCAGAGCCCCTATTTCCAAACAAGGTCACCTTCTCAAGGCCCGGTGGATGTGACTTTCGGAGGGACACCAGTCAACATACTCTCCCCCTTCTCTCCCCTCCCACTTTGACTCTGCACCGGCCTTGCATCCAGCTTCCGGCCAACAGAATGCAGCCGAAGTGACGAGGTTCGGTTCTCAGGCCAGGGAGCTCCGGCTCTTGCTGGCTGAATCCTGAGACCCGAGGTGGACAAGTGTGAACTGGCCAGTGGAGGATGAGACATAACACGGAGAGGGGCCTGGCCATTCAGCTTAGCTCGCTGAGCCATCCTAGGCCAGCCAGACTCCACCCCACCCCCCTCACCCCGCCTCAGACCAGCTGAGCCCAGCTACACAGCCACCTGCCGAATCAGGACTGAACAGAGAGCCACCAACCTTGGGGTTACTTGTTACCCTGCAATAGACGACCGTTCCTAAGACGTGCCTGGTTTCAGTCAAATGGGGGGCGGCTGCTGGGAGTCACATCAGCCCCCCAAACGGCATCAAACCAAAGCAGATACGAATCTTTGTGGGGTGCCTGGAAGAAGCATCTGGAGCCTAATTTTTTTGACGTTTCTGTCCATTGTTCCCTGCCATCCCCTCGTTACCTCCAACCTATTGGACAGTCTATGAGGGCACTGCCACTCCAGCCTCAGAAACTAAAACACATGGCTGCTGACCCCCCTTCCCCCCCCCCCCCCCCCACTGCACACAGCCCACAGCCCATGCACCGCCCAGCATCCTTCTGTGGTCCCCTTAATGTGGAGCCATGCACACAGTGGTGCCTAATAAAGCACGGAGGTGGCGGTGGCGGTGAAGCCCAGGCCCAAGCCCAGAGCCACCAAGATTCAGAAAATAGCATGAGTCATGGCGCCCCAGCCTCTCCCGCTGCCTCTCCGTCTTCCAGGCCGTGAGAGGAGCTACATTCCTCCTGTGCCTCAGAGTCACGCACCAGCCGAGACGTTGCCCGTTTGAAATCCCAGAGATGGGACCCCCTACCTGGCCGGGGCCACCGATTAAGAGCCCCAAAGCCAGCCATCAGCAGGCGCCGGGGCCATGCCGGCGGAAATTAATCACTTGCCTCGCAAGGGTATTTATTTTCTCCTTTCTACCTGCGGCGAAATGGGCCGTGAGCTGGAAATTTCCAGAGCAGCAGGCTGAACTTCTGGCCTACATGGGGACAACTTTCTTTTAAAGTGCCACATTTGCTCGGTTCAATGCCACCATTAGAGGACAATGGCCAATTTTCCGCAGACCCGGGATGTCGTTTTTGTCTAAAGAGTGAGCGCGTGGGGAATTTACTAACCCGGCTGCGACTGCCCATGGAAACAGGTTATTTAACAGGATTTAAATACTAAGCCGTAGCTCCCGACAGCGGGGAGGAGGCGGCGGGAGCCTTGGTCAGAGCGTTTCCCTTCTAGCTCTTAGGCAAAGCCAGGGTGAAAGACAAGAGACAGGGGGAAATGGACAAAGACAGTGCCAAAGAGGGGGGTCGGGATGACCCCAATCCAGAGATGGTGCCTGCTCTTTTGAAGGTGAGAGTAAAATATGTTGTGTTCATGCAGCCACGTTTTCATTCAGCAAGTGTTTGTTAAAGCATCTCCTAGCTTTAAAGCTCTCAGTTGGTATTAAACCAAAGCAGGTACCAATCTTGGTGGGCTTCCTGGAGGAGGCATTTTGAGCTAATTCTTTTATATATATATTATTGATTTTTTTACAGTGAGGAAGGAAGAGGGATAGAGAGCTAGGAACATCGATGAGAGCGAAATATCAATCATTCGCCTCCTGCACGCCCCCTACTGGGGATGTGCCCACAACCAAGGTACTTGCCCTTGACCAGAATCAAACCTTGGACCCTTCACTCCACAGGCTGATGCTCTATCCACTGAGCCAAACCGGTCTCAGCTGGAGTTAATTCTTAACCTAATGCTTTGATGCTTATGTCAATTGTTCCCTACCATCCTCCAAACTTCCTCCACCTTGCTGGCTTGCTCAGACAGAGAAATGAATAGATTATGTGGATTCATCTTAGGAGTCCAGTCCTTCCATCACGAACTATAATCTTAGGTTGTTGTAAGCCTCAGTTTCCTCACCTCTAAAATGGGAATCATGATACCTATCTCAAGCCATCGAATTGAGCATCTAATGAAAGTGTAGGCGAAGCTTCTGGTTTAACCCCAGGTACGTGTGAGATATGCACAGCGCCCACGTTTGTTCTCTCCCTCTCGGCCTTTGCCATGCTCCATACCTGACCTTCTAAGTCTGCTCAGAAGGGCACCTCTTCCAGGCAGCCTTCCCCCGCCGGGGTGTCACTGAACTTTGGGATGGCCCTGCCCTTACCAGCATAGTGTGGTGTCTAAGCCTGAGGGCTGGGGTCAGACTCCGAGATTCAAGTCTTAGCTCCGCAGCTCACCTGCTCTGTGACATTGAGTGAGATATCAACGCCCTGTGATTCTCAGTTTTAAAAACACAGTCCAGCCCTGGCTGGCATGCTCAGTGGTTAGCGCTTCAGCCCTAGAACCAAAAAATTGCAGGTTCAATTCCAGGCAAGGATATGTACCTGAGTGCGGGAGGCAGCCAATGAACGTGGCTCTCTCACATTGATGTTTCTCTCTCTCTCTCTCCCCCTCGCCCCTTCCTTCCACTCTCTCTAAAATCAATGGGGAAAATATCCTCCAGTGAAGACTAACCGAAAAACAAACAAACAAAAACCAGTCCATGCATCGTAGGGCTGCGAGGGTTGAAAGAGACGACCCCTATGGCAATGCTTTCCCAGGGCCAGGCACATAGCATGTGTTCGATAAGTGACAGCCCGCTGGTGTCCACGCTTGTGCTGCACCTTGGCTGCGAATGACAGGGTTCCTGAGAGGCCCGGATGTCCGCGCTGTACCTGTTCTCACTCGAAAAACAAAAGCAAAGCTCCTTTGCCCAAGCCCACTCCTGCGAAGGCGCGGCCGCCTCCTCCTCCAGCCCCACACCTTCCGAGCAGAGTTTTGCATCCAGATTTACTTTTCCCAGTTACTCCGTCTGCTCACAAGTCCCTCCGTCCTCTCCAATGCTAAGGTGACCAGGCGTCCAGCTTTTGGTGGGACAATGCTGATTTTTTAAAAAATATATTTTATTGATTTTTCACAGAGAGGAAGGGAGAGGGATAGAGAGTTAGAAACATCGATGAGAGAGAAACATCGACCAGCTGCCTCCTGCACACCCCCCACCGGGGATGTGCCCGCAACCAAGGCACATGCCCCTGACCGGAATCGAACCTGGGACCCCTCAGTCCGCAGACTGACGCTCTATCCACTGAGCCAAACCGGTTTCGGCAACAGTCCCGGTTTTTAACAACTTGTCCCGCGTCCTACAGCGTTTTTAAAAAGTCCCGATTTTTGGAAAGAAATTGGGACTTTTTAAAAACGCCTTGGGATGCGGGACAAATTGTTAAAAAGTGGGACTGTCCCGCCAAAAGCGGGACGTCTGGTCACCTTATCCAACGCGCACGGAGTCTTTGAAGACGGGATGTGCTGGGCCCAGAACAGGAAACGCTCCATCGTCTGCACAAACGGCAGCAAGAAGCACTCTCCTCCCTCTCGGCCTAAGCACGTGCTGCATGACCCTTACGCAGCGCCTCCCTCCTCCTGCTGCCTCGTTTACTCTAATTTCAACGTGACTTTTCACTTCCTGTGGTAGCACCAGGTGGAGATGGATGGAGGGTTGAGCAGGGGACGGGGGGAGGAGGGAGGGAGAAGGGAGCAGAGCGGACGAGCAGTAGGACACCCCAGTGAGACCCTTTCCATGCCCCAAATCAGGGCCCACTGCCGGGGAGAATTTGCACGTGAACGTATTTTGGAGAGGGCCCCTGGGGACAGTGTTTGGGTGCTGAAATATTGGCATTCCAGCGGTCTGTGGGCACAAAGGAATAGAATTCTTGAAATCCAAGTTGTTCCAAAAAAGCTGGGGGTGGTATCCATTGTGGGTCCGGGGAATCTAATCTTGACACAAAACAGCTGGGCTCGTGAGTTCTCTATTCGAGTTGCTTGCAGCCCTGCACATCCATTACCTGTCACTATTATTTATTCATTAACCGTCATTAATTATGGGCAAACGAGGTGCCTAATGGGTGTCTCCTAGCTCTATCCTGCGCTCATCCCAGGTCCCCAGCGAGCCGCCGCCTCAGCCAGCAGGAAACCAGCGGGCCATGCTCTGAGGCCACCTTCTCCCTCGTGTCTTGTCCTTCCCAGCCCTCGGGTTCCCTCCTGAAGTTCGGGCCTCCGTGAGCCCCCAATCTCTGCCCATAGCCCTTCTCTGTCATAGCCCCTGCCCCGTCCCACGATGGGAATGGATGGGGGAGGAAGAATGGATGGAGGAGGGGGGGTGAGAAGAAGAAGAAGGGAAGACCAAAATACATAGAATTATAAAAGGAAGCCATTCTATTGAAACGCGGCTATCAAAATGTTTAAATAAACAAATGGTAGCCATTTGTCGTCTAAAAACCTGACCTGTGGTAATTCCCGCGCTCTTTAATAACACCTTCAAAACACGAGATCTCGCACAGGTCTAATAACCAGCATTCCTGTAACGTGGCGAGGAGCGTAAACAGCATTTTGAGGCATCTGCCATCACTACAGCACGATGTGAAAACACGCGTTTCCCATTGATGCCGAGGTCCCCTGTGCTGCTCCTATTATTGAGAATAAAGAACTTTTCGCCCTAGCAGGTTTGGCTCAGTGGATAGAGCGTCGGCCTCCGGACTGGAGGGTCCCGGGTTCGATTCCGGCCAAGGGCACATGCCAGCGTTGCGGGCTCGATCCCTGGTGGGGAGAGAACCGGAGGCAGCCATTGATGTTTCTCTAATCATCGATATTTCTCTATCCCCCTTCCTCTCTGAAATAAATAAAAATATACTTTTTACAAAGTACTACCCCCCCCCCCCACTCAGGTTCACAGACCCCCTGAATCGGTTATGGACCCCAGGCCACAAGTCGGCAGCAGCGGTGTGTGCCTTTTGCGGTCTGTGCACAGACCTTTGTCCCCACTAATTCCCTGGGGAGGCTCCGGGAGGTGCGGATGGGGACGGGGAGACTCGTTCCCGCCACGGAAAAACGAATGAACTCTAACTCCCGGGCTGCGGTTTACCGGTCTGATCCGAAATAGATGCTGAGCCACTGCAGGTGGCGAAGACGAGGGCTGCTCAGAGGTCTGGTCTACCCCGAAGCAGAATAACGATCTGCCCGCCCATGTCCAAGGCCACAAGCCAACAAGGATAGAGGGGCCTCCCCCACCCCAAACTGCTGGAGGTTTCATCACTGCAGGGGGCGCCATGCTGGTGGCTCTTTGCAAAGCCACACCCATGTCACCCCTAGGGCAGCGATTTTCAATCCGCGTGTGGCAAGAACATTTAGAACGAGCATTGCCTGGCTATGCAGTCAAGGACACTGACCTCTTTTCCCTGAGATTGTCCAATAAAAAAATGACAATAATCGCCGCCCGGTGTGAACAAATCCAGATTACACCTGTGGGTTGCTGTGGGGTTTTTTGATCAGATCAGAAAAAAAAATAAAAAAAAATACATTTTCCAGTGTGCTGCAGGGTTGTAGGGATTCGTTTATGTGCTGGGAGATGAAAGGGTTGGTAACCACGGCCCTGAGGCTCCATCCTGGAGGAGACCTGAGTCCCGAGCACAGCCCTGGCACCCTGCACCCAGGCCGACCTGGGCCCCAGATGTCCCTCAGCGGGTGACAGTGGGTATAGGGTCTCAACCATGGCCTGGCGGTGGTGCGGGGCGCCTGGGGTCCAGAGGCGGAGGTGACGGGAAGGGGGGGCAGTGCCAGGGAAGCGTGGCGTCACCCTGGAGCAGAAGGCCCGAAGGGGAAGAGGAGCTCCGGGCAGGCGGGCATGTCACGTAATTACGGGAGAAAAATTAGGCCCGCGCCCGGCTCTCTCTGCCTCCGTCTGAATGATCATCGCCCTTATTATAAAGCAACTAATTATTAGCCTGGCTCATTAGCAATTATAAATCTCTAACTCCAGAACTCCATTAAAAAAAATGACAAGTTCGCACTTAATTATTTTCCCAACTGCCTGGATGGTGCAGTGTGAACGCTCGTGGTGCCCGTGGCTCTCGGGAGCGGCCGGCCTCAGTGCCGGGGAGGGGCCCTGCTCTGCTCCCACCTCCTGCTCTCTGTCCACCAAGGCATTCCAGAGGGTGACTCTGTGGCAGGAACCAAGCACTAGACAGGGGCAGGCCTGCATCATGACCGCGGGCGACCTGATGCGGGGGCTCCCGCCCTTACCTGTCTCCCCCTAAGTCACCGAGAGAGGAGGGAACTGCCGACGTTACTGCCAGGGCTCCCTTTGGGCTGACCCCAACGACGGGGCCCCGTGTCTCAGCCCACTCCCTCTGAATGGCGACCTCATCCTGGGCCTGCAGACCCCCGCCTGCCGGAGACCCCGAGTTCCGTCAGAAGACTGCCTGCTTCCCAGAGACCATCGGCCCTGCCCCTCTGCTCCCCGGCTCTCCCCCGGCCTCCTGCCAGGCTGGTCTCACCACAGAGACAGGACCCCGGCGTTCCCTGCCTCCGGGCCGGCCTCCCCGGCTCTCCCCGGCTCTCCCTGGGCTCCGCGGGTTGGAGACAGCGAGGTGCTCATGGCGGTGGGTAGGGACAGGCCCTGGCAGCAAAATGACAGGTAATTGCCCCTAAATCCCCGGGGGAGACACGGGGAGGAGGAGGAGGAAAAGTTATGGCCGTGGAACTCAGTCTTAAAAATTATATCACCTTTGCTGACAGCGTAATTACTCCTTTTCCCTGAGATTTAGTGCAGATCTCCAATCCTCACACAGCCTCTTCCTCCTTCACTCTCTCCTCTCCCGGGGCCTTCGGAGGCTGCATTCCTGGCACGTGCCTGCATCTCCGCGTCTCCGTAGGAGCAACCGGGCCCGGACTGGCCCTGGGAGAGGTCACCAGGGTGGGGGGGACGGTGCCGAGCGACCAGGAGGAAGGGTTCCTGACCCCGGACCTACTGTTGGGGTCCCCCGCCCCCCTCCCACCCAGGACAGGAAGCCATATCCTCCTAAATGACTCCTGAACACCTAGGGGCCTCACCTCGCAGACCTAGCGGTGCCCACCCACTGGGCAAAGGGCTGCTCCATGCCCGGCCCTCCCCGGAGCATCTGATGATCTACTTGGATGCAGAGGCACGTTAGTGCTGGGGCGCTGGGAGCACGCCCCAAATCCATGCACTGTGGTGCCTCCGTGGCTGGGTGATATGCATTAATGGGTCGGCCCTGAGCTATAGGAGGCACAGCCCAAGAAAAGACAGAATTTAAGGGGTTAAAGGCACACAGTCTGCATGCACTCCATCTCCCCTCTTGCAGCCAAGGTGTGAGAGTCAAAAGCCTCTTTCATTGGGGGGGGGGGGGGGGGGGGGGGGGAGGAGATGGTGTGGAGCCGGTCATGTTTCTGGCCTTGGTCCATAGGTGTTTCCTCCGCCTGGCACTTGGCAGGGAGTGAGCGGCCGGGGCGAGGGGTGTGCAAGAGGAATCTGGAGGGCCTTCTGTTGGCCCTGCCCTGTGGGGAGCCCAGGAGGGATCTGCAGAAGAGAGAAAGCAGGGAGTGGATGCAGGGAAGGGATGCAGGGAGCAGGCAGGGGTTGGGGGGATGCGGAGGATGGAGAATCCATGTGGCCAAGGAGGGCTTGTTAGTGTTACAGATCCCTGGAGCCCTAGGAGGGCAGGAACAGGAAGCTGTGGCTGTGTCTGGACCCACATGGCTGGAGCTACAGCTAAAGGACAGAATCGATCTAGTTGTGGACACCTCTACCACCATGGCCTCTGGACATGGTCACTGCCCCAAAAGACCACTGCAAACATATTCTAACATCCCGATGTCCTTTCACTACACATTCCAGAATCAAAGCCTGACTGTGTAACCGGCTGGGCTGAGTCACCCCACTGAGCCCTTTGGTTGGGATTGGCCAAGCTGAGTCACCTGACTAGATCCTGGCTGTCAGGGTTGACTAGGCCCAGTCACCAGGCTGGGCGCTGGCTGATGGGACTGGCCAAGCTGAGCCACTTGATTGGCCTTGGCTATCAGGGGCAGGAGAAGAGGGACCCCCTTTGGATTGAGGAATGAATGGGGCAAAGCTGTATCTTGCAACTCTTCCCACAGGGGGGGTCTACCCCCCCACACCAAGTCCACTGCCTGTCCTTAAAGCTTTTCCCCTCACCTCCTCCCCAGTTCACCTGCTGGCCTGGTCAAGGTCAATGCCCAATTCACACTTCCCAGAGTCCTTCCCTTTAGGGCAGACAAGTCAGAAACCTCCCTGGGGAGGGAGACGGCACGGGGGGTGGGGGCCTCTATGACAGAGCACATTCCGAAGGAGAAGAGAGCCGTTTGGACGTGAAGACGGAGCCAGTGGGTTTGGCTTGTCTCCTTGGATCAGGGGCAAGACTGATTTCATTCACAAATACTCCCCAAGATCGTGCACTCCGAAGCAGGCTGCCGCTGGCTGCTCACGAGTCTCTGTGACCTTCCCCTACACACCACCACCACCACCGCACCTGGACTCCGCTCCCTGGTTTCCGACATTATCCTACACACCACCACCACCACCACCACCACCACCACCGCACCCGGACTCCGCCCCCTGGTTTCCGACGTTATCCACTTGGGGTGTTTCACAGAGGAAATCTGAGGGAAAGTGACCTTGAGAGCCACGGCCAAGGTCCTTAAACGTGCAGGGGCCTCACTCAGCATCCCCGGAGCATCCCCAGCCCTTTTAAACGATTTCCCATTTCTCCTTCAATCCCACGTTGGGGCCCCTTCCTGCAGCCACGGGCAGTGTCTCAGCTCAGAAGACCGAGCTGACCTGGGAGGCCTCAGGCCTCTAACTCCCTCTCCCCTCCCAGCCCGGCCCCGTCCCAGCCTGTCCTGTCCCCACTGACTGATGAGACTAACCGGTGCCCGGTCTCCGCGGATCCGCTCCGTGCGGACTGCAGACAATGGCTTTCAAATTGATTTAAAGCCTGTGTCATGCTGGCTCAGAGAAAAATCCCCACAGAAATTAGCCAGTTTAACATCTGGGGATGCTCAGCAGAACATGTGCTGAGTAATCACGGAGGATGCGCCTTCTTCCCGGAGCGCAGAGGGACAGAGGTGCGCAGGGACTCCGGACGCCCCGCCCCGAGAGGCCTGAGCCTGTGCTCCCAGTGCAAATTGGGCCAGGGCCCCGGGGTGCCACTGGCACCGGACAGGGGGCCACCTCCTCCAGGCGAACCTGGCCTCTGCTCTCTCGCTCACTCTCACCTTCATCCATCAAGTGAGACGCACACCTGGTGTGTGCTTCGGCCCAGGCCCGCGTCAGCTGGTGCCTGAATTGTCGCACCAGCTGCCCCAATGATCTTCCGGTGTGCAGTGTCTGCCTCATTCAGCATACACACACACACACACACACACACTGACACACACACACACTGACACACACACACACATACTGACACACACACACTGACACACACACACACACTGACACACACACACTGACACACACACTGACACACACACACACACACTGACACACACACACACATACTGACACACACACACACTGACACACACACACACATACTGACACACACACACACTGACACACACACACACACTGACACACACACACACTGACACACACATACACACTGACACACACACACACAGACTGACACACACAGACTGACACATACACACACACACACTGACACACACACACCCTGACACACACACCCTGACACACACACACGCTGACACACACACACTCACACACACACACACACACATGCTGACACACACACACTCACACACACACACACTCACACACACACTGCCACAGGCCAACCTTCCCCTCCACAAACCTAAATAAGTCTCCTTCCCTGAGAGCGCCCTGGAGTGTGCCCCTGTGTCCCCATGGCGCCTTCAGCACCCAGGTCCTCGCTGCCACATGGAGAGAGGGTCCCCCCGGCGGGTACCGAGGCCCAGCACCGCCAGCACCAGAGCTCCCCTGGGGCCTCTCTCAGAAGGGGGAGCCTCATTCCCTGCTCCGTCTGGTTTCCACACCTTCCTATACATTTGGTCCATGGGCGTCTGGTCCCTGTTCACATACATGTAAGCGCTATATGGGAAACCCCTTGGCCAGCAAGGGCTGACAGAGGCGAGACCCCGCCCAGCACCATGTCTGGCTCATGCCCATGACCTTGGGGGGTCCCCTCTGCTGTGAATGGAAATGCACAGGCACAGCCCCGCCCACGGGGACTGGTCTTCCCCCGGAAGCCTCGCCCTCCGGCTGCAAGGCCTTCCCATTGGCCCAGCAGCCAGGGTGGGGGTCTGGGTGTGATTTTTTCGTTGGTTGTGCGCCAACATGGATCTGTGCTGTACTTGTTTCAGGGGAGGACTTCTTCAGCCACCTCCGATGCATCCCTCTGTCTAACCCACTGGTTCTCAGCACTCCGGAACTTGCTAGAAATGCAAACCCTAATGCCCTCCCCAGACTCACTGGATGGCAGACTCCCGGGTGGGCCTGGCCACCGGGCTGAACAAGACGTGCTCTCTGGCTCACGTCAATGCGCACCCAGGAACGCAGCCGCCCAGGGGGGATCACCTGGACAGTTACCAGGGAGGAAACTGAGGCTCAGCGTATTGGGTGCCTCACCCAGGCTCCCACAAGGAGGCCGCATCTTGAGGGGAGCATGTGCTGGGCTGAAAAGTGGCCCCCAAAAGACAGCCCTGTCTAAGTCAGACCTGCGAACGTGACCTTACTTGGGAAAAGAGTCTTTGCAGGAGTAATTAAATTTAGGATTTTGAGAGGAGATAATCCTGGATTATCTGCTGGGCCCTAAATGCCACCACATGTGTCCTGAGAAAACAGAGGAGCTTTAACACCCCAAGACGTGGGGGCGGCAGACAGGGGAGTGATGCAGCCATAGCTGGGCAAGGCCGTGGCCCCCAGACGCAGGGAGAGGCAGGGATGATTACTCCTTAGGGCTCGGAGGGAGCCTAGCACCTCCTCCCCCACCCCCCCCACACACACACCCCACCCCCACCCCCAGCACCGGACGGAAGGCCGGGGCTCCCAGAACGGGAGAGAACCCATTTTTGTCATTTTTAGCCACTGAGTGTCTCAGAGCAGAGTCCAGCAGCCTGGGACCCGGACTCGAAGAGGCAGAGGCACTGGCCCTCCCAGGGTGCGGCCGGACCCCAGGAGGAGAGAGGGGGACGCTTGGGGACGGCCACACCGGCCCTCTCTCTGCAGCTCTTCAGGCCTCAGGGCGGGTGGCCGGGACCTGCTGGAGGGGAGGCTGCCACGGGGCAGGGACCGGGCTGCCTGCTTGATGCCCAGGCCTTTACCGAGGGAGCGAATGCTGCCATCGGGGCTCCCTCCATAGGGCGTGGCTGGGGCTTCAGAGCTGGTTTCTTTCCAAAGTGAAGGTTCTCATACAAGAATAAAACAACTCCACGGAAGTGTTGGGAGGCCAGAGAACATCCTGGGGACTCATCCCTTTGGGAGATTTCTCAGGCACCTTCATCTCCATAGTAACCGATCGATGGAGCCCGCCATGCGGCCTGGGGTTCCTGTGAGCAGGCGGCTCTGGCCCAGCGGCCGGGGCTGGCCTGAGAGCCTGCATTCCCACCACGCTCCCAGGGATGCTGGCGGCCGGCCTGGGTGCCAGGCTGAGCGTTGCAAAGCCGAGGCCTGGGGACTCGGGGCGAGGCCCTACCATCACCTGCTCCCTTGACGAGGAGACGGAACACGAGGCCAAGAAGGGGAGGTGGCGCGCCCGAGGTCACGCAGCTGGAATCCATGTTTGACACCAACCTGAGCCCAGGGCCCTGCCAGGTGGAAGTGCGGGGGAGGATGGCCGGCCTCCCCTTGGGGATGCGAGGCCCCCCTTGCAGACCCAGCTCAGCACCCCGGGCCAGATTCCGGAACAGGCTTCCGCTGCCAGGCTGATGGACAGCCCGGCCCCTCTGCGAGGTGCGAGGCGCTCTCCGCAGATGCAATCAGGGCTCCGGAGACGTCCCGGCAGCCGGCGTGTGGGGAGGCGGCGCAGTAACTCATTTAATCAAGGAACAGATGGGGCGCTGATGGCGTGTGGGAAAATCAGGGCTCTGTGATAACGTCCTCTTCCCCGCCCGGCCCCCGCAGCCCGCGGCTGCTCCAGCAGCAGCTCCCCGCGCCAGCCCGGCCCTGCCCAGGCCAGGGATGTTTCTCCGGGAACCTCGGGCCCCAGAGATGGGGGCAGGGGCGCGGGGGAGGCTGCTGCCTGCTGGGCCAGACCCCAGGCTCCCTCCCCCGCTCCCCAGCTTCCTGCACACGCGGAGCCCAAAGCTGGCTGCCCCTCCCTCCGGAGCCAGAGGGGCTGCGCACGGAGGCTGTGCAGAAGGCTCTGAGATGCTGTCTGCCGCACACTCCTGGTCGCGTGCAGACAGGAAATGGAGCTTATCTGTCTGCTTATTCTCCCCTTGCCCACCGCCAAGTTCATAGACCCTTGGCCCCGGCTTCCTTCAGCAGTATCTGGGGCCAAGGACAGGATGCATCAAGACGTCAGCAGTGGTTTCTGCTCCGGGGTGGGTAGGGGGGTGGAGGGAGAGGGGTTGGCTATCCCCAGAGGACATGTGGCAGACATGTCACTGGAGACATTTCACGACTCAGGGAGGGAGCTCCTGGCACCCAGTGGGTGGAGGCCAGGATGCTGCTGCCCAGCTCACAAGGCGCAGGATGGCAGCCCCACAAGATGACTCCATCCAGGTCGTCAGCGGAGCCTGAGACACCGGCTCTGCCCAGCGCCGGGGGGGCCGGCGACCCTACCCCCAGGTAGACTCCACTCCTCTGGCTTTTCCAGGCCACCCAGACCTCAGATTAGCACCTGGACTGTCTCCCCAGGTCCTCCAGCCACACGTGCACACGCACGCACACGCACGCACACGCATTCCAAAAGCTGTGCTTTAAGTGGGCCCTGGTAGAGTCTCACGCACTCACTGTGCCAACGCCACTCACCTGTCAGGCGGTTCAGCGGCTGCGCCATGTAAGTAGGCTTAGCCAATCCTGACAGCCAGGACCCGCCATTCCCCCCCTTCCCTTTGCTGCTGGCTTCCCCCTGGATGGGACATCTGCCTGTGACGGGCCCGGGGCCAGCAGGCCGGGGAGGAGGGAGGTGGCCTGGCAGTCCCTCGGGCCTCCTGTAGCCAGGCTGTCCTTCCCAACTCACAGGGACAGGAGAGCAGACTCCCTCCCTTGGGGTCGCCCCCCAGAGCTTGGGTGACCTCCTGCGGCAGAAGCCACGAGACCAGCTCCTCCCCTCTGACCCCGGTCTTCCTAGCAAGCCCTGACCCCGAGCAGCTGTTATTAGTGAGACTCAAACCCTCTTCTCGGCCGAGTGTCAGTGTGTCCCAGAGGCTGAGCTCAGCGTGCATGACAGCCGTCCCTCAGCCTCCTCGGCCTTCCTAAGACGTGGTGTTATCCCCACTCGACAAAGAGACTGTGTCTCAGAGAGGCTGAGTAACTTGCTCAAGACCATGCAGCCAGGGAGTAAACAGCGCACGGAGGACTTGAACGCTTGACCGACTCCAGAGCCCAGGTCCCTCGCAGCCCTGTTCTCACTGCCCCTCGATCCTGACCGGTCCTCACACCCACAGCACCGGGTTACCGGAAACTTGAAAACGGCCTGTTTCACCCACCACCGCCTAGGGCTGGAGGTCACGTGTGCCTGGCCGTGTCCAGCCCTCTCCCCGGGTCATCACAAATACTGATGTCCCGCTGGGGAACCCCTGCTTCCAGCTCCCTGGGCCCCTCCCCTCCGCCTGACCCCATGGGGGCAGCTGTTTCTGTGTGCTCCCCAAGCCCGGGGCCCCTCTCCTGTCTCCCAGAACAAATGTCTCCCCGGTCCCCGCTTTCTGAGAATTCTCCCAGCTGGCTCCTGCCTTTCCCTTCTCGGTAACAATTGTTCCCTCTCATTGGAAACCCCTTCATCTCCGGCTGAGCAGGGCCTCGGGGCTTCCTCTGGGCCTCGGAGGTGTTGTTCCGGGTACCGATTGGAGTGAAAGTACAGCGATTCGTCAAAGGGACACACCGAGCCGTACGAGGAGCTCAGCGCGGGAGCACACCACCACCTGCACGGTCCCCAACGCCGGTTCCTTGTCACCCCCCGGGGCCCTGCAATCCCACAGGTGTGTGTGTGTGTGTGTGTGGTGGGGGCTGGGGGACTTATTTCCATTCCACCGGAAGGCGTGAGGAGTTAGCGAGGGCAGAGTTAATCCTCGGATGCCCTGCTGGATCGGCTTCTTACCTGGTCCCGTGTCAGCCAGCTGAGCGCTCACCCTCTCTGGGTGCCTTCGTGTCCATGTCCCGGAAAGTTCCGCCCACCAGGGTCTCTTCCTGCATCCCAGCCGCGTGGCCCCCACGCCGAGGGCGAAGCAGAGCCTGGGCCAGGCGCCTCCAGCCAGTGGAAACGGCCAGACATGGGCGGGCAGAGCTCCCACGTTGCCTCTCAGTGCCTCGAGGCCAGGGTCTCTGAAGGTTTTTATTTATTTTTTTAAAATATATTTTATTGATTTTTTTTTTTTTTACAGAGAGGAAGGAAGAGAGATAGAGAGCTAGAAACATTGATGAGAGAGAGAGATCAACCAGCTGCCTCCTGCACACCCCCTACCAGGATGTGCCTGCAACCAAGGTATATGCCCTTGACCGGAATCGAACCGGGGACCTTTCAGTCTGCAGGCCAACGCTCTATCCACTGAGCCAAACCAGTTTCAGCCTCCGAAGGTTTTTAAAGTCGTCCCGTTGAAAAAGGAGCGGCGTATCCTGAACTGTTAGTGGCGGTAGGCCAGCAGGCGGCCACCGCACGGAGGCGGTGGGGTATGGGGCTAAGGGTGCTCAGCTAACAGCAGAGCTGCCTTCTCCATCACCTGCACAGTCTGAGGCACCTGGGGCCCCCTCCTCCCACCCCAGGCCTCCGTTTGCTCCTCAGTCTACACATGAGAACATTCCAGGACCTCCTGAAGGAAGCGTGTGGGGAAAAGTCTTCACTTCCCCCGAGGGCTGATGGGAAGGCACCTGGAGGGCTGATGGGAAGGCACCTGGAGGGCTGATGGGAAGGCACCTGGAGGGCTGATGGGAAGGCACCTGGAGGGCTGATGGGAAGGCACCTGGAAGGTTGATGGGGAGGCACCTGGAGGGTTGATGGGAAGGCACCTGGAGGGCTGATGGGAAGGCACCAACATCAGGGCCGTGTTCCCATTCGGGGCACTCGCTCCTCTGGGGATCCCTTCCCCACAGCAGCATGAGGGGGAGGGCTGCCCGCTCCCTTCTCGAACCCTCGGGCTGGGCCATGGGCTCTGCATAAGGACCAGCCACCGGGCTCTCACCGCTGGCTTTCTCTCCTCTGCTCTCCAGCTTCACTCTCTGAGCCTAAGGACTCCCTGTACCCACGCCCAGCCCCGCAGGAGTCCCAGCTGACCGTGTGGAGAGGCCCACACTGGTTTGCCACCATTAGGAGCGCCCATATCCTTGGGACAATCTGAGAGCCTCGAGCTGGGCAGCCAGGGTCCCGGGCCGGGAGCCCTATCCCTGGGGATGGAGGCAGAGAGGAAGCTTTGTTTTGTAAAAAGAATCACATGCACGTCGGCTGTCTGACTCCAATGCTCCCAGCAGGAGATCCCGCACCACCTGCCAGCGCTGACAGGGAGGAAACGGTGACAAATGCCACGGTGACGACGGACACGGAGCCGCGTCTGCAGGCAGGAGTGGGGACCTGGGCTCCACGGCCACCTGGGCTCTCGCTGTGGGTTACAGGTGTGACGCCGAGGCTCTGCCCGTGTCTGTCATCCGCGCCGAGTCCTGGCCCGCTCGGTGACACATAACTCCACCGTGAGCTTTAGAATTGCGGGGCGGGCGTCCTGTCCAGCTCACTCACGGCTACACCCCGAGGGCATTGTACAGTGTCTGGCACGCAGTAGGTGCTCAGGAAACTTGCATAGAACGAATGAGTGGCACCTCATCTGCAGGGTTTATTTCTGGAGAATCCGGCCTCCACGGCCACCCTCCTCCCAGGCACAGGCCTGAGTGCTGCCCTCCCAGGAGCCCCCCTGGCAGCCCCTGCTTCCTCCTCTCTGTCCCCCCTCGGCCTCCCAGCTCAGCCCCGTCTCACCTGGAGGCATCTCTCTCTCCTTCTCCCTCCTCCCCCTCCGAAGCTCTTAATTTCCTGCCGCTGGCTGTCTGAGGAATTGTTTACCGCCATAAACCACAACACAATTCCATAAATATGTTATTTATCCTTCCTCTTATTATTCCCCATTATTTATTTCCGAAACTCTATTATTAAATCTGTAAAGTGTTGGGTGATACACTGGCAATGAAAGACACTATATATAAAGGCGAGTGTGTTATTATTATTACTCTGTGATTAAAACAAAGAAGAAAAATGAGCCCCATTAAATCAAGCCGGGTTCCCTCTCGCCGGCAGGGCCCCTGCCTTCCGGTGAAGGACGGGCCCCGGGGGCCTGGGCCTGGGCCGGGCGGAGGCCCGCGCCTCCTCCCCGTAGGCCCTGCTCCTGGCTCGCCTCGCGGCGGAGGGCGGGCTGTCGGGGACACTTGGGAGAAGCACAGATTTGCAGGAGGCGCCTCGGCGGGCGGAGTCTGTTCCGGGGAAAGCAGAAGCGATTCCGCCTGCAATCTTACTTTTCGCCATCACTCACCGCCGGTGACAGGAAGAGGTAATAGAAGTGCCCGGGAACCCTGCATTTTATTTCCACTCGGCAGCATTTCTCTTGCAGGGGGACATAAATTTGCCCGGTTTTTGTGCAGATTTTGCAAAATTAGTCTCTCCCCGTCTAGCTCTGTGTCTGTGTTCGGCGCGGGGCGGGAGGGACGCTCTGCCCTGCCAGGCGAAGGGGTTGCACAGGGAAGCCTGGTCCCGGGAAGAGATGCGGGCAGGGGCCAGGCCGATGAAGAGGCAGCAGGCAGCGCGAGGGTGTGCCACGCTGGGGAATCGGGAGGCGGAGGCTTTCCGCATCACCTGGCCACGTCCATCCTCAGGGCAGCGGGTCTCTCCGTCTGGCCCCTGGACCAGTGGCATCAGCCGTCACCAGGGAACTTGTTGGAAATGCAAACATTCTGCCCTGGCCAGTGTGGCTCAGCTGTGGTTCGAGCGTCGTTCCTGTACACCGAAAGGTTATGGGTTCGATTCTCGGTCAGGGTACCTGTGGAAGGCAACCGATCAATGTTTCTCTCACATGGATGTTTCTCTCTCTCTCCCTCTCCCTACAATCTGGCCAAAATAAAAATAAAAAGCAGCCCATCCGGCGTGGTTCAGTGGTTGAGTGTTGACCTATGAACCAGGAGGTCACGGTTTGATTCCAGTTCAGGTCACATGCCCAGTAGGGGGCATGCAAGAGGCAGCTCATCCATGAATTCTCTCTCATCATTGATGTTTCTAGCTCTCTCTCCCCTTCTCCCTTCCTCTCTGAAATCATTAAAACCGTATTTTAAAAAATTAAATAGAAAGCAAATTCTGAGGCCCCACTCCAGAGCAGCTGAATCAGAGATTCCGGGGGTGGGGCCCGGGGACCTGTTTGAATGCCTTGCAGGTGATTCCGGAGCAGGCGGAATGGGGGGGCCCTGCCTAAGGACACGGACACCAGGGCCGTCTTGCAGCAGCCTCAGGAGCATGCCCGAGACCCACGCACAGTCGCAGCATCGGCACGTCCAGCAGCGTCCCGGGCGGCTCTCACCCACTCAGGCTTAAGTGTTGCTGCCTCTCCGTGGAGGTCTGGAGGTTGGGGTGGGGGCAGGAGTGAGTTTTGGAGGGCAGACGTGGTGGACTGGAGCTTTGGAGTGACAGAGCACCGGGGAGGTGGGGGGGGGGGGTCGTGTAGGGATAAAGGATCTGGGGGAACTGAAGTTGGGCCTCTGGGGGTTCATTAGAGAGGCACCAGCACCAGAATCCGGCTCCCACTTTTCCCGCGTCAGCGTTCAAGGCGAAAACCATCTCACGACGCTGAACCTGGGCCGTCTGGCTCCCTACGCTCCGAACTGACATCTTGTCATCGTTGTCACATCTCTGACATCCCCGCCGAGAGGAGGCACGGAGAGCAGCCGCCGGACGGTTTGCGATGGCCCTCGGATAATTATGTGTACTCCGGGATGTCACAAAATCAAGCGCGCCTCGTCACCAGGTTGGGATCTGTTGCTATGGAAACCACCGGCTTGAGCGATGAGCCTGGGACTGCGGACCTCGCCCCCGACTCCGATCCAGCGTGGGACTTAAAGCAAGTCTCCTCCCTCCCGCCCGCTCCTCCCAGATTTTCTGTAACTGACTCCCACTTCTTACAGGAGGGTTGCCTGTGAAAGGCTGCTCAGTAGGGGTGTTCGTGGTGGGAAGAAGGACCCGGGGCATCCCATTTCGATATCTTGTTGGTGTCCCTGGGCTCCACTTTTAATGTCTGTCTGTCCCAGCCACAAGGGGCCTCGTTTGATCTTCCCATGCCTGGGGAGGGAGGTATCATTGGCCCTAAGGTAGAGAGGTGAAAACAGAAGGACAGAACAGAGAGATTGGGACACTTGCAAGAGGTCACACAGCGCCTAAGCAACAGAGCCTGAGAGCTTTTTTTTTTTTTTAATTAATTTATTTTTATTGATTATGGTCTCACATAATTGTCCTTATCCCCCCATTCCCATCCCAACCCCCTCCCTACATATGCCCCCACCCACCCACCCCCCGTTGTCCATGGCCACTGGCTAGGGCCATTTGCATGCACACAAGCCCTTTAGTTGATCTCTCCCCCTTACCCCCACCCTCCCCTACTTTCCCTCTGAGGTTTGAGAGTCTGATCGTTGGTTCTCTTTCTCTGGGTCTGAAACCCATCGTCCCTCGTGACAATCATGACAATCGTCCCTCATTATTCTCCCCTGCCTCTGATTGCCAAGGTAAGACATGGGAGAAGGATGTCGACTCTTAAGGACCTCCGGCCGTGGGGGAGGGAGGACCCAGGGAGGGAGGGCCCTCGCAGCCTCCCTCTGCCCCAAGCCATGCGGACAACCTTACTGGTGGCCCTTCCGATGGGTCAGTCCCGGGCCTCCCTGGAAAAGCCAGAGATGCCAGAGCTGGTGTGGGGACGTGAGGACGGGCCTCCGCGTTCCTGGCATCTGCTGCCTTCATGCGAGAACAATCAGCAGCCGTGACACGGGAAGATGAAGGCGGTGAGACGAAGGGGCCCCTGCGTTACCTCGGGGTGACCCTGCCTGGGCAGCCGGTGCTCCCGGGATGGGGGGGGGGGCGCCGCTGCCGGCCAGTGCTCCTCTGTTCACCTCCGAAGACCTTGTATTTGATTCAGACGTTTCTTTGTCAGCGCCAGGTGCCTCCCAGCTCAGCCGGCCTGGGCGTGGCCACGCAGGGATGTGGCCTGTTATTACCTGGCACGGCTCACTCCCCTCTACCAGGGACCACAAGTGGCACGGTCACCCTCCCGCTTCCACAGAAACACGCCTACTCTCAGGGTGAGCTCCCCGGGAGCCGTGGGGCTGGGCGCAGGGGGTCCCTGCCGAGTAGCTCAGAGGACAGGCCCCTGCCTTCAGGTCCTTGCCTCCCGCCCAGAGGTTCCTGGGACAAGGCCAGCTGGACCCTCCCTCTGGCTGGGGGTGCAGTAAAAGGGGGGTAGGAAGGGGCAGTTCAGGGCAAACTGCTAGCGGAAGCCTGGCCAGAGCCCAGCCTGGCCTTTCAGGGAGACCACAGCTGCCCTTCAGCTGGATCCCGAAGGCCAGAAGCAGCAGCACCATCCCTGAGGACCGACCTCGCCAGGCCCTGCAAAGCCCTTCAGCTGCGTCCCACCCAACCCAAAGGGGAGGGCAAACCGCTCTCCACTGGGCTCAGCTGGTCCTCATCTCAGCAGGAGTCACCGGCCCAACCCAACCAATGGCTAGAGGTCACGTGGCTCTTACAGGTCACGTGGCTCTTACAGGTCACGTGGCTCTTACAGGTCACGTGGCCTGGCTTCCCAGCTCAAGGAAATGGCCGACGGGCGCTCACGGCTGGCTCACACCACACCTGGGCTACTCCTCAGGCCGTGGGATGTGCCTGTTGAGTTGTGTCCAAGCCAACCCCAGTGAGAGGTAGGATCCCCTGTCCCAGGGGGAGGCCTGCTGAGGCCCCACCATCAAGGACCAGCACCTGAGGAGCAGACGCATTCATTCATACATTCATACATTCATTCATTCATCCGTGTATGTGTTTATTCACTTGTTCAGCAACTTGTCCTACTATGTGCCAGGCATCGGTAGGCCTGGGGCACACAGTTTGTGCCCTGGAAGGGCTGACAAACTAAATAACCTGCCCCTCATCATAAAAGGGAGACCCAAAGAGGGCCAGGATCTCCTAAGCAAAGGCCTGATAGGTCCACAGGGTTTGTTGAATGAATGAATGAATGAATGAATGATGAACGAGCAAATGAATGGCAAAGGGAAGCAGCTGGAGGCACGCGTACTAGTCAATCAGGGAGGAGACTTCCCTGGAAATGAGGGCCCTGAGGTCTGTGCCCTAAATGGCCAGTAGCATTGTCCTTCTCTCTGCACTTCCATCCTGTCTGCAGCTGGACTTTCTCATCACCTGAGGGGCCGAGCCCCTCCCTTCAACCGCCCACTGGGGACCCTGGCCTGCCCCGTCACCACCCCTCCTGCCGCTTCAGTGCTCTCCAGGTCCGCCGAGGGGGTCATTTATTTCCTCCCTGCCAGCCTCCGGGCTGTCGGCGTTAGTGGTGACTTATGAGCCTGGGGACCCTCAGTTTCTCTCGGGCCGTATTTCAAGCCGGGCGGCCCCAGAGCAGGAGCTACACAGCTGCCAGGACAGCCCACCTCCTGGGCCACCCCTGCCAGGTGCATGGGGAGCTGGGGAGAAATCCCAGGAAAGGGGGTCCCTCCCCGGTCCAGCCCAAGGGGCCGGTCTTCCCTGAAGGCCCGGGAAGCACAGGCAAAGGAGCAGCAGAGGCGCCACCTCAGCATCGCTGTTCCCGGCCCTGACGGACCTCCCTCCTCCGAGGCCTCGCTGAGAGCTGGGCTCTGGGTGGAAACGGCCTCTCCCACCTTGGCCTCTGGGGGGAAGAAGCTTCTGGAATGGGCACGTCTGCACCCTGCGGATAGTTTCACGTCTCCTCCCCTTTGTCTCCAAGTTTGCATTCTGTGATCCGCCTCCGGGTCACCGCTGCCTTCTGTGTCCCCACCTCTTCCCTCCCTCCCCGGACCCCTCGGCCGACCTGCAGAGACAGCCCCATGCCGTCCCGTCCCTGCGGGAGGCAGATACGCGATGACAGAGCAACAGGGTGCAATGGTAACAAATCGTCCATATTATAGCACTTTACATCTTGATATCCATTCTCTTCAACCGGCTTATCTGTAAACCAGCTGAATTCACACTGGGATGCTAAGAAAATAGCTGTCATATAATAGATGGGGTCTCGCGGAAAATGAACATTTACAAATGGCTGTAGCATTTACTTAAAATGTCATGCCAATTGCTTGCTGTTGTCTTTATGCAATGAGATTGATTTTTACTGCTCCTCCGAGTCCTCAGCCCTGATGGGTAGTTTTTAATGCGGGGAGATGCTTCCCGTGTTTAATCTATAAATGCGGCATGCCGTGGCGCTGGCTCTCGCAGGTGCGGCCGAGCCACCTTCTCCGTGGTCCCCCTCCTTCTGGGGGAAGAGCTGGACCTGGGCTGGCTCTGAGCCGGTCTGACTCATGTATGCAAATGTATGCAAATGTATGCATGTTGTTTAACAAGTTCATTCATTTGCCAGGCCAAGCAGTGAGGGGTTTTCACAGCGCAGCGCCCACACTGGGTTCTCCCTCCCACACCCGAGGGGGCCCTGGGGTGCTCCCAGCGCGGGGAGCTCGCCTCTTGCAGAAAACGACCCGAGGTCTTGGCTCTGGCCTGCCCACCCCTCCCCCTCCAGTGTCCCAGCTGCCACGGGGAGCCAGCTCTTGGTGGGCATTGCTCAGGAGGTGGCTCTGCTCACCCACCCCCCACCCAGACGGCCATCTTTTCCTCCCTCATCTCCTGTCCTACGTACAGCCATCCCTTGGTTGGCAGCCCCAGATGGGGAAGCACAGCCCTCCGCCTTCCCCGCACCCCATGACCTGTGGCCCCTGCTGAGTTCTGCACCCCTCCTTGAGGAAGTGGAAAAGGGGGGGTTGCGGGGATGGGGGACAGAGCTGCCAAGTCCAGACGGAATAACCCACTTTGGTTCTCCATCCCGTCCCCCCGGGGAGAGTTCGCCTCGGTAACGCCCTCTCCATCTCTCGCACCCTGGCCGCACCTGCGGGGAGGTGGCCTCGTCCCGGTGAGTCGGGGCTCACAGAGATCCCATCGCCTTTGCACAGGGGCTCCTCCCCCCGCCGGGAGGGAGCGGGCGGCGTCCGGCCGCTTATCATCATTAACGGCGATGATCAGTCTCGCCTGCATCCCGTTCTGCAGCGTGGCCCGCTCATACATCACGCCGCCGGATCGCGGGCAGCCGCAGGGGCGTTGGCACCGTCTCTGCCCATTCTTTCCTCGGATATTCACCGAGCACCTACGCCGGGCCAGGGGCTGGGAACAGAGCGAGAAGCACAGCAGATGTGGTCTCTCCCCCTGAAGGCAGCGGTTGGCGAGAGGGGGTGGAGGCAGGTGTATTGCTGCTCTGACCGGCCTGGTATCTGCCACCCCAGGGCTGGTGGGCGGGCTGCTTTACCAGCCTTGGGAGCAGTGGGTGGGGAGGCATTCAGGGCAGGCTTCCGGGAGGCAGTGTTATGGATGCTGAGGCCTGAGAGGAGAGGAGGAGCTGGCCAGGCTGGGACTGAGGCAGGGTGTCCTGCCCCCGAGGAGCTGGTCTTGTCCCAGACACTGAAGCTCAGAGGGAGGCTTTCCCACGCCACCTCGTTAGGCAGCGCGTGGGAACTCCGTGTCTTTACCCAGCCCACCTTCGGGGTCCGCTGGTGGGAAATGTTGCCGGTGGTGAAACCGAGGCCAGAGGCAACCTGACTCTGGGGTCACCCTTCTTCCCGTTAGGAGGCTGAATCCGTGAGCCAGCCCGGGCTTGAGAAACTATCACCTCGCAGACAAATGGGCCGGCCGTGGCTTTCCACGCCGGGCTGAGAACATGATTAGACAGCGTCTAAATAATGATTGAGATTAATTGTCTGCAAATGACTCTCCGAAGAGACAAGGAAATAACAGAGCAAGCCACGTGCTCAGAGTGGTATTCCTCCCTGGGATCCCGGGCACGGCGCTGTTCAATGTTCAAGGAACAGCTGGAGGAAGGAGGGACTCGTTCCCCCACAGACTCGCCAGCCTTCCCCAGGGTTCGTGGACCAAGTGCCAAAACCCTGGCCGTCAGCGTCAGAGGCTGCATGCAACATGGAGCCCACAGATCGATGCGTAGACACCCAGAGCCAAAGGGAACCTGGCAGAGAGGACAGGGAGGGCGCTGTCATGGTCGGTTCCGGCTGCAAAATGTCATAGGCTGTACTGTCTGGGGCCTCGGCTGGGCAGACCAGGCGGCTGGGGGCAACTTAACAGCTGGAGGCTGGAGCCGTCTGCCACTTCCTTCTCAACAGCACTAACCCCATCTCTGGATCCTCCCGTGACAATGGTGCCTCCCTCCCTCCCTCCACCCTCCCCGGACCCACCAAAATGAGTGTGGATTGGGGTCTCCCCGGGCAGGCCCAGCACGCAGGTTCATGTTTAAAGAGGGGGGAGCCTTTGGAAAGTTCATGGTGGAGGTGGGCAGTGATGGGTCCTCCCCAGAGGGAGATGGGATTGTTTGCATGGAACAAGGGAGCTGTGGCCCCTGGAGAGGAGGGGGCCTGCAGGAAGAGGTGGGTCTAGCCCGTGGGCGGCCAGCGAGGGGGAGGGAGGATCGGCGAGATCCGGGAGGAGCTGTTTAGGAAACGGTGATTTCATATGGAAAACAGAGGTCAGGAGAAGCTGGATGAGCATCTCAGAGCAGGTCTGAGGAGGGAAAGGCTAGGAGTGAGGGCGAAAGGAAGTTCCTATCGAGTCATCCACGTTCCTGGGGATGGATGGAGGCCAGGGGGGCTCCCGGGTGGTTCGTGGGGAGGATGGTACACCCATCACAGCTCCCACCCACCCACCCATGGTACCCACCCACCCACCGCACCACCTGATCTCCAGGGCTGGCTGCCCCTCCTCCCTCCCACCGGAGGTCAGGTTTCCACGGAGACCGAGGGTCATGGGGGCAGCTTTGAAGCCGGGTGCCGGGGACGGTGAGGCCCTTCTCCGTGTGTAAGGGCGGAGTGGAGGGGGAGCTGACAGCATGCCTGTGAGACCTCTGATCAGCCAGAAAAGCGGCCTTTCCTTTTCAGGTCGCCCCTGGGGTGAGGAACCCTGCACCCGCAGGCCCGTGGGCGATGTTATGCGTTTGGCTCGGAGCCGGAGGCGGATGGGGAATGCACAGGCCACAGCGGCCTGCTCCAACCTCGGCCGAGGGCAGGGTGGGGCCGCCGCCCTCCTCTGCCTCCAGCCTTCCCGCCCCTCCTGGGCAGCAGCGGGAGCGGGGCCGTCAGACTCAGGGTCTCAAGGGGCCCAGCGGGACCCACTGGGCTCGGCCTCCACCGGGGACTCAGGAATCCGGGCCTGCAGCCAGCTCCCCGCAGCCCGCAGCCCGCCAGACCCCGACTCGGGGAGGGCCAGCGAGGCGCTGGGCCTTGGGACGAGGATGATCCACGAGCTGGCACGGCGGACGGGAGCAGAGCTAGCCGGGAAGTCTCCGGAGATGATCTTACTCAGCAGCCTCACGCTTTCCATCTGGAACCTATTGGAAAAATCTGGCTCCAGGGGGGTGAGATGCCTCCTGGCTCCGACTCCCAGCTCCCAGCCAGTTGGCGCTCAGACCCTTTGAAAGAATGACTTCTCGGGCCGAAACCAGTTTGGCTCAGTGGATAGAGCATCGGCCTGCAGACTGAAAGGTCCCAGGTTCGATTTCGGTCAAGGGCATGTACCTGGGTTGCAGGCACATCCCCAGTAGGAGGTATGTAAGAGGCAGCTGGTTGATGACTCTCTCTCATTGATGTTTCTAACTCTCTATCCCTCTCTCTTCCTCTCTGTAAAAAATCAATAAAATATATTTTAAAAATATATATGACATCTCGATACCATGAGCAGTACATGTTCCTGACAGGACAAGCCCGACCCAAAGTAACGCTTGAAGTAGATCTCCCGCTGCAGTGGCTCCAGCTGGTCTGCGCCAACAGGTGCGGCAGATTGCCCGTCCCTGCAGCTGGTACCTCGTTTTTCCCTCCAGAACCCAAATCGGCCCAGACAACCACCTTTCCCTGCTCTCAGGACCATCCATGGGCTGACGGGGCGCCCTGCATCGCCAGCAACACCCCGAGGGCCCCTTAGTCTCCAGTGGGGAGCCCTCCCACCGGTCATGAGCACCCCTCGGTCCCCAAGTCGGGGCTGGAGTCCGAGAGCTGGTGTCCGGGAGACAGAGCTGAGCCTGGGTCCCTGTCTCAGGGCAGCTGAGGGTGGCGTTGAGGGAGAAGGCGGGGGGCTCAGTCCCTGTCATGCAGGAGAGACCAGGGTATTACTAGGGGGCCTTAAAACAAGGGGGATCCCCGGACATAAATGCCATCTGTCTGTCCTGGTGAGGGCCACAGTGAGGCAGGTAAGCAGGTCAAGCCTGCGGCCAGCGGGCAAACGAGGCATGCGGCCCACCAGCTGAGTTTGACATGCTGGAGGAGCCACCAATGAGGGACTCTGGGAATCACCCACACACCTGCCTTCTTCCACCTTCTGCGCATGGCCGAGCCCCTCCCCACGTGATCGCCTGCTCTTAAAGAACTAGTGTCCCCCCCCCCCGACACCCAGCCCCCCTCCCCCATCCCTCCAGGGCCCGCTTACCCATGCGGCCAGGCTCGGGGTCGCCCTGTGGAAGACCACCCCCAATGGCACAGCTTGAATGACGCATGAGCCTTCTCGGCAGCGCTCTCCGCTGGCAGGGAGGCAGGCCTCCATCGGTGGCACAGGCCCACCTCGGCTGCTGAACTCCATCTCGGGCTCAGGGGGCAGGTGATAGTGCTCCCCTCCCTCTCTTCCTGAAGAGGCACAGGGCGTGTCTCCGCGTGGGGAGGGCGTGGGAGCACGGCACCCGCTCCTGCTCTCAGAGCTCCCGGGGCCTCCAGCCCGCCCGCGAGATGCCTCTGCAGTGGCAACCGGGGGCGGGACCAGGAGGGCCCCACAAGGACCCCCCCCCCCCCCCCCGGGCCGTGGTGCCCAGGTCCTCCCGCCCCGGACACTGGGCGTTTGCCGCCCCCATTGCGGTTGAACTGCTGGAGAGAGTACACAGTCTTGACATTTTTAGCAACAGGCTCTCCTCCAGCGGGCAGCGGGTCTCCCCAGGGCCCGTCTCCTGGAGGCGGCCAGGCTGTCTGGCAGCATTGTCCCGCCAAGGGCACCTCTCAGCCTCGTCCTTGCCGCGTCCTCACAGGCCCCCCCCCCCCACCCCCCAGGGCCTCTGTGTGTCTAACCCTCCTCTCAACCTCCGCGTCTCACTGTCCAGGCGACTCCGCTCCCCTCCCTGCCCGGAGGGAGGGCGAGGCCTCCGGGGAGAGGCGCTTTGACCTTCCAGGCGGGAGGCGCTGCCGCTGACCTTGGCACCACCGGGGAGAGGAGGGAGGTATGGCAGCTCCTCGCACGCAGACACGGGCACCCCGGGCTGCCCACCCCGTGAGAAGGCCTCTGGCGGGCTCCTCTGGCCTAGATAAGTTGTTAAAAGCCCAGATCAATCTGCTCCTGAAAATAAGGTAATCGATACGGATAGTGCTGTCCGCGGGGGAACGGGTGTCCCCGCTAGTCTGTGCTCGGGGGTGCCTGCCCCTCTTCCTCACTTGCCTCCCCGCCTCACCTACCCCCATCCTTATCTGTGTCTGCTCTCCGCTCCCTGACTTTCCCCGTGTTGTCATGCTCGCAGGGACACAAGAGACCTACCTCCGAGGGACACGGTCTGTGGTCACGGCGGCTCAGGGGACACTGGGCTGCTCCCTGGAGGAGAGTCCCCTAGCCTGTGCCTCATCGGGGGAGCGGCATGGAGAGGGAACGGGGGCGGCCCCCGGAGGCCTGCCTGTCTGCAGCCACAGCGCTGCCCTCCGCAGGCGTGTGTGACCTTGGGTACAGGGAGGGAGGGACTGGCCCCGCCGAGCTTCCGTGTCCTCCTCTGCTCATCCGGGTGAGGAGACAAAGACAGCCGTGCTTGACACAGAGTAAGCTCCCAACTAGTAGCCATAATCCTCAACAGATAAGCAAGCAGCCACTGGTCTCAACACCTTATCTACATTAACTCATTTCTCTCCATCTCCCTCATTCTGGAGATGAGGAAACAGAGGCCCAGAGACGTCGAATAACTTGCCCTAGGTTGCATAGCTAATAGCTGCACAGCCAGGATTTGAAACCAGGCAACCTGGGGCTAGTACCCACTAGCTTTACCCCTGTGTGTGTGTGTGTGTGTGTGAGTGTGCGTGCATGTGCACGTGTGTGTGAGTGTGCGCGTGCGTGTGCAAGTGTGTGTGAGTGAGTGTGTGTACGTGCATGTGCGCGCGTGTGTGAGTGTGTATGTGCATGTGTGTGTGTGCGTGTGCAAGTGTGTGTGCGTGTGCGTGTGTGTGTGTGTGTGTGTGTGAGTGAGTGTACGTGCATGTGCGCATGTGTGTGTGTGTGTGTGTGTGTGTGTGCACACGTGCACTGGGTCAAGCCAGAGCAGGAATGCAATGCCCGCAGAACTCTGGCGGGCCCTGCTCTTAAGAATCTCGCCCTCCCCCAGGTGTGCTCCAAGGGGAAGAGGGGAGACTTGGCCCTCCTTAGGGTCTCGTGTTGGCAGAGGCTCCAGCCACTGAGGATGATTTAACCTCATCACGCCTGTTGCCTTTGCTGCGCTCAGCAGCTTTGCTTGGAAAATGACGGCGGAGTAAGATTTAAAAGCCGGGAGAACGGACTATTCTTCTTATCAGTGCTAATAAAGGTGAAAGCATTTTATTTCCCCGTGTGAGGGCCGTTCCGACAACAAGAGGTGCCTCACTCTCCTCCCCCACGGACTCCCCTCTCCCTGCTCCTTCCAAGGTGCCCCAAGGTCTGTGTGTCCGAGAGCCTTCCATCCGCACAAACCCCAGCTCTCCGAGGACCTTCCCACAAGGCCCTGGGGCGGAGGAGAGACAAGGGCTGGAGGGTCATGAGCTCCCATTGGCGACTCACTCAGCTCCTGCAGGCTCCGTCCTGGGCTCCAGGGATGCCACGGGGAACAAACCAGAACACCCATCTTCCCAAGGCCTGTGTCTCAGCGGGGAACAGACTACAGAACAGACCAGTGACTGTGTCATGCGATGGAAGGTGACAAGCTGTGCTTTGAAGCAAGGTCAAGCCGGGTAGGAGACACAGACCATGGGGAGGAGAGGGCCCGGGTCAGGGGGAGGCAGGAAGCAAGGGGTCCTCACCTGGTGGAATAGGGGATATTTTTAAAAATATATATTTTATTGATTTTTTTTTACAGAGAGAAAGAGAGAGGGATAGAGAGTTAGAAACATCGATGAGAGAGAACCATCGATCAGCTGCCTCTTGCACACCCCCTACTGGGTATGTGCCTGCAACCAAGGTACATGCCCTTGATCGGAATCGAACCTGGGCCCTTTCAGTCCACAGGCCAACACTCTATCCACTGAGCCAAACCAATTTCGGCAGGGGGAGATTTTATAAAGGGACAACGGTGTGGGCAGGGTCAAGGGGATGCAACCAAGAGGGTTGTCTGTCACCTTGGAGCAGCCGGAGTGGGAAGCCAGCTGGCACCCCTCCTCCCCTCCCCGCTAAGCCTGAACCAGCCAGGAAAGCTCCCAGGGGGCAAGCTGCAGCTGTAAAAGGAACGAGGCCCTCTGTCTACTAAGGAGAGGCCCTTTCCTGCCCGGCCAGTCTCCTGCCAGACACTTCCGTGGGCCACGCCCCAGGGGAAGGTGGAGGACCAGGGGCCTGGTTGATGTGGTCGCCTCCGGCACCTCCTGGGACACAGAGCAGGGTGGAAGATGGGTGAAGAGGCCGCTTACACGGGGCAGCTGCTATTTTGTCTAAGGCAGTGAGGAGAGACCCTGAAAAGGTGACATGGGAGCAGAGGCCTGACGTGCCCAGTCCCCACCTCCCGCTGACACCCCATCTGTTATTTTTCTCCCCCACCGGGACCAGCCCTTGAATGTCCTGCCAGGTAAGAGTGTCTTTATTCACCTGGGACCTGGGGCCAGCCAGATGGACGATGCTTCTGTGTGATTTACGGTGGGAGCTTGAGCCACATGGTATTGAAGTGTGATAAAGGTGCATCAGGCAGGATTTCTTTGGATGACAAGGACTGGAGGGCAACCTCTGGCCAACAACCACCTGGGAACCAGAGTCCAACAATCATCAAAGAATGGAATGCTGCCACAGCCACAAGGAAAGCAGTCCCCAGTCGAGCCTTCACATCAAACCTCAGCCCTGGCCAACTCCTTGATTGCAGCCTGTACAGCGCTCCAAAGCAGAGGATCCAGCTGAGCCACACCCAGATTCCTGATCCCGGAAACTGTGAGATAATAAATTGTCGTCAGCTGCTATGTTTTGGGGTGATCTGTTACACAGCCACAGGTTACTAATACTCCCTCCCGATCTCTGATCCACACCAGGTCACATCCAACTCTACGGTTAGCAGTATAGTGTAGTAGTTAAGGCATGACCCCTGCCTGGAGGCAAATGGCCTGGATTTAAATACTAGACCTTCTACTCCGGGTGACCTTGGGCAGATTACTCAGCATTAACTTTCTCATCCGGGGAATAACAGTATGACCTAGCTCATACTGTTGGGACTCTTGGGAGGATGAGATCATACATGTAAATGCTCTCAGCAATGGCAATATTTATAATACTTACTGTAATCCATCCTATCACATGAATATTGATGATAATTATTATTCTAAACCATCATGGCTTACGTTCCCACCTAACATGAGCACATACAATTGATCACATGCCCCCACACACAACCCAGCCTGACCACCAGCTGGGGAGGGCAGCCCCTGGGGCGGAGAGGAGCCGTCTGCACCCACCCACCCACCCACCACAGCCCAGCAGGTCAGGCCTGGTCCCACCTCCTCAAAACCCACCTCCTCCCCTCAGCTCAGCACCCTGGCCTCCCCTCCCTCGGGGCGCGGCCGGAGAGTAGCGCACAGAGGGTAATCATTCCACTTCTTGCAAACACATTTACAAACAGTCGGCATCCATTGCCCCTGATTGTTAAAGGGAATTCAATACCAAATCGTTACAATTAAATCCCGTTATGGACAGTCAGGACACAAAACAGTCCTCAGCGGGAACACCCCCGGCAGCTGAAAGCAATCCCTCTGGCTGTCATCGGAGCTCACCGCTGCGCCCATCCAGCCCAGGGAGACTCCACACGGTCTCTCGGCAGCAGAGCCGCCCGTGGGCAAGCAGAGAATATTTTAGGGGTCGTCTCTGTGCTGGTTTAGGGCGGACTTGGTCACAGGAGATTGCTCTAAGCTACATCGGTCCCTCCTGGTGCTGTGACCATTGTCCTGGGTGCAGCGTGGCCGTCTCAAAGGCCCGCGGTTCTCCGGGCACAGATGCCGGTGTGGGTGGCGGTGAATGATGAGGGGGTGGGAACCGGAGGCGGGACCAGACAAGCTTCCGTCCTTCTGCAAGAATCTGAGGCTCCCTGCCTCAACCTCCGCACCGCGGGGCCTTCCCCCGTTTGCTGGGGGAAGTCTGTTCCACACTAGAACCCAGCCACCTGCAGAGTGGATGCAACTGGTGAGACCGTCTGCAGGTCCCACGTGGGCGCTGGGGTTTGGCTGGAGGGAAGATGGGAATCCCGCCTGATGGGCTGAGTGGGGAGACAGCAGTTTCAGAAGCGAGCGTCTGAGCACAGCTTAAGTCCTGGGCCACGGAGATAGAGTTTGACCCCATTTACTTCTGTAAATTGCTTGCCGGGGTGCAGGTCCCTGGGAGGATTGGTATCTGCCCGTTCCCGCTGGGATTCCCCTGGGATCCGAGCCTAGGGTCTTTGTTCTGTCCGTCCCTCTCGGTGATGATGCAGAGATGCCGGGAAATGGATGAGGCTGCCAAAGCCTGTTGCCTCACGAGACCGTGTGTGTGTGTGTGTGTGTGTGTGAGTGTGCATGTGTGTTGCCTTGTGGCTAACGAGCAGTGGTGATATCCTAGGAGGACGGGACCACATCATTGCTGCCAGAGCTCTGCTTGTGGTTAGCTTTCTGTCCCCAAAGCCAGTTGTCATATTTCATAGGCATCTGCTATTTTTCATCGGTGCTTGAACTTCACCAGCCGAGTGACTGATTTCAGCTGATAGTCACAGCCATCTGATCCAATGCCCCTCTCCACCCAGCGACCACGATACGGAGAGGACGACGGAACCCAGGTGTGGGACGCTCTTACCCGTCAGCCCCGCCCACGGGAGCCGGGCACTGTCCTGGCGGGAACGCCCTGACCCCAGAGTGGAGAGCACAGCGTGTGCAGGTGCCGGATTTCCTCCCGAAAAGACGGGGCGGGCGCAGCCGAGGCCCCCTCACCCCTGCGTGGGGCCTAGGTCCGGCGTGAGTGCACGTCTTTGTCTCGGTCGGTTTCGGTTTCATGCAACATACGGCCCCTCCCACCCCCCAGGCAAGCACAGGGGCCGGAGAAAGTCCCACTGCTCGCGCCTCCCTTTCATGCGTCCGGAACCTGGAACACAACTCCCCGCCAGCCAGTTCTCCAAGGAGAGATGACTGACCCCTCCCGCCACCTTGTCATGGCCACGGCCAACGTGGACCACCCCTTAGCCGTCCTCGCCCTCCTAAAAGCCCGTCCCTATTAAAACGTGTTCCCCCGCCCGACGGTGCCCTGATTTCAAAATAAAGCAAAAAAATACGCTAACTTCGGCTTCATTTACGGATCCGCACGTCGGGCCTTTGAAATGTCAAACGTTTTTCATTAACATCCTCTCGCACAAAGGGATCCGGGATCTCGGGAAGACACTTTAATCTCCATCAATTAGGGAGAGAGTCGTCCTGGCCGTGCGGCCATAAAAGACCGCTTTAATTTTAGAGCTAATTAAATATCAACAATTGGAATGCGGCAACAGACACTTAACCTGCAGGAACCCATTATTTATTAGGAATATAATGCACGGACTCAGGATATGATGTGAGTTGTGGTCATTTTCACATCTGCTGTCACAGCCTGGCGCTTCCCTTGTGTTTCACTCCCAGGTAATCACTTCCCAGGCCCTGCCACTGGGTCGCTCTGGCGCGGTGCTGGGCCTGGGATTAATTAAGCTGGACTGACTGGCGGCTCCAGGGTGCCCTGGCCCTGGGCACCACCACCTGTGACCAGGGGAGGGCAGCATAGGCGGGGTAACAACCAACTGGTTAGCCCAGGCTCACCTGGGCCAAGGGCATCAGTCGGAGCCTTGAAATGAACAGGTGAGACCGCTCTGGGCGGCTAGTAACTTAGAACTCCACCCCCAGTGCTTAACAACAAGGAGTCAGCTCCTCACCTAAAAAGAAGCCAAAACCGGTTTGGCTCAGTGGATAGAGAGTGAAGGGTCCCAGGTTCGATTCCGGTCAAGGGCATGTACCTTGGTTGCAGGCACATCCCCAGTAGGAGGTGTGCAGGAGACAGCTGATGGATGTTTCTCTCTCATCGATGTTTCTAACTCTTCATTCCTCTGTCTTCCTCTCTGTAAGAAATCAATATATATATATATATATATATATATATATATATATATATATTTTTTTAATTTTTTTTTTTTTTTTTTTAAGAGAAGTTTGGGATAGGAGGTAGGGCTGTGGCGGAACTGGAGGATTCAGAGGCTCACAATATTGTCAGACACACAGGCGCTCTCTTCGCCCGTCCTTTCCAGGAGACCAAGGCCACCCGTCCGGGGTGTCACGTGGCCTGCGGCTCCATCACACACACACACACACACACACACACACGCGGGATGAAGTCTTGCAGAGACAGGATCCTTCCTTCTGGGCATCTGCACCCCCAGGACTTTTTAAAACCGTGCCTGCAGCCAGGCATAAGCTCAGGTTTGCGGGAAAGGGGCGACGACAGCAGCAGCCTCTGTACCCGCTCCGGTCCCCGGGGCTGACGAACTGCGATCGCACGCGGGCCTGGCTGGTGGCCTGACCCAGGGTCCCACTCAGGGCGCCGCACCCCACTTCCTCGTCACGTGTCCCCATCCTCCCGGGTCCGCGGCAGCTTCTCCGTCCTTCCTTGTCTGGACGTGCTGGGCAGTTTTGAGAAGGGCCGGTCGGACACTCTGTAGAAGGAACTGGAGTTCGGAGCAGCCTGGTGCTTTCTGCATGGTTAGCCCGGGGTTTGGGGGAGAAGACCACAGAGCTATGCTCCCTCGCTCTCTCCCAGCCACTCCGGATCCTTCTTATTCATGAGGAGGACCTTCCCCAAGGCCCCAGCTCGTCCTCTTGGTCCCCATTCCGAGCCTTAACCAAGCGCCAGTGAAGGAACTCACCCATCATGACCCACCCTCAGGGGCCTTGGGCGAGTGGGCAGGGGTACCGTCCCTGCACACACCTGCTCAGAGGCAGTCTCTGACAGCCCCAGCCTCCTGGGCCCGCCCCAGGCGCCAGGGGTTGGTGTGGCGGAAGCTGAGATCTTGGCGGGTCTCTCTCCAGCCTGGACAGTGTGAGTCCTGGCAGCCGGCTTGTTGCTGAGCAGGGTATGGAGACCCCCGCTTCCTCAGAGACCCCCAGTTGCCTGGTCCTCCTCCACCCAGCCCCCCTCCCCATTCATCCACCCAGTGCCCAGCTGGAGCAGCCTGGCTGCTCTGCCTCTCCATCACACTGGCACTCCCCTCTTCCCCTCCCATTCGGGGCCTTTTAAGCCCCGCTCTGTCGTGGAGCTCCGGGAGGAGGCCGGATTGAAATGCCAGCTCTGTCTCTTTCCGGTTCCATAACTTCCAACAGGCCGTTTAACCCAGGGGTCAGCCACCGCTTTCCGTAACGGGGCCGGAGAGTAAGTAGCTTAGCCTTCTGGGATCTCTGGGCTGCTTCCCTGCCGCTCCCAAAGCAGCCCTAGGGGATATGTTCATGGGTGGGTGCGGCTGCGTGCCAATAAAACTTTATTTATTATACACAAGCCCGAAGTGGGCCAGATTTACCGGAGAATACCTAATTTAAGGTGACCAGGCGTCCCGCTTTTGGTGGGACAGTCCTGATTTTTAACAATGAAATCGGGGCTGTCCCGCCAAAAGCGGGAATTCTGGTCAACCTTACAATTGACCTTTCTGACTCTGTTTACTCATCTGTAAGATGGGGAGAGACAGGATTGCTGAGCGTGGGTACAGACAGAAGTACTTAAAACTGCACAGTGAATGTGGTTTTTGTTCGTTTCACTTGTTTTTTTACATTAACCCCCACCCCACCCTGCACCCCAGCCCCAGCCCCAGCCCCACCCCAGCCCCAGCCCCAGCCCCACCCCAGCCCCAGCCCCAGCCCCAGCCCCACCCTGCACCCCAGCCCCAGCCACCGCCATGGGGCACCCAGCAGGCCCCAGCAGTGCCTCCCGGGGCACCACAGCCGTCACATGCCCTCTTGTCTGGGAGCCTGCCGAGGCAGGCTGCTGTGTTATTATTTCTTTAGGCGTGGCTGTCCTTCCCCCCGTCCCCGAGCGGTGAGGCCTGGATGGCCGGAGGCCTTTCTGATGAGGCGGGCCGTGTTAGCCGCTGATGGAGTCTGTGGAGCACAATGGAGGCGCCCGGCGGGACGCAGCCCCCACCTCCGCCTCCTCTGGCTGCTTTGTGCTGGAGCTCGCTCTCCGCGGCCCCATTTTGCTTTTCCTCTCCTCTTTATGTTTCTCACTCTCCTCCCTCCTAATCTGCTTAACAGCCCGCCTCGCTCCGGCTGGCTCCCCCCGCCATCCCCGCGGCTCGGAGCTCCTCTCCGGCCCCTAATAGCACGGCTGCTCCTGCATTTAATAGAAGCTGCTGACAGGGAAATCCGGGCTAACCGAATTACCTCCTCATTAAAGGGCCGGCAGATTCCTGGCCCAGCTCGGCCCTCCCCGCCCCGCCCCTCCCGCTGCCCGCCCTGCACATCCCCTGCAGCTGCTCTGTGCCCCGGTTGGCCTGGGGCCTGAGGGCGGCTGTGAGGGGCTGTGGCTTCTCTCCAGGTGGCTCCCAGCTCTGCGTCTTTGCCCACCTCCCCAGAGGCTCAGACCCAGGCCAGCTGGGAGGGCGGGAGCAGGGAGGTGACCTGCCCAGGGTGCTCCTCCCAGTCCTTACTGCAAAGGGGCAGGTGCTTTGGCCTGGTCCGGTGAACTTGTTCCCCAAGACCCACCTTTGACCTCGGATAAGTCTGTTTCCCGGCCAGGCTGCCAGGACCCCCTCTCAAGGCAGCTGGACTCCCCCGGGAGGAGGGGAGAGGAGCCGGGCTGGCCTCGGGGGGTCGAGGGGGGGAGATCTTCCCTGCCTGGGGCACGGCCTGCTCACCTGCGGTGCCCCACCCACCACCCGCCCTCCCTGCAGCTGCTTGTCCAGCTGAGTGCCCTCTGCGTGGAGCCGCCGGTAAGTGCTCGCAGGGGTAGCCAGCAGGACCAGGAGCAGCGGGTGTAAAAGCTGGCTGCATTAGGAGCCTTCCCTCGTGGGCAGGGAAGATTTACTCCGTTTTGTCTGGGAAAACACCTTAATGGGCCTGTTGGCCCGTGGGCACGGCGAGATGGGAGAGGATTGAGACAAGGAAATATTGACTCGCTCTGCGTCCTAAAGCAAAAGCAGGTTTATGTTCCGGTGCAGAGCAGGAATGGGGGTGCGAGGGGGGCTGGAAAGGAGTCTTGGGAGTGGGGGTGGGGGTGGGGGTGGGGATGAGGGGGAAGAAAGCAGACTGGTTACAGCCTAGGGGGCCTGGAAGGAACACCTTAGACCCCAAGACTCACAGCACCCTGTGAAGTCACGGGAGATGCTGGTGGGGCCAGCGAACCCCACGTAACTGTAACCCAGGGTGGGTGTCCTGGAACAAAAGTCCACAAGAGCCCTGATGGTGTGGCTCAGTGGATAGAGCACCAGCCTGCGTGCTGAAGGGCCACGGGTTCACTCCCGGTCAAGGTCACGTGCCTGGGTTGCAGGCTCGATCTCCAATAGGGGGCGTGCAAGAGGCAGCAGATCAGTGATTTCCTTTCATCATTGATGTTTCTATCTCTCTCTCCCTCTCCCTTCCTCTCTGAAATCAATTAAATATATACTATATATATATATATATATATATATATATATATATATTCCCCCCCCCCCCCATGAGAAACCCGGCTGGGGCTACCTAAGCAAATGCCATACTTGTGTGTCCACACTGAAAAATATCTGAAAGGATGTACATCAAATTGTTAACATCAGGTCCGTCTAGGGAAGGAAATCAGAGCGGGGACCAGCGGGGGGGGCGGGGGGGGCGGGATCGGAGGGAGGGTAGAGCAGATGCTTTCACTTTATATTTGCTTGTTTTGTTTGTTGCCTTTCTCATGAGCAAGTGTTGCTTATGCAACGTGATGGACACGAATGCAATTAAAACACTGCGGTCGGTGGAACCGAAGAGGACCCTCAGCTCTCAGGGCTTGCGTTTGGCTTTTCTGGTTCATCACGCAACTGCTCACAAGCGGAAACGGCAGCCCGCATTCCGTCTGAGCTTCCGGGATTTCTGCGAGGCCCCAGCCTCACCTCTGGAATGGCTTTACTGTATAGATCAGTGGCTGCTGGCAACCCGCCGCTCGCGAGCCACATGCGGCTCTTTGGCCCCTTGAGTGTGGCTCTTCCACAAAACACCACGTGTGGGCGCGCACGTACAGGGCGATTGAAACTTCGTGGCCCATGCGCAGAAGTCAGTTTTCAGCTCTCAAAAGAAATTTCAATCGTACTGTTGATATTTGGCTCTGGTGGCTAATGAGTTTGCCGACCCCCAGGTATAGATGAAGGAGACGGACCCGTTAGCTGCCGCTGTGTGCCAAGCAGCCCAAACCCTAGTGGCTTCAAACATCACCATTAAGGCTTCTCGGGAGTCTCTGGGCCGACTGGACGGGGCTCTGGGAATCGTGTCTGGGCATGCTCACACACCCATGGTCCAGGTTGGCCGGTGGCTAACTGGTCCAGAGTGACCTGGGCTGTGACCCGTTGGCTGTCCTGCATGCATCGCTCACACGCTCCCAGCACGTTAGTCCAGGGGTGCCATGGTGGAAGCACAGGAGCTGGTGGAAACGCCCCGGCACTTTCTCTGCTTGAGTCTAAGTTGCTTCCATCCCCTTCGGCCAAAGAAAGTCGCACGTCAGAGCTGAGCTGAGCTGCTTGGGGGCTGTGGGAGGTCACCACCACAGGGCCAAGGCCAGCTCAGGGCTCAGCGGTCGGAGATACTGGAGGTATCCAGTCCACCTGCCCCGGGGACCCTGGCTGTGGAAGCCGGGCTCTGAGCAGGTTCCGGGCCACAGCATCCTTGGCAGCAGGCTCAACCCGGGACAGAAAAGTAACCCCCAGAGGAAGCAGCAGAGGCAGCAGTCCAGGCAGGTGTCCTGAGTTGGAGATTAGCCAGCCCGCCAGCCTCACCTGGGCCCCCACGGGAGCCTGAGGGTGCAAGGCCTGGGGAGGAGGTGGGGAGGAGGGAGGCCTTAAAATACCTGGATGGCCGAAACCGGTTTGGCTCAGTAGATAGAGCGTCGGCCTGCGGACTGAAAGGTCCCAGGTTCGATTCCGGTCAAGGGCATGTACCTTGGTTGCGGGCACATCCCCAGTAGGGGGTGTGCAAGAGGCAGCTGATCGATGATTCTCTCTCATTGATGTTTCTAAATCTCTATCCCGCTCCCTTCCTCTCTGTGAAAAATCAATAAAAGTAAATTTTTTTTTTAAAAAAAATACCTGGATGGTGCCGAAACCGGTTTGGCTCAGTGGTAAAGCGTCGGTCTGCAGACTGAAAAGTCCCAGGTTCGATTCCGGTCAAGGGCATGTACCTTGGTTGCAGGCACATCTCCAGTAGGGGGTGTGCAAGATGCAGCTGGTTGATGTTTCTCATCGACGTTTCTAGATCTCTTTCTATATCTCTCCCTTCCTCTCTGTACAAAATCAATAAAATATATATTTTTAAAAAAATACCTGGATAGAATTGAAGAACATCATGCTGAGTGAAATAAGCCCGTCAATGAAAGAGAAACACCACATGACCTCACTCATTTATAGATAATAAAGAACATTATAAACTGATGAACCAAAAGATAGATACAGAGACAGTAAAGCAACAGGCAGACTGTCAAATTACAGCTGGGAGGGTAGGGAGATACGGGGCAGATAAGAGATCAACCGAAGGACTTGTATGCATGCATATAAGTACAACCAATGGATACAAAACTCTGGGGAGAGAGGGCATGTATGGGAGTTGTGGGGTGGCAATGGTGAGATATGTACACAGATAATAATTTAATTTTTAAAATAAATAAAATAAAATACCTGGAAGAACCCAGAACTGTTGGCGTGTCCCGCTGTCTGGCCTACCCCGCATCCTCCTTTCTGCCTTCAACATCCCAGCCGCCGCCTGGTAAGTGCGTGGAGCTGGGCATTGACTGTGTAGGAATTTCCATGTTATATTTCCATTCCAGGTGGCTGCCCGGCTACCTCCTGCTCGGAGATAGGGAGCTAAGTGTGTCCCCCGGAGTCCTGGTCCCCCTGCCCCCCTCCCTGGCCCCTGTCCGCTGCCCCACCCGGAGTCCCTGCTTCACACCCTCACGTGGACAGCTCCCTCTGTGGCGTCGGTGGGGCCTCCGGGGCGGAGTGATAGATTCTGCAGGCTCCTGCGTCCAGGACATATTGCCGCTCACTTAGCATTTGTCCTGCCCCTCATCAGAGCCCGAGCTGGGCGGGCTCCCGGCCATCTGTTACCTGCCCCTCGGAGGGGGACAGGCCGCACCGGGACTGCCAGGGGGTGGGCTGGGCTGGAGACAGAGCTCTCAGTGAATGAGCCACAGTATTGATTGGGAGTCGGCTGTGGGCACAGGAAGGAGAGTGAGCCATGGTACCATGGTGGGGTTGGGGGAAGTGAGGAGGGGGGAGGAGCACTTTCTGGGACTCAGAACTGGGATGACAGGGGCAAAAGAGGTGCGACTTCGCTTTTAGGAGCCGGAGGCTGGTGCAGCACTAGCGGGAGCAGCCATGCAGGAGGGCGGTCTGAAAGCTGGGGCAGAAGCTTCCATGAGTATGCCCTTCGACCCGGGAGTCCCACCTCCAGAAATTTTCCCGAAGGAATACATATGTGCAGAGATGAGCTGCAAGCTTCTCCAGGCATTATTTATAGCAGAGGGATCCCTGGAGAGCAACCCGGTAAGAGGCTGGTTTTGTAACGGATGGTACAGCCATATAAGGGAATTTCGTTAAAACACGAGTAGTCAGAAAACATTGACTGACATGCTAAAAGCCCGAGAATGATCCAGAGGTGATTTCCAGTATGTTGGGGTACGTAGTTCTGGCTGTTTTTATATACATGCTTCCCCCCCAAATGAAATGATAATAATCTTCTGTCTTGTTGCCCTGTTTCACCTCCTTCCCCAAAGCCTCCAGGGAAGGTAGGCTGCAGGGGAGCCATGTGGGGACCCCAAAGGCCCCTGGAGGCGCCAGCTTGTCCCAGAGAGCTCTCACAAATGACGTTCAACGCGAGGACCCTTAGAGCCCAGTGTCATGTAAGAAGGCAGCTGGACATAAAAAATTATATTTTGGAAGAAAGCTTTGATAATGGAGAATGGGGATGCTTGTTATTGAAAACTAGAGGGCCAGTGCACGAAATTTGCACACGGGTAGTCCCTAGGCCTGGGTGGCGATCAGGGCCAATCTGTGGGGTGACTAGTGGGTTGATCGCCCCCCCCCCCCAAAACCCCTCACTAGCACCTGCCTTGATTGACCTGGGGCCTGCAGGCTGGGGGCAGCACCTGCATTGAGAGTCTGCCCCCTGGTGGTCAGTGCACATCATAGTAATGGGTCATTCTGCTGTTTGGTTGATTTGCATATTAGGCTTTTATTGTATAGGATGTAAGTGTGTGGAAAAGCTCATCTGTTCCTGGGTGAATACCTGTGACACCTGAGCATAGTCCTGGTGTCTCACCTTCCTGTAAGAAGCTTTTTTTTTTTTTTTTTTTTTTTTTTTTTTTTTTTTTCCTATCTCCATCTCTGGCTGCAGGCACTATGGGGAGATTCCCAAATATGACCGCCTGCCAGGAATCCCAACGCTTTGAAGGGAAGGCATAGTTGCAACTGGAACCCAGAGATCTCTGAGGGAGGGTCTGTTTTGGCAGCTGTGCACTGGATTTAGTGCTCAGGGCCAGGTCCAGAATGAATGAATGAATGAGAATATGAGCTCTGAGGTCAAGGGTCAGGGAGGTAGGTGAAAGGTTGAGGGAGGTTGCAACAGGCAGGTGCAGAAGGTCAACAGGATCAAAATACAGGGCTGCCTAGCTGGTGCTGCTCAGTGGTTGAGCCTCAACCTATGAACCAGGAGGTCACGGTTTAGTTCCCAGTCAGGGCACAAGCCCTAGGTTGCGGGCTGGATCCCCATTGTGGGGGCCTACACGAGGCAGCCAATCAATGATTTCCTCTCACTATTGATGTTTCTCTCTCTCTCTCCTTTTCCCTTCCTCTCTGAAATCAATAAGAATATATATATTAAAAGATCAGCAGGGCCAGCACATGAGTGTTGGGACTTATGCTTAGCAGGGAGCCTGGCACATGGCGATGCTCTGGCTTCTGAGGGACCAGGTGTGCGCCCTAAGGCCCTGGGGGTCTGGGAAGGACAGAACCTGGCAGGGAGGTGGGAGGCCGCCTCTCGGCTCCGCCTGGTGGAAGACTGGAAGACTGGGAACGTCGTCACCATGGGCAGGAGGCCGTGGGGGGAAGGCTTGCGCTCCGTCCTCCTCATTTGCATGTGTAAATGCATGTGTATATATATTGCTTATTAGTGCCAGTGGAATTTGCATTTTAAGTGGATTGGTGTGTTGGGCAGGTTTTTTTTAGAGGCCCCGGACTTGAAAGGAATTTTCCAACTCCGGTGTTGTTGCTCTTTGTGCAATGAACAAAGGAGTCCTGCTGAAGGTGTGGTGACGGGGGTGGAGGCAGGGATAGATGTACCGTGGTTGGGGAATGTGGGGAGCGGCTACAGGGTTTGGACAGGTTCAAGCCTCGGACTGATGAGAGGAGGGCACAGTCCTTTCATGGCCACGTGCAAGGGACTTGGAGGGCAGAGCCTCCCAGCGCAATTATAGCCAACAGCTGCAGTTGTGAGCTTGGACCTGTGGTCTGAACACGTGGTCCCACGTGCCTGAATGAAGTGGGCTTGATAGAGTTCAAGTGCATGTAATTGAGTAGATTCGAAATCCAGGAGAACGTTATAACCATGCCCTTACTTTGCCTCGTGGCATCTGGCTATAAAATAAAGAGATGGCTGACAGGCCGTGGTGCTGTTGCTAGCTCTCCATCAGAGAGGACAGTGTCCCACCCAGACCCAGATTTTTTCTCTCATCTGTCTTTTCTCCATCCTTCACCGCCCCCTCTCAGGCTCACCGAGCCTGGCTGAGCTGGCTCGGCACAGGGGGAAGGGAAAAGAACTGCTCTCTGGCGCTGGGAGAGGTGCTGGTAACTCTCTTAGGCTCGAGAGCCCGTACTGAGACCCCGGGGAGAGGGCAGGACATTCCTGATCCGAACCAACCTCCTATACAAGGCATTTGGGTGGCAAGGAAAGAGGAAAGAGGACAAAGGGGGCAATAAGCTTCACCCCTAAAGTGCAGGGCCCCCAAATACTGAAGCTGGACCGGACAACAGGAAGCCTTCCTGCTCCCCATCACAAGCCTCATGAGGAGCACCCTGAACCAGCATGGGGAGAGACCCACTGGGCACAGGCATCCGGGGACAGATGGACGCTGAGGGTGGGTCACCAGCACTGAGAGAAAACCAACCCAGCACCCATCCCAAGTATAGACAACAAACAGCCTACCACTGCCATGAAGCCCGAGGGCCACTGAAGGTTACCATAGCAACAGCTCAGTGATTGACCGTTAACCAATGAACCAGGAGGCCACGGTTCAATTCCTGGTCACGGCACATGCCCGGGTTGTGGGCTCGATCCCCAGTAGGGGGCAGGCAGCCGATCCATGATTCTCTCTCATCATTGATGTTTCTAATACTCTCTCCCTCTCCCTTCATCTCTGAAATCAATAAAATATATATATATATATATATATATATATATATATATATATATATATGTATATATATATATTCCTCAAAACCAGCTCATAACTAGACTGACTCAACCTTCCATCTTGATTGATGGCCTAAAAGAAGCAGCCTGCTTGTTTCTAGTTATAAATACTATTTACCTCATACTACTTCGTTCTACACATGTCTGGCAAGTGGCAAAAAATTATGGACACATGGCATGTAGGAGGCAGCCGATCAATGATTCTCTCTCATTATAGATGTTTCTATCTCTCCCTCCCTCTCTCTCTGAAATCAATTAAAAATATATTTTTTTTAAATCATGGACACATGCAAAACCAGGAAATACAAATTATTGAAAAGGGCTAAAACAGCCAAGAGAATAAGACTCAGATATGACCGAGTTAGAACATCAGGCACTTTATAGTAACTAATTAAAACATTAAATCCGGATCTGGTGGGTCTGGAATAAGAGGCCAAATTTTTGCACTTTTTACAGGTTCCCGGACCATGTCCACACTTCCATCCTGAGAACCACTCGGAGCGCCCCAAACAGGGGCCACATGACCCGATATGTACAGCAGCATCCGTCACAGCCCAGACCCCAAATTTCCACCAGCCGTGGGCAGGTCAGTTGCAGCATATTCCCGGGAATTCAATTTGGAAGTGAAAATGAATAAACCGCAACTACTCCCATTAAAAATGTATGAACCCAACAACTGTATCGTTGAGCCAAAGCAGCAAGGCACCGGAGGAAAAACACAGCTCGCCTCCATTATTTAAAGTTCAGAACGCGGGCAGAGCTAAACAATGTGTTTAGCAGTGCGCACACCCCTGGGAAGCTTCCCCGGGAAGGCGAGTCGGGGGATGAGCGCACAGCGCAGGCGAGCAGCTGCCTCTGGCGGCGAGGAGGTGGGGGGGGGGGGCCATGCGATGGGGCGAATCCTCGGGGGACAGGCCTCGCTCCGAGGGGGACTGTGTGGGTGCTTACTGCACGATTCCTCTGTCAGCTGCATCTATACATTTACATACCCTTTTTGAATAAAAAAGCAGCAGGAAGGCTTTTTTTGCATTGAAATCCCAAGGGGCCAGCACAATAAACCGAGGGACTTATAAAAAGTTGCAGTTTTGAGAATCGAGGTTACTTGCACCTCTGACACACACACACACACACACACACACACACACACACACACACACACAATTTGCAAGTCAGGCAATGGTGGCCCAGACAGCAGGACCTCACGGGCGCGCTGCCTCATTCTCTCTAAGACTCTCAGCTACCGCCTGATGGACAATGCGAGCCAAGCACGTGAGTGCAGAGCAGGTACCGCGCAGTCCAGGATCCCCATCAAGGCGTTGACCTGGGTTGGTGTCGTTGACCTTGGAGGGGGGGATCGGTGACCTTTGGGAGCGGCCAGTGAACGGAGAAGGAGCAGGGGAGAACGAGGTCCCGGGGAAGGGGCTCCAGACCCAGCATCGCTCACCTGAGCATTTCGGAAACTCCTCCGGCGACACCCACCGTCCCCCTCCGAAAACCCCAGCACCCCTTCCTTCTCCCTCCTTCCCTAGGGGCACCGGCCCGCTGGCTGTGGGAGCCACACAGCAGGAAGGTGTGAACTCTTGAGCCTCCATTTCTCTGGTTTGGGGTCCCGAGCTTCTTGGCCCCAAGCCCTCCGGCTCCTAGACAGCTGTGGTGCCCGGGCCTGACTTCCCTGCCTCTGACCACTGGTGCAAGCACGATGATGAGATTGGATTTTAGCTCAGGGAGAAATCAGATATAAATACTTCCTGGTGTGCTATTAATATCAATAGGATTAGTGCAATTACTTCCAGACCAGTCAGATTCAATAAACGCAACAGGAAACAAGCCGGGAGCAGCGACCAGGTGGGCGCTGCGGGGCCCAGGCAGCCGGCTGTGAGTGGGAGACGGCGTTTGGCCACAGCTCCACCCTGTGTGCCTGCCCCACCTCCCTCAATGCCCGAGCTGGGCAGCCGTCTCCATGCCCAGTGACAACTGGGCCATGGATGGCACAGAGAGGGAGAGAGCGTTCCTGCCATTGACGATGAGACACCTGCAAATCCAGGGTGGACACTGGCGTCCAGCTCCCCAGGCCTCTTCCTGAAGCCCCCAGCCTCGCTCTCCGCTCTGTCGTTATCCGTTCCCCGTCTAACATCCCCTGGGCGCTGGGTGCTCTGAGGACGAGGACCAGGAATGCCTCGGGCCTGGGAAACCTTGTGCTGGGCTGCAGGCCTGGCTGTGTGGAACGTGGGATCCTTTAGTGGCTACGAACCTGGGAGGGAGGGAGCCGTCCCTCCCGCCCTCTGGGCTTCTGGGGCCGGCCTACGCGTTAACTCGGCAGGAGATAGATTAGCAGGAGAGACGCGTACAGGCCTACTTAATATTTTTACACGGACACGGCGTCTTCCAAGGAACATAAAGACCTGAAGAAGCTGTTAGAGCAAAAGCTTTTATCTTTTTAAACAAAGACAGAGAGGCCTGGGCCCGGGGCAGTAAATTGTGAGACCGTGGCTGGGAAATATATGGGGGAGACGAATGGAAAATGAGGGTTATTTCCGCAGGTCGGTTTGCAGGGGTCCGTGGTAGTGCGGACTTCTGGTCTCTGGCAACAAGAACGTCTTTCTCTTCCTGATACGAGGAGGTGCCTGGCTCCTGGGAAATGTAGGACCTGCTTTGGGGGAGAAGGAAGGAGTGAGTCGGGGGGCCCTTCTTGTGTGTGCACTTTCTCAAGTGTCTTCCACTCCAAAGAATCAATACGATTGATTGATTGATTGATTGATTGATTGAAAAAAGTGCCATATTTAGAGTTGGCAGGTCCTAAACCCCGTTGAATGCAAATCTGGAGTCAGGTAGGGCATCGGCCAGGTCAAAGGCCTTTCCTTCCCCTTGCTGGCTGTGTGACTTCGGGTAAGTTACTCAACCACTCTGTGCCTCCCTTTATTCATCTATAGAATGGAGATAAGAGGACCCTCTGCCCTAGAGGGTGGGTGTGAGGATATTGACCACCAGGGAGGATATGTCCGGGCACAGGCAGACGCTTCACAAGCATGTTGTCCTCTTACTGTTCACATAAGCATGTTCTTCTCTGTGGCCTTAGAGAGGCAGCGTGGTGGAATGGATAAGGCCCAGTCCTTTCCCAGTCGGGTGACCTTGAGTGACCTTGGGTGGCCAGGCTGGGACCAGGGGCCGGGGAGGCACTTCTGCTGCACACTTGATGGAGGCCCCCCACTCACCTCCCCCACGTCCTGTTCCTCTGGGCCACGCGGGAGTGGCCACCGGATGTCAGCGGCCCTTCTCCACGCAGACGCCCCTGGGACGGCGTCTGAGGGGCAGACTGCTCGGTGCTGAGCGAAAGGAACAACCCTGAGTCCCCCCGTGAGCCCAGAGGGAGGGAGGGAGCAGTTACCCACGTCCACCGAGGAGGACACGGAGGTGAGCCAATAGGCTTTCTTGGGGCGCCCCTATCTCTTCAGTCCGACGTGACTCCCCGGCTCTCCCTGGCGTGGGGCGCTCCAATCCCAGAGGCCTCGGAGCCCTGGTAAGAAGTGTGGTCCTGATCCTCCCCTTCTCTCCGGCTCCTTCATTTCCGAGACCCTCAGGGGTGCCCACTTAGGGAGCCACCACCTCGTCCATACCCGCGGCCAGGCGTCTGCCCCCTCTCCTCCCAGCCAGCAGCAGCAATAAGAGGAGGAGAGTGTACAGAAAGGGAGAGAGTCCACTTGATTCTCAAAAAGGTTAACACGGTTTCTCTTCCCAGCAGCTACCGACCTGGGACTTTAAACAAATTTGCATGGAGCACCCCCTCCAGCGGCGGCTGGCAAGTGCCCGCGGCCCCCGCTCTCCACGACGGCCGGTATATCTTCCCCGGACCTCGCCGGCAGAATGTTAAAGAGGGTTTTAGAGAGCGCGTCATAACAAGGGTTCTTCAGAGGCGTCTAAATCACGGCATACGGAGCCGAGAGAGGCCGTTTCTTTTCTCGACAGCGCTCCCTGCCTTCCCCACCCCGCCCCCACTCCCGATCCTGGGCGCCCCGGCCACACGCTAAAGACCTGTAGCTGCCCATCCTCAATGTTCCCCCCCAAGAAATCCCTCCCAGTCTCCTTCTCTCCCCCCGGCTCCCCTCCTTCCCCCCTCCCCCGTCCCCTCCGTCATAAAACAATAAGGCAGGCCCGGTGCCTCTAAATCCTTCCCGGGTGTGGGGAGGGGGCCGGCCCGACATGTTTACTGCTAAGTGGATGCAAATTCGCTCGCTGCTGATTTCCAGAGAAATGAGACGTCCCTGGCGCAATATTGCTTTTCTCATCACCAAAAGGGGCCTTTGCTCAGTAATTTGGCGAAGCTGTCAAAGCAATCAGGTCCAGGAGGCCGACGCTGTCTGCCTCCCGCCATCACCATCCGAGAGATGGATCTCCGTGGCAGCCTCACGTGGGGACGGGAGAAGCGGTGACAGAGGCGTGGAAAGGCGTGGAGTGCGGGGCAGAGGCCCGGCCAGGACCCGTGGCCCCCTGGGTTCCTCGGCTGAGACAGCCCCAGGGAGACGGGGTCTGGACCACCCAAGGCGCTAACCGCGAGAAAGACACCTGTAGGCATCCGCACGGGACCTGGGCCTTCTCCGGGCTGTCACAGGCCGTGGGCCCCTCTGCAGCCTGTCCGTGGGCCCCTCTGCAGCCTGTCCGTGGACTCTAGATCCAGACCCCCCTGAAGTCCAGAAAACGCATCTACTGCCCCAGGGAAGTCATTCGATCTGTGTGGGCCCCGCTAGGACTCTGCATGGGCAGGAGGAGGAAGGCTGGGAGGCACACACACACGCACACACGTGCCCAAATGTGCCTACACATGCCTTCCAAATCTCTAGTGTTAAGTCTTCAGCGTCAACAGATGTGCAAACTAGTTCTGAGGGCGTGTTATTTTTTTCTTTCTCCTTACTTTGTGTTTTTACCTCCCGTTTAGCCACAAAACCCCTGGAGATCCCTGCTAATGTCCCAGTCGTGGTCTTCCCATATTTTTCTCCACCAGCAGATACAGTCACCTACACAGGCATGCATGCTTATGCACATTTCCACACTTCCACTTACCTGCACAGATTTATTGTGCGCGTACGATAGCCTTGGGTAATTGTTTTATTAAATTATGTGATATTCCTTTTCTTGCGTCGTGCTTTCCTTACTCACCAGTGCTTCGGGGAGACCTCCCTGCGTCCCCTGGGACCCCGCTAATGAATTGTTTTCAGCGGCGGGACACCTGGCCGGTGTGAGTGGAGTCTCCTGTGTCCACCCGGCCTAAGTGCCGGACGCTCACGTGGTCTCCACGGGAAGATTCCCCCAGGAACCGGTGTAGGATGGCGCTGCCCTTTGGCCCTAATGCCCCTGACTCATGTTCACTCTGAAGGCTTTGGAAGTGGGTCCAGTGGAAGAGTATACCCAGCCGCCATTTTTGTCAAGAAGCTGGACTGACCCGTCCACTTTAGCCCAGAGGTGCCCAGCGCGGGGCACATGCCCACAGGGGGCACTTTGATTTTTAAGGGGGGCGGTTCGAGGGTGAGTTATGTACAGTGAATTGCATTTTTAGCATTTTCTCCATAGACAGTATATAAATATAGGCTGTGGCATGTTTATGCATAGCAGTTCTCTAGGATATGTTTTGAAACTTTATGTGCTATTTTTTCATATCGCTTCACGTTATTATTGTTTAACAATCTCCTGGTGGTTCCTCCTCAGGACTTCAGCTGTGCTTTCTTTGATTTTTCTCTTTCACGGACGCCATGTTCTTTGGAAGCCTGTTTAGACCAAGTTCACGGCCTGTTAGGCTTCGTCCACGTGACTGGGCGTTCGCTTTTTGATTAATAAGAACTCTGTGACACCAGGGGAGGGGCGTCAGGATGCTAGAGGTGCTTCGGTGGGGCGTGGCCAAGAAAAGGGGGAACCCCTGCTCCCACGTAGCCCGGGGCCCTCCGTTCCGCATAACCGTGGTCACCTCCGCCTTTGCGGTCCCCTCCTGGTTTCTGTTCGGTGCAGGTTTGAAGGGGGGTGACAGTCCCCGCTGAGCCCCAACCAGGAGCCACTTCCATGCGCGGGCTTGTGAGCAGATGAACTGGCCTCGGGTTATTGGGGCAGAGGCCTCCCCCAGCCCCAGCTTCCCGCCTTCAGAGCAGAAGCCCTGGCACCAGCCACGCAGAGAGTTACATGCAGTGCGGTCCTGGCACGCCGAGGCCCAGGCCCAGCGGCCCTTCCCCACCCACAAATCCTGAATCCACTGAGGCCCAAAGGGGACTGACTCGATCGATCAAGCCCAGGGCCCACGGTGGAGGCCTGATAGCAAACAGGCGCAGGCTGTTTTCAGAATAATTGGATGTCTCATCTTTGTTTACCGAGCGTGTGTGCACCGGGGATGTGGAAGGTGCTGTGGCTGGTCACGTCCAGGGCCTGGAGGTGTCTCTCCTTCTCCACAGGGGAGGAGGGCTAGGGGTGCCACGAGCCCATGGGTGGCCTTCCGGGAGGGGCCTGGAAAGGAGGGGAGCCCTGGCTGGTCTGGCTCAGTGGATAGGTGTCGGCCTGCAGACTGAAAGGTCCCGGGTTCGGTTCTGGTCAAGGGCCCATGCCCAGGTTGCTGGCTCGATCCCCAGTGGGAGGGGGGGGGGAGATAGCTGATCAATGATTCTCTCTCATCATCGATGGTTCTGTCTCTCTGTCCCTTTCCCTTCCTCTCTCACATCAATAAGAATCCATTTTTAAAAAGATAGAAGGGGAACTGACGGGGATTTCAGGACTTGGGGAAGGCTTCCTGGGGCAGCAATGAGAATTTATAAGAATCCTGAGTCCCCTCCTCTGAGTCACTTCCCCAAAGGCCCCTCCCCCAGCATCTAGGTAACTCGGCTCCCCTCCTCCACCCTCAGCATCACCTCAGACCCGGATGGGGAGCCTTTCCTAGGAACGGCTTGCCGGAGACTCTGAGACACTCATTTGCGTCCCCCTTGGTGCCGAGCATGGTGCCTTGCACACAGTGTGCGCTTTATGTGTGTTTGGTGAGCCCTTGCTTAGAAGCCAGGGAGGGCCCATCGCAGCAGAGGGAGAGGGAGACGGCATCAGCAGGAGCCTGGGAGAGAGGAAGATGGGAGGCCCACCTCCAGCTGCACCCTGAGCCTGGGACCCGGAGACCCCCGGGAAGGCGGGAGTCTCTCTCAGTGACTCGGACCCTGGCTCGGCTCATTAAAGTCTTCCAAACACGAGTCGTGTGAGTGGCCAGGCCCGCCCGCCGTCCTTCCCGTCCAGGTAAGAAGATCTATTGCCCAAACTTACGTTTCACGGCGCACCACCGAGTAAAAATGATCCATGGCCCTGCCCGCCTTACAGCACCCTTCCACTGCTATTAAAGTCTCCAAAAATGTTTTCTTTAAAAAAAAAAAGTTAAAAGAGAGAGAGGTGGGGAGAGAGGAGGCTGGGAAACGCCGGCGTGCGGAGGGTTATCCGTCTTGTCAGCCCGGGACCGCGGAACCTTGATGTCCCCGTATTTCCTGCTCACAGCCGCCGCACGTTTGCCGGCCTGGGAGTGAGGAATGCCAGCCCTCTGCCGTGGAGGTGAAGGCTGGGGGCGGAGGGGCGGCAAGAGGGGAGGACCCCGGCTCTGAAAACCACTGAGAGCCAGGAGCCTGTCTCTGAGCTCTGGGCCAGGTCCCCACGGGGGGGAAACTCGGCCCCCAAGAGCCAGGGCCCCAAACTCTTTCCCCCGAGAGCACCCTGGCTCTGTTCATGGATGAGGAGCAGGTTTGCCGCCAAGAGGAGCAGCCCTGCCTGTGGGCAGTGGGCCGCATTCACCTGAGCAGGTGAGGGGGTGGGACGCAACAAAGCCCCTGGAAGGTGTAAGCCAGGGCTGGGAGGTGTTAGACCCGCAGGAAATGGGGGTGGGGAGGGAGAGAGAGAGTAAAAAAAAAAGAGCAAAGGCTGCCAAAACCGGTTTTGCTCAATGACTAGAGCGTTGGCCTGCGGACTGAAAGGTCCCAGGTTCAATTCCAGTCAAGGGCATGTACCTTGGTTGCGGGCACATCACCGGTTGGGGGTGTGCAAGAGGCAGCTGGTTGATGTTTCTCATCGATGTTTCTAGCTCTATTCCTCTCTCCATTCCTCTCTGTAAAAAAATCAATAAAATAGCAGAAACCAGTTTGGCTCAGTGGATAGAGCGTCAGCCTGAGGACTGAAGGGTCCCAGGTTTGATTCCAATCAAGGGCATGTATCTTGGTTGCGGGCACATCCCCAGTGGGGGGTGTGCAGGAGGCAGCTGACCGATGATTCTCTCTCTTGGATGTTAATAGCTCTCTATTCCTCTCTGTAAAAAATCAATGAAATATGTTAAAAAAAAAAAAAAAAAAAAAAAGAGCAAAGGCTCCCAATGCAGTGCAGACCTGTTACTGGGCAATCACACGTCATCCGTCTCTTCGAGAACCTTCGTTTGGCCATTCGGGTAATTTAATTTTCCTGAGTGACAAGTAATACAGTGTATGTCGCCCAATTCCCAGGCCAGTGGTCGGCAAGCTCATTCGTCAGCAGAGTCAAACATCAACAGCACAACGATAGACCTTTCTTTGGAGAGCTAAAGTTTTTAAACTTAAACTTCTTCTAACGCCACTTCTTCAAAACAGACTCGCCCAGGCCGTGGTAGTTTGTGGAAGAGCCACACTCAAGGGGCCAAAGAGCCGCCTGTGGCTCAAGAGGCACAGTTTGCCGACCAGGGTCCCAGGTATATTGTGAATTCCTCCAGGACAGGAATAAGGTCTCCCTCCCTCTCCCCTGTCCTGACAACCCCCCACCCCCCCACCCCCATCTCTCTCTCACACACGGTGGGTGCTTTCTGTAGGGCCCATAGGCAGCAGCCTGTGTACCTGAGGGTGCTGACACTGTGTTCGAAGATTCTGTGATTTGGGATTTGTTGCTGGGTCAGTCTGGCCTCTTTGCCAATCGGTGCCGATGAGCTGGTCTCTGGACTTGCGGCTCGGCGAGCCCAGACATCGGCCCTCGGCTCCGACTCCAGTTTGTACTCCTGGCAAATCCAGTCTGACTGCTGGTCCCGAACTGCAGAGGAGGCCTGGGCTCGAAACAGCCATGTGGGGGGTGCTATTGCCCCCCCACCCCCACCCCCACCCCAGAAGGCTCCCTCCTCACTCCAGGTCTTTGGAGCCAGTGAGAGAGGTTTCGTGGGCGCTCCTGCTGGGCTCGGAAGGCAGCCATAAATCTGTCTCGGGCCGTTTGACTCGGGCCCGGCTTAACAGACACGTCTGGGGGCCTGGTGCACCCACGATCTGTAAGCCATTAGCGGGGTAGTAGCCCTCCTGACTGGGCTGCCTCCGTGGGGACTCACGCAGAGGAGGAGGAGGAGGAGGAGGAGGAGGAGGAGGAGGAGGAAGAGGAGGAGGAGGAGGAGGAGGGTAAGAGAGGAGTATCTGGGGGGCCTGAGGGCATGGGCTGGCCCGGAGGCTACTGCTAAGCTTCCCCTTGGCCTGTGGGGACCCTGGAATCACGGGCACCCCCCCAGCCAGGTCCTATCCCGGTGCCCATGCGGAGCAGGAAGCCACTGGGCAGCCCCCGCCATCACGGCCACGCCCTCCCCTCTCGGACTCCCAGCTCCGTTTAGTCCCGTATCGACCTTGCCTCCTGCCATCCGGGGACAGGCTCGCGGCCTCTCCGTGTTTGCCCCGTGGCCGCGCAGCGTTAATTTGATTTCTCAGCGATTAAGGAACAGACTCGCACGGACGCGCGGAGCATGAGCCCGCATTGGACACGGCCGAGGCGGCGGCTCCGGGGAATTCGGGGCCACATGGGGCCGCGTGGGGCCGCGTGGAGCGGACCAGGCGGAGCTCGGGCCCACGCTCCCCCCGCTGCCATGGGGAGCCGGGGCCCGGGTTTTCTCCGGGACACGGGCTTCGGGCACGGGTTTGAGCGGAAGGAGTCTGCTTGGGAGGAGGCTCCAGCAAGCCCGGGAGGGGGCAGGGGAGAGAGGAAGGAGGAGAGGACGGCTCAGGGTGTGAGGAAGCTGCGGGCAACCGGCCGGGTCCTCCGGGAGCTGGCATCGCTCACAGCTCCGGTCCCTGGGGGTGGAGAGCCACCTTGGGCCTCACTCCCGCTCCTGCCCGCCCCGGGGCGCTGAGTCCATCACAGCCAAAGGGGATGTGCGGGGGCCTGCTGCAGGCCTGGAACCACGCTCACCGTCTTGGTCTCGGTGACCTTGGGCGGGGGGGGGCGGGCAAGCACAGGCCACTGGCAGGCTCTGCCCGGTCAGTCACACTTGCCTACAGGGGGCGGAAGTGATCAAATGAGAACCCAATTCCCTCCCGTGTCCCTGTCCCGGTCCCTGAGTGCTGGGAGCCAGCCTCTGCCTCCGGAGTCCGATGAAAAGGCACGAGCCAAGCTCCATCCGCCCAGGGACATAGATTGTCACGGAGACTCAGAAACAGTGCCACGTCCCCACATCCGGGGGACGCCGGGCCCCACAGCTGCCCCGCCCATCGGGCTGAGGGCACAGACGTCGTGACGAGGAGACACGAGGGACAGCTTCCTCCGGGTGCGTTCACAAGGCAGACACACGTGTCCTTTGGCCTCTCGTCCGGGAGCCACGCTCTCCCCTTCACTCTCCCCGTGGGCGCGCTCCCAGCACCACAGCCAAGTGACCGAGCTCCCGGGCACAGTTTCCGGTGGGGAAACTGAGGTTCGGGGGGGGGGGGGAAGAGGCTGAGTCATGGCCGGCAGCTGCCTCGTGTCTCTCACGGCCTTCGGGTCAGGGGTGGAACTGGGGGGCGGTGTGTAGGGCCGGGTGCGGGGCGGGGTGCGGAGCAGGGTGCATGGCGGGGTGCAGGGTGGGGTGCAGGGTGGGGTGTGGGTGGGGTGTGGGTGGGGTGCAGGGCAGGGTGTGAGGCGGGGTGCAGGGCGGGTGCAGGTGGGGTGCCGGGCAGGGTGTGAGGCGTGGTGCAGGGTGGGGTGTGGGTGGGGTGCAGGGCAGGGTGCAGGGCGGGGTGCAGGGCGGGGTATGGGTGGGGTGTGGGTGGGGTGCAGGCCGGGTGCGGGGCGGTGGAGCTGTGCCCCCTCTGGGCCTGGGCATCCCATTCCTTTGGTCAGGGTGGGGACTGGCCAGAGGTCCCTGGGAAGAGAAGACAAGATTTTTGCTAAACACACGGAAAAGGAAAGGGGAAGGCTGGAGCGTGGGGGGATGCACGTGACTCAGACCGCCCTCCCCAGCAATCTCTCCTCGCCGTGGGTCCGGGCGCCCCTCCCGCACCTTCCCCTTTACATCAACATTCAATCAGCTGTGCCGTCCCCGCTCCCGGTTTTATCTGCCGCCGCCGTGGAAATTGGTGCGAAATAAAGAGGCGGCCCGGCCTGCAGATGCAATCCACTGATTTGGCAGGAAGCCCCTGCACACCTGGCGGGGAGAGCCCGCTTCCCGCGTGGACGGCCCCCCAACCTCGCTTCCTTCCTCCCCCTCCCCGCTCCGCACTCCCCGCGCCTCCTTTCCTTTTCCGTCTCCTTCTCGGCCTTGCTCTAGTCTCCTTAGTGTCCGTTTCGCACTGAATAGGAATAAACCGGCCTAGGGGACCTACCCTTTTATTGTGGTTTTGTTATAGGGCAGGCGATGGGAGAGAAGGCCTCTCTCTCCCTCTCCCTATCCCTCCCGCTTCCCTTTCCTCTCCTCCCCGCGCCCCCCCACCCTCATTCCCTCCTCCCCCCCCCTCTTCGCCTCCCTCTCCCTCTTTCCCCTCTCTCTCCCCCCCTCTCTCCCCTCTCTCCCTCTCTCGGTCCCTCTTGCCCTCTCCCCCTCCTCTTTCTCCCTCTCTGCTCCCTCTCTCTCCCTCTCTCCTCTCTCCTCCTCATCTCTTCCTCCTCTTCTCTCCCTCTCTCCTCCCCTCTCTCCTCTCTCTCCTTTTCTCTCACACCCCCTCTCCCTCTCTCTCCCTCTCTCCCCCCCTTTCCCTCTCCTCTCTCCCACTCTCTCTCCCCTCTCTCTCCCTTTCTCTCCCTCTCTCTCCCTCTCTCTCCCTCTCTCTCCCTCTCTCTCCCTCCCTCTCCCTCTCTCTCTCCCTCCCTCTCTCTCCCTGCTGCCTCTTGCTTTGGGGCCACTGCCCTGCCCTGGCTCTAGCTCAGCCCCTGTGGGACCTCCCTCCAGACGCCCTCCTCCCTCCCTTGGGTGGCACCAAGGATGCTGGCTGCAGGCAGCCTTTCCCTACCCCAGCCCGCTTCCTTCCTCTGCCTGTTCATTGTCTATTTTCTCACCCGGCCTGCCTCCTGGGCCACGCTGCGTGGTCTGGTCTGGTCTGCGGGGGGCACTGCCTGAGGCCTCCGCTCTGTCTGCTCCTCCCTCCGTGGCCGGGCAAGGCCGCCCCTGGCTCTCGGTCCCAGGCCCCCGCGGTTCCTCCTGCTCTAAGCTGGCCTGGCGGGTCTGAGGCGCACAGCTGCATCCCTGCCGAGGCCCCCAGTGTCCAGTTTGGGCTCATCACCTCCAGAGTGACCCCGAAGTCCACAGGGGCCCTGATGGGCCGAGAGCCTCTGCCGGTGCGATGAAAGGTGTGGAGCGGAGTCAGGGTGGCCTGGCCCCGGCGGAGACCGACCTGCGAGGGACAGAAAAGGAGCACCAACAGGGCGCAGGGAGGAGGTGGCCACGTGGGTGCAGAGGCCGGGGTGGGGGGTCCTTCTGTAAGCCCAGGGCACCGAGGCTCCGGGCGGCACCAGGAGCCAGGAGAGGGGCCTGGCTTCTCCTCCAGGAGAAACCAGCTCTGCCACCTTCGGACCGTGGACATCCGGCCACCGGAAGAATGACAGGACCCGTGTGTGTGGTTTTGAGCCACCCAGCCTGTGGGCCTTGGTGACGGGGGCCCTATCCCCCTCCCCACTTCCCCCTGCCACCTCCATCCCTGTCCCCACGGGAGAACCAGAGAACGCCACCTCGCCCTCGCCCTCCCTCCTCCCTCTCCGTACATCCATCCCCCTGAACCCGTCATCCAAGCGCAGAAACCGGAGGTCCCCATAGCAACGGCTCCGATGCCAGAGCCCAGGATTACGACACTGGGTCAGCCAAGGAGACAGCGTCGGGGCGGGGGCCCGAGGCGCCTGCTGAGAACACAGACGGCGGAGGGGAGGGACCAGGGTGACAGGCCCCCGGGGGCTTCTATCAGGGGCTCCTGACGAAAACAAAGCGCGGTGAAAAGTCCCCCTTGAATGTCTGAGGAATCTGTCTGTATAAAAGCAGAGGGCCGGAAGCCACGTGCCCGCCAGCCACGGCTGTGTCCGGGGTCCCTGAGCCTGCCTAGGGTGGGGACCAGACCATGCCCCCTCCCTGCTTCCTCCTCCGATGCACCCTCCTCCAGGGGCACCCTGCCGGCCTGCCTGGGGACCCCACGGGGGCCAGGCCTCCTGGTCGTGGTCTACACAGTGCTCTTCCCTCTCCTTGTCCCCCACTCTCTGCGCTGTGTCCCCAAACACAGGCCCTTTATTCCCACGAGGAGCAGATCCCTCAGGCTGACCCCAGGCCTGGGTCCCCTCTCCTCTCACATCGCCCCCGGCTGGCACCCTGGACCAGCCCGCAGAGCCTGGGGCTTCTGCTAGGGACAGCGCCCCCTGCTGGCCACCAGTGTCCTCCTCACCCCTAGCTCAGCTCCTCCCTCCTCCAGCCTGACATTCAATGGGGCGGCACCTTCCTCCCCCGTGTCCCTCTGGGTTCCCGTCCTGCCCGTTCCCACGGACTCTCTCCAGCCCAGCCTGGAGTCACTCACGGAGCAGATTTCAAGCCATCGGTCCCATCAGCCCAGCCACTCTCTGCTTCCAAAGTCCCTTCCCCCCTGCACACTCACACACAGATGTGCTCACACAGACATATGCAACTCTCTATCTCTCACACGCACATGCACGCACATGCACATGCATGCACACGCACACTCCGGCACTGAGGCCCGGCGGTGCCCCAGCCATTCAGGTGCTGCCGACTCAAAGCAGGCAGTTGGCCGAGGAGAGAAGTTCAGGTCGGCAGGTGGGGCCTGAGCTGGGTCGCCAACAAGCTGACGGCTCCATGGTGGCCGGGCCTGACATGTCTCCCTGTCCATCTCTTCCCCTCCCTCCCTCCCCAACTCATCGGGCCAGGGCAAGGCGCACAGTAGGTTCTTCATAAACGTTTCTTCAACGAGCAGCCGTGCGACCTCCACCCCAAGCCGAAACCTCCACAGGAATGCACAGCAGCTGCCATGCTGCCGCCCAGAACTTCACTCAGCCATCCATCATTCTCCAAAAAAAGAGAGAGAGGGGAAGGCCTGCCCCTACCTGCCCGCCCACGGCCTTTACTGGCAAAGGCCCCGCCCTGCAGCCCCCTCCCCGCCCCCTGCGCCCCTGCAGGCTCTCGGGCGGTTGGCACAGGAGGCCCTCGCAGCGGGCGCGGTGTGAATAAATAAACTAACAGCTCAATTAGCGTCCGCTCCCTGCTCCCCAGGCCTCACTCAGCGCGGGTCTGGGGGCCAAGATGGATGGGCAGGCGGGCGGCGGGATGAATGGGCCTGACTTTTAAGAGCTGGTTTAACGCGCGCTTCTAAAACACTTTCTGGACTATTTCCACTCCATGCTGCTCTCTCTGTTCCTGGGGATTCAGCTTGAGTCATATTCCTGGACAGCGTTAGCCACTTCCCTCTCCGGATGCGTAAGTGCGTGTGACTCCGTCACCCCTCCGCCCTCCCACGAGGCCGCAGCCCCCCTAAGCCAAGACTGGGTCACCCCCAGGGAGGGCGGGGGAGTCCTGGCCAGGGCAGCTCCCTTGCAGGCGTCTGCTGAAGCCTGTGCTCGGGCTGGGGTCCTTTGGGGTGGGGGCAGGTAGTGGGACACCCCTAGAGCCAGAAGGACACCCCCCCTAGCCCCAGTGTCTTCCCTTTGTGGGCGTGGCCAAGCGTGTTTCTTCTCCGGGCCCTGGGAAATGTCTAACCGCCCTCCTGGCCCACTTGCTAGGAGGACGACGTGGCTGCTGAAGGGACCCCACCCCAGGTTTCCCAGGAAGGACAGAGGCCCGGGGAGCGCCCCCAGCTGGTGCAGACCTGGTGCCACACTGGCAGGCCGGGCCTTTCCGTGGCTGCTGTGCCCCAGAGGCAAAGGGAAGAGGGAAATGCAGACACGTACAGAAAGACCTAGAAGCCCCCAGAACTTGCCAGAAACCTCCAGCCTCGTCTATCAATGCGTGTGCAGCCGTCTACATCCCTCCAACTCCCCGGCCGTGCCCTCGAAGGGGCCGGACACAGCCTGAGTCCTCACGCTCCAGGGGAATGAGCCAGACGGACAGAGCAGCACATGGGGCCAGGGCCGGGCCGGGGGAGGCCCGATAGGGCGCACCATCCTGCACTGCGCTGCCCCATCTGTAAAGCGGGTGGTGCCAGCACTGACGTCACAAGTTGCCGTGAGGACCGACGGGCAGGATCCACGGGAGATGCTCGGCACCGTGTCTCCCACGTGGCACGTGCTCAGTGACGGTTGGTGGGAGGAGGGGGAGGATATGATGGAGGCCTTCCTCGCCCACGGTCACTGTGACCTGGGGCAGAGCTAGAGCTGGGACACAGGTCACCCCGACATGGGCCGCTCCGATGGCCTCCCTGCCCTTGTCGAATGTGCTGGAGCTCCCGCCTCTGCCCAGGCCCTGCTCCCCCCAAAGCATCGACAAAACCAACAGGCCCGTGCAGGCCTGGCCCCAGGGACCGTCCGGCAATGGCGGGCTGCCTCCCAGCAGAGGGCCCAACCTCGTGGAGAGCCTCTCCTACACAGAGAAGGTTCCGGAGAGCTCGGCTGGGTTTCATCCCCCACAGGGTCATCCCTACAATGTACAGCCTCCCCTCTCCTCTCCTCCTCCTCCCGCAGGCTCCTCTTGCATACCTGGTTTATCACCAGCTCTGCTTAGCGGGACAGGAGGCCGGGTTCAAGGGCAGCTTAACCCGAGGCTGGCTCCAGAACCTTCCAGACTTATTTCTTTGTCCAAAGTCCCAGACACCTGCCAGCACTTTCCAGACTTATTTCTTTGTCCAAAGTCCCAGACACCTGCCAAACTCAGGGACTCCCTGAGCCTCTAACCAGAAGCAACAATGCGGGTGATTTGGGACCCCAACCCCCTCTCCAGAGAGGTGGATGTCAAATGCATCCCCTTGGCTCCCTCCCTCCGTCCAGCCCAGGCCACTGCGCTCTGCACCGGGCCCCTCCGCCCGCCCTCCCGCCCTCCCAGCGCCGCGGGCCTCGCCATCCGTCTGGGCTCCTCTGGGGAGCGTGGCGCTGAGGACAGAGCAGAGGGCCGTTCTCCTCTCAGCACCCCGCCGGTCGCTGTGTGCGGAGTGTAAGACGGAGCCCTCCCCTGATGCCTCCCGACGCCGGCCGCGCTGGCTCTGTAATGGCCTGAGAAAAGGTCGCAGCCGGGCGGCGGGAGGACTGTCACAGGCATTAGAGAAGCCGTTTGCCAAGCGAAGGACTGTCTGCTCGCAGCCTGCTCACCCCGCCGGCCTCCCGGCTGTCAGGCTGATGCTGTGGATAAGCTCCCGCTGTCACAGAGGCAGGATGCTCTCACCCTCCCTCAGGCTCTCCCTCCGGCCCCTCCAGGCGGACACACAGGCGATTAAAATAGCTGCAGGGACTGAAACCGGTTTGGCTCAGTGGATAGAGCGTCGGCCTGCAGACTGAAAGGTCCCAGGTTCGACTCCTGTCAAGGGCATGTACCTTGGTTGCGGGCACATCCCCAGTAGGTGTACAGGAGGCAGCTGATGGATGATTCTCTCTCACTGATGTTTCTAACTCTCTATCCCTCTCTCTTCCTCTCTGTAAAAAATCAATAACATATATTTTAAAAATAAATAAATAAAATGAAATAGCTGCAGGGGGGGTGGGGGGAGGACGTAAACTCACTTCCTGGGGTTACCTCTTTATTTGCCCCAGGATGATCCCCAGAGTGTGCAGGTAGGAAAGAAACCTTAGGGCGTAAACATGCTAAACTGTTTGCAGGGTTATTGGCTGGGAGACGGGACAAGGAGTTGGGTGGATGGGACAAGAGTTGATAGCTTCCCATTCTTACTTTGTACTTATATTTTTACCTAGTTTTTTCTTCTTTTTTCAATTTAACAGTACACAAGCACCCTCCCCAGGAAGTGGGGGTTGGGAGGAAGGGACTATGGATGTTGAAATGCCTCCGTTTCACCTGCAATCTAGGCTGAAGGCCAGCACCGTCGCTCTGAGCAGCGGGCGGCTGTGGGTCGTGGGTCGGCAGGGGAGAGGGGCTGGGAGTGGAAGGAGGACCAGCCCAGGAGAGAATGAGACGGCACTGGGGCGGGCTCCCAGCATCCCTGAGTACTTGGCGTTTGGTGGACGTGGTGGGGTTGAATCCAGAACGTTCCTCGCCAGCACCTGAGGCTTCCTTCGCTCCGTCGCTTATTTATGATCCTGTGCTGCGCCAGCCGGGGTGGCAGCGCCTCGCCCTCCGCACTCTGCCCGGAGGGGAGGCTCACACGTGGCACCTGGAGCCAGGCAGCATGTACCCGGGGCAGCAGGCGGGACGTGCGGCCTGTCTGAGATGGCCTCTTTGGGGGTTACCCTGTGGGGAGCAGGAGTGAGGGGGGAGGAGTGAACCAAAACCGACACCTATGAGGAATGGTGCCAAGTGAAGATCCCAGCTGAGGAAACAGCGGAGCCCAGGTCCCAGAGATGGCAGAAGCGGCTCCTACAGAATCAGGTCCTGAGCGTCCAGGGCCCCTGAGGGCAGGGCCACGGGGCAGAGTCAGGGCCGGGGCCTCAGCATGGCACCAGCCGGGCCACCCGCTGCCTCCGCTGCTGCAGCGCTGAGGATGGGGATGGGCCAGCTGAAGGCGGTCACCTTGAGGAGGATCAGGCAGCGCTGGCAGGAGGCGTCAGACACATCCCTGTGCTGGAGGTCCGGCTCCTCGCATGACAGCGAGGCTGGGGGAGGGGGGGAGGGGTCAGGGAGGCGTTTTCAGACAGTTCTTGGCAAGGTGCCTGCGGGTAGTGCAGACCTTGCCAGAGTCTACAGGCGGCTGAGGGGGCGGGACAAAGCCAAGGCTGGGGCACTGTGTCCTCACTCCGGGAGGACGCTTTTCTGGCCATTTCCAGAGAGGCCCTGAGCCAAGGGATGTGACTCCCACTCGTTTTTTTCCCTTCGCTTTTTCAAAAATATGTTTTACTGATTTTTTACAGAGAGAAAGGGAGAGGGATAGAGAAACATCCATCAGCTGCCTCCTGCACACACACACACACACCCCAATGGGGATGTGCTGGCAACCAAGATACATGCCCTTGACCGGAATCGAACCTAGGACCCTTCAGTCTGCAGGCCAACGCTCTATCCTAACGAGCCAAACTGGTTAGGGCTCCTTCAGTTTTTTAAAAATATATTTGTATTGACTTCAGAGAAGAAGGGAGAGGAAGAACGAGATAGGAACATCAATGATGAGAGAATCATTGATCGGCTGCCTCCTGCACGCCCCCTACTGGAGACTGAGCCTGTAACCCAGTCATGTGCCCTTGACCAGAATCTAACCGGGGACCCTTCAGGCTGCAGGTTGACATTCTATTCACTGAGCCAAACCAGCTAGAGCTCTTTCACTTTATTTATTTATTATTATTATTATTAAACTGTGACAAATACATACAGGTAAACAGGATGGGGGGATGAGCCCCCTGTACCTATCATGCAGCTTCAACAATGATTAGCATCCTGCCTGGGTGTCATCTTCTCCTCCTTCCACTCTACAGCCCTCCTCCTCCTCCTCATTGTTATTATTATTATTATTTTGCGGTTCTTTAGATGAAATTGATATGCATTGAAGTGCACAGATCGTCACTCCTCGGTTTTGACAAATGGCTGCATTAATCTAACCTGCAGGGGAGGAAGCAGTTTTCCTCGGCCTTCCCAGGCTCCCCGGCCGGGTCTGAAAATGAAGCTGACAGACAGATACACTGGGGGAAACCACACAGGTCTGATCAAAGCTGACCGTGGAAGTGGGAGCCTTCACGCAAGAATGGAGACCGGACGGAGTGGCCAGAGCTGGACGCTTTTTTACCTCTGAGACAAAGCCCACCGCCTTTGTGGAGAATTGACCAGACAGAGGAGTGTGGGCCAGGGGGACACACGGGGAAGAAGTACCGGGAAGCTAAGGGTTGGCTTAAGGAGGTTTGTTGGCAGATTTCTGGGTCCCGCAGTGCTGGTGTCCGGGGGTCGGAATGCCTTCTCTCCTCCTGGGCCAGGGAGGGGACCTCACACGGGAGTTTTACTACCTGTTTCAGGGGCAAGGGGCGAGGTGGGGGTGGTCAGAGTGACCCTCCCGCTTCTGCCCTTTTGTTGTGGTGGTTGTTGTTTTCATTTATTAAGCTTAAAATATCTACGCTGTTGTCCGGCTGGGGTTGTGCAGTGGTTAAGCGTCGACCCATGCGCCAGGAGGTCACTGGTTCGATTCCCAGCCGGAGCACATGCCCAGGTTTCGGGCTCCACCCCCATCAGGGGGCGTGCAAGAGGCAGCTGATGGATGTTGAAGTTGCTGTTTCTCTCTCATTCATAAATCTTCCTTTGTAAAGTGTCTGTTAACATCTTTTGAGCATTTTGTACTGAGTTGTCTGTCCTTGTATTCTGAAGTTGTAGACATTCATTGTGCACCCGAAATACAGGTGCTTAGGCAGACACGTGTCTTATGAACATCGTCTCGCGGTTTGCGGCTTGCTTTTAATTTTATGGGGAAAAATTTTTCTTTTATGCTTATTTTCTGTGAACTGTCTAAAAATGGTTTACCTGCCTGTTTAGTGTTCATTTTTATGTTTAGCGCTGCCATTCACCTCATGATGCTTTTTAAATTCATTATGTATGTATTGTGTCTAAGTGTTTTTGTTCTTCCCCCCTGTGGATATCAAGTTGTTCAAAAGGTTTTCCTTTCCTCATTGAAATATTTTAAGTGCCCTTGTCAAAAATCAATTGTTCGTGGAAGTGTACATCTATTTCTGGCTTCGCTATTCTATTATATGGCAATACTACACTGTTTCTGATTATCTCATAGCCTGGAATTTAGAAAGTATACGTTCTCTATCTTTGTTCTTCGTTTTCAAGATTGATTTGGAGGGTGAGGGGGGGGTGAGGTCCTTTTTATTTCCATATAAATTTTAGAAGCATATCATCAATGTCTACTTGTAAAAAAAAAAAAAAAAAAAAGTCTGGGGAATTTTTATTTGGTTTGGATTTAAACTATAATTTGGGGAGAATTTACATCCTAACAATATTGACGGAGCTAACCCTTGAACACGGGTTATCTCTCCTTTTATTCATCACACACGTTATTCCTATCATTACAGAAACTACAAAGCCACGTTGCAGACGTTATGATGATTGCAGACTCTGTCCTTGCTCTCAGCGGTATGTTGTCGTGCTATGTGCAGGGGCCTTGCAGGTCTTCTGTTCACTTAGTCCTTGTGTGGACTGAATTGTGTGCCCCCGAGATTTATATGTTGAAACGCTAGCCCCCGAGGTGATTGTATTTGGAGATGGAACTTTTAGGAGGTAATTCAGGTGAAAAGAGGTCAAAAGGTTGGGTTCCTAATCTGATAGGTTTATTATAAGAAAAGGAAGCTTTCTCTCTCTCTCTCTCTCTCTCTCTCTCTCTCTCTCTCTCTCTCATCCTCCCCCCTGCCACCCACTGGTATGCATCAAGAACTCTGAGAAAATAAATCAGTGTTGTTAAGCCACCCAGTCTATGAAATGTTATGGCAGCTCGAGTGGAATAATAAAATTCCCAGGTGTTTTTTATTTTTAAAGACATTGTAAATGGAACGTTTAACTTGCGTCTTCTCATTGTTTCTACTTATTTGAAAACACAATGGGCTGTTGTGTGTTGACCCTGGAGCCTGTGGTCTTGCTAAAGTCATTTAGTGGCTCTGCTGGTTCTGCTCTTGATTCCTTAGGATCTTGTACAAACAGGGAGTTTTGCTTCTCCCTTCCCAGCTGTACGCCTTTCGCTTCTTCTCCTTGCCTAGCGCACTGGCCATAACACCCAGCACAATGTAAAGAGGAGTAATAAGAGCAAATATCCTTACCGTGGTCCCTGTACTCAGGGGACAGTGTTCAGTCTTCCATCATTACGTGTAATACTCGCTGCAGTTTTTAATCAATGCCCTTTATTGTATGGAGAAAGTCCCCTTTTGGTCCTATTTGTTGAGAGTTTAAATTTCCCCCCAGTTTTATTGAGACATAATTGACATATAACCTTATATTAACTTAACATGTACAACATAATGACTTGATATATGTATACATTGTGAAATGATGACCACAATCGTTTAGTTAACAACATTGTATCACATAGTTACACATTTTTTTCTTGTGCTGAGAACTTTTAAGATCTACTCTCTTAGCTGCTTTCAAATATACTATTTTAGAGTAAATTGGAATTTTTGAGTGACATCAAACTTTTTCAAGTGCTTTTGCTTATCAAATGCTTTTTTCTGTATCTAATTATTCTGTTAATATGGTGAGCTGCATTAATTTGAGTGTCAAACCAGCCTTGCATTCCTGTGATAAACTTCACGTGGTTATAATGTATTAGTCTTTGTATTTATTGCTAGGTTCAATTGGCTTAATGTTTTGTGAAGGATTTCTGCATCTATTTTCATGAGAATATTGGTCTATATTTTTCTTTTCTTTATTATCTTTGTCAAGTTTTGGTAGCAGGGGTATTTTGGTTTCATGAAGTGAGTTGGAACATTTTTCTAACTTCCTTTCTTACAGACAATAAATTTATCAACTTCCTCTCTTCATAAAGAAAATAGCGTAGTAGAATTGGTGTCAGTGTTCAGTAAAATTAGCCAGTGAAAGTACCGGGACCTGGAATTCCTTTTGTCAAGATTTTTTTTTTTATATAACAAACTCAATTTTTTGGAAATTCAGATGTCCTATTTTACCTTGTAACTGTCTTCATTCAGTTGTATTTTTCAAGGAGTTACTCCATTTTATCTAATTTGTCAAATATTTTAGAATAAAGTTGTTTACAATAGCCCATACTTTTCCTTACATGTCTATAAACTCTATAGTGATAACCCCTTTTTCGTTCCTAATGTTGGTGATTTTCCCCTCTCTTTTATTGATCAGTTTTGTTAGAGATTTATCAGTTTCACCTTTTCAAAGAACCAACTTTTATCTTTGTTTTTATTTTGTGGTTTTGTTTTGTAGTTTGTGTGTGTGTGTGTGTGTGTGTTGTCTGTTTTCTATGCTGTGGTTTTTGCTCCTTGTCATTGCTTCCTTTGTTCTTATTTTGGGGGTTAATTTGCTTGTCTTCTTGTGGCTTCTTAATGTGGAAACTTTGGACACTTATTTTAAGCTTTTTCTTCCTTAATAGTATAACCACTTAAAACTGTAAGTTTTTTGTAAGCATTGATTTAGCCACATTTCACAAATTTTGATACGTTACGCTTTCATTATCTTCCAGCTTGAAATGTTTTTCAGCTGCCTCCGTGTTGATCTTGTTTTTGGTAACCCCTGGGTTATTTAGAAGTGTTGTTTAATTTCCAGATCTGCTGGCTCTTTCTTATTGTTCTTGATTTCTAATTTAATTTCATTGTGTCTGAGAATATATTCTGTAAGGGTTCAATCTTTTAAAATTACTGAGAGCTGTCTTAAAGCCTACCATATGTCTTTCAACTGTTTTACGTACCTTTGGGGGAAAATGTATAGTCTGCAGTTGTTGGGTATGAATTTCTATAAATATCATTAGGCCGGGATAATTGATATTTTTCCAATATTTTATTTTTTTTACTGGTTTATTTTATTAATTGTTCTATCAAGTAGCGAGGCAAGGGTGCCAGAATCCCCCTACCACCGCTGAGATCGGGGATTACCTAGCTCTCATTTTAGCCCTGACAGCCTTGGCTGTGTGATTTGGTCCACATACACTTTAAATGGTTCTGTCTTCCCCATGCTTGGGCCCTTGACCTCCTGAAGTCTCCCTTTTATCTTTGCTGATATTCATCTTTTTTTTTAACATATATTTTATTGATTTTTCACAAAGAGGAAGGGAGAGGGATAGAGAGTTAGAAACATCAATGAGAAAGAAACATCAATCAGCTGCCTCCTGCACACCCCCTACTGGGGAAATGCCCGCAACCAAGTACATGCCCTTGACCGGAATCGAACCTGGGACCCTTCAGTCCTCAGGCTGATGCTCTCTCCACTGAGCAAAACCAGCCAGGGTGAGTCTACTTTGTCAGATATCAATACCGCCATTCTAACTTGCTTATGATCTAGCTTTTGCCTTTATGATCATTTTCCCATCCCTTTACTTTTAGCCTATTTTTGTCTTTGTACTTAAAATCCATGCCTTGTAAATATACAGCGAGTCAGACTTCTTATCCAGTCAGGCAATCTCTGCTTTTCAGAAGGAACGTGTAGTCTATTTACTTTTAATAAAGATATCGACATGGTTGGGTTTAATCTGTGTTTTTGCTATTTGTCTCCTATTGGTCTCATCTGTCCTCTTTCTCGGATCCTCCTTTCCTACCTTCTTTTGTGTTGATATATTTTAGTATTTATCCCAATGCTGGAAACATTGGGGCAGAAGGGCCTTAGGAGGCAATCATTATATGGCTAATAGCCTCCCACTATTAGCCATCAGACTCCGAAGTAATCAATACCTCTGGGTTAGAGCCGTCCATGTTCTCCAAGGAAATCAGCACAGTCCCATCAGGACCTAACCTTTCCTTCAATCCTCGAGAAAACGTAAAGCAAACTTTATTTTCCCTCTAAGGAGAGAAATGATGGCGCTTAAACATTTGATTGGCATTTTCGTCATCACCCACTAAAGGGGAAAAGTGTCCATACGAACCCAAAGGTCACACTCACACGGAGCCGATTGGTCCAGTAATCATTTGACAGGAGGTGCGCGCATGGGCGTGGAAGTCACATTGCACCGTGGGCAAAGCGTGACCTCTGAGTCAGGTCCCACTATTTGGCAGCTGAGTGACCCTGGGAAATTTCAACCTCTCCAAGCCACAGTTCCCTCCCCTGTAAAGTGGGATAATGGTATCCACCTTGTAGGGTTGCTGAGACCTGATGGCCATGGGGACCCCTGAAGGCCGTTCAGGCCTGAGGGAAGAGGGCCAGGTAGAGGTGGCAACCAGGCAGGTCTGGACGCAGGAGCATCCTCGGGGGTTGGAGGAGAGATGGGGAACGTGAGGCAGGAGGGCGGTGAGCCGGAGGCAGAGGTAGGACATGAGCCCAGGAGGTAGGCGGGGCCACCACAGCAGCTCCTAACAGCCTCCTGGCCCCCAGTCTCCTTCCCTCCCATCAGTCCTCGCACATTCACTAGAGCGAGTCCCTGACGTGACGAGCTGCCTTCCTACGTGACAGCCTCAGTGGCGCCCTCACCCGCGGTTCAGGTGGGCCACGGCGCCTCCGTGAACGGGCCCGAGTCCCTCTTCAGCCCCCCACTTCCTGCAACGTACCCCCAGCAACACCAAGCGGCCTGCCCTTGCCCTGCCTGCATGGTGCTTCTCTGGCGCTGAGCCATGGCGCCTGGGGCCTCCCCTGCCTGGACGGCAGGCAGCACGTGGATGACTCAAGAGCTAGGCCTTGGTGTCCCCTGGAGGTCAGCCACCGGCTGCATCCGATGAATCTGCCTGGGAGTGGATACGAGGCCTGACCATTGGTCCTCAGGATGCTCTGAGCCTCTGAGACAGGGCAGGAGGGCGCGGATGGTCCGTCTCCAAGGACCGGTTAGTTCCATCGGATGACGACGGTGCTTAGGACAGGAGCCAGGGTTGGCTGAGCGAAGGCCTTTCCTAGAAGAACCACTACATGTCACACGAAATATAAAATATTCTACGTGCACATGTCCTCTGTGCCTTAGACTTGTAAGGCTTAAAGGAGCTAATCCGTAAAGCTCTGTGTGCCTTCCTTGGTCCGCTGGGGCTGCCACCGCCAAACTCAATAGACGGGAGCAGGGGGGCAGCCAGGGGGTGCTCAGACAACAGACATTTCTGTCTCACGGTTCCAGAGGCGGGACGTCTGGGACCAGGGTGGGCACGGGTGCCAGGAGAGCCCTCTTCCTAGCGTGCGGTCGGCAGCCTTTTCTGCCGTGTCCTCCCTCGGTGATGGAGGAAGCTCTCTCTGGTCCTCTCTAAGGACACTAACGGCATCACAAGGGTCCCACCCATTACCTAATCTCAACTAAACTATCCCTTCCCCCCCAAGGCCCCACCACCAATTCCCATCACTTCGGGAGCTAGAGCATCAACACATGAATCCTGGAGGGACTGGAGCATGAAGCCCTTAGTGGGGACTGGAACCCATCAAGAGCTCCATGGCCAAAACTGGTGTGGCTCAGTGGATAGAGCGTCGGCCTGCAGACTGAAAAGTCCCAGGTTCGATTCTGTTCAAGGGCATGTACCTTGGTTGTGGGCACATCCCCAGTAGGGGGTGTGCAAGAGGCAGCTGATCGATGATTCTCTCTCCTCAATGTTTCTAACTCTCTCTTCCTCTCTGTAAGAAAATCAATTACATATATATATATATATATATATATATATATATATATAGAGAGAGAGAGAGAGAGAGAGAGAGAGAGAGAGAGAGAGAGAGCGCTCAGTGAATGTGAGCTGTCCTTGGGGAGCAGATCCAGGTTGCCCCAAAGTCCTCCTCTTGGCGGCCTGGCTGTCCCAAGGCCATGATGCAGCAGGGCAGGGAGTGGCCCGGGTGCCAAGAGCGTGAGGCTCGTGGCTGATCAGGACCTGCCTTCCCTCTGCGTTTGTTTGGCCAGGTGCTCCCTGCGCAGTCTCCATATAAGAGGGCCTTTTATAAGAGGCTGCTCCGTGCTTCCTTTCCTGCTGCCCGTCTGAGCTCTCCGCTCCTTGGCCGCCAAGGTTATCCGTGGGGGTGCGTTTCCTCCTCCCAGCGCAGCCCTGACCCGAGCGCCCTGCCTTGCAAGCCGGTGGTCAGCAGGCCGGCTGATTTGATCGCAGCCATAACTCTCTGGAATAGCTGCCACTACTCCGCAGCTCCGATGGCAAAGCTGGTACCGGGCGTCTACTGCAACGGCTCCATGGCGTCCCGCAGGCGTTGGCTGAGGACCTACTGTGTGTGCCTCACCGCCATCACAGCAAAGGGATGGAAGCCAGCTCCTGTCCAGCCTGGGCTTCCGGTTCCAGGGGAGAGCATCGCCCTCTGCCCTCGGCCTGCAGGTAGCCCCCTAAGGGGTAGGCACCCCCTTTCTCGCTTCAGCTGGCTGACTGCCTCCAGCCATCTCTCTCCTCCCTGGGTGCCCATGGCCACCATGAGCACAGCCTGCTCCATAATCGCCGTTGTCAGGACACTCCGCATGGCCGCTCCCCTCCAGGCCTGCCCCGACTTCCGTATTCTGAGTTCTCTCTTAACATGCAGATCTCTCCGTCAGTCTCTCCATAAATCCTGCCGCCCCTGCTGCTGCCAAGTCTATCGAAGGACCCTAAGAACCAGCGTTTCTCTACCCCAACTCCGCATCTGCATTCCCCGCGTGCCAGCTCCCACAGCGGCCTTGAACCCCAGACTCCTGGAGTGCCACTCACAGGTGCCCGCTCCAACCCGAAGCTAGGGACCTGCAAAGGGAGAAGAGATTTCCAGTCGGGACTCCACTATTGATTAGCATCACATTTCCGCTTTGAGGGAGCCACCAGCCGTGGCCTGGGCGCCCAGAGGGCAAGCCTGAGTTCTCGCTCCTCCATCGGGCCGGTTTCCAGCTGGGACAGTTCCACCTCTGCTCTCTCCAAGACACCACGGGCCCCGGGCGCACGATGGGGGTGCAGGGGTGCGCCCGCCCGCGGGCGCCGCCCCCTCCCCATTTCCCCGGTGGCTCCAGGGGCCGTGAGGGCCCGGAGAATTCTGAGGCGGCGCCTTCTCTGTTGTTACGATGAGTGTGGAGCTCCGAGCGAGGCGAACAATGCCGCCTGTTCCTTTGCCTCTCCAGGCCCAGATTTATTTCTTAGATTTATTTATTTTTTTTTATTTTGTCGTTGTGTGGAAAGGACTCGGGAAAGACTCATGACTCCTTTCTCTGGGAGCTGAGCACAGAAGGGCGGGCCGGGCGCTGCTCCTCTGGCGGCGGCTCTGTGTCTGTGTGGAGGGGGCTGGCCCTCCCGGTGTGGACAGTCCTCAGGCCCAAGGTGGCCCCGGAGACCCTCAGCCCTGAGGCCATCGCAGTGCTGGGTGCGGCCACCTGTGCTCCCAGCGTGTGGAAATAGACGACGCAGGGGGGCGAGGGCATCAGAGGGCCGCTCGCCCTCCCAACGGCGCCAGCTGCCCTGCAGCCACCCCGGGTCCCGCTCAGCATCGCCTCTGACCTCCTGAGCAGAAGGGGGTCCCGTGGCCAAGCCCCGCTGCTTGGAAGACAGAGGGTTTCGCTGGGTCCGATGCCCCCCCCCTCCCACGTGGCAGGGAGTCTCCTCCCAAGAAGAAACGGGTCCACCTGTTGGATGGAGCCGGCAGGTTGGGCTCGTCCTAGGTCAGCAGTCGGCCAACTGCGGCTCGCGGTTTGCCGCTCTGTTGACTAATGAGTTTGCCGACCACTATCCCAGGTCCTGTGTGCTCTGGGATTTGGCTATAACCTTGGCTTTCACATCTGCGAAGTGAGGGAAATCAGCCTCAGAGCGGAGGGATGGGAACAACAAGTTAATTAAAACTAAAGGAGGGAGAGAGGGAAGGAGGGAGGGAGGAAGGGAGGGGGAGGGAGGAAGGGAGGGAAAGGAAGGAGGGAGGAAAGGGAAGAGAGGGAGAGAGGGAGGATTAACTAGCAGGAAGGAATGTAAGCAGGAACACACACATGCACACACACATGCACACACATGCACACACATGCACACACATGCACACATGCACACACACGCAGGAATGCAGCTCGGCCGGGCTGTCCCTCTCTCTCTGACGGGAGACTCCAGGGAAGCTGGTGAATTCCGGGCTCCCTGCCTCTGAGCCTTTGGAACACAAGAATTCCTTTGAAATGTGACTAATTACCCCCCACCTGACGTGAAGACCAGGTTTCTGTGTCTGAGCGTTTTTTCCAAAACCAGCCTCCCTGTGCTGTTGCCTGGCCTGTGGACTAATGAGGCGGCGCGGGGCGTGCGGGAAGGGCAGGGGTCAAGCGGGCGAAGGAGAAACAGAAAAGCTGCCCCCCTCCCTGTCCCCAGCAGGACCCGCTTCCTCCCCTCCACGCCTCCGGCCTGATTGGGAGTGAGAAGCCCAATCCATGCCTCCCTCTGCCCGACCCCTCCCCCCCACCCCCGCCCCGCGCAGGTGGAAGCCTTAATAAGCGCTGCAGGGACCAGGGTCCGGAGAAGCAGGCCCGTCCGTGGGCCACTCCTGACACACAGGCCTGCTGATGGGTGACCCTGGCCGATTGGATCCCCCTGCCTCTGCCGCGGGCGTGGAGCCTGGGTCCGCCTCACGGGACGAGCTGCCTGGCGTGCAGGGAAACTACACGCTGGCTCTGCATCCTCCTCTCCCGCCTGAACCGGGTGCAGGGCGACCAGCCCCTCCACGGCACCCCGACACCCCGCCGAGGTCACGCGGCCTCTGTGACCCGAAGTGCAGGCCTCCGGGGCCAGGCAGAGCTCCCGAGAGCAGCAGCGGCTGAGGGTCAGCCTGGCATCACCCACACGGGCCTGGCGGGGACTTCCCAGGTGGGACCAGACCCTGACCCTTTGCCAGGGTGGGAGCAGGGACCGGTGGAGACACGGGACGGAAACAAGGATGTCTGAGATGAGGAAGGGACCCCCGCCCCTGAGTGACAGCGTCTCCGCGCCGTGGCAGGGACCGCGGGCCCCGCTCCACCGGCTCCATGTCGGAGACTCGCTCTCATTGGAGCTTCGAGGCGCGTGAAACGTTAATCATGGAAACCTGAGGGAGAGGCATGCTCTGGGAAGGGAGAAAAGCCCACTCTCCTTCTCCTCGGAGGTTAACGGGAGGCTAATTCGGAAGTGCCCGCTAATGAGAAGGCTAAAAAGCACCTCCTGCCGGACCACAGGCCTCCGTCCAGGGCGCTGACGGCTGCCCAGCCCGTCCCCGTCCCGCTCAGGGGCCAGGGGCACCCGAGAACCTGGTGGCTAACTAAGCCGATGACCAACGGAGATTGGGGGGGGGCTCGATGGGGGGACAGCGCCCTCCCTGCTCCTCTGAGGGGACGGGGACGGCCTCCGTCACACCCTGCGGGGCCTGCGTGCGGGGAGGCCGGCTCCCCGGCTCTGGCTTAGGGGCCGGGGTGTGAGGGCCACCCTAGCCACGGGCCAGCTTTTGTCCATGGCTCCCGTCTTCCTGGCTGGGGCACAGCTCAGGGAATTCTCACAGCACCCGCCATGATGTGTTCGTTGGGGGGTACAGAAACCGAGGCGCAGGGAGGGGACCCGCTCGCCAGGGTCCCAGGGGAAGGGCCTGCTCAGGTCCTCCCAGGCCCGCGGGCAGCTCCCCGGAATCCCAGCCACCGGGAATTCCTCTCGGACTGGAACATCACCGTGTCATGTTGTGTGGAGAGTTACACAGCCTCCCACGGCCGACGCCACCACGCCGGACAGATCCCGCCCTCCCCGGCTTCTCCGGCTGTAAGAGGGGTCGGGGGTGAGAATGGGGCCCAGGCCCGTCCTGGGACCCCTGGAGGAGGCAGTCCTTCCTGGAGCACGAGGGGCTCCCAGATGGGTCCAAGGGGGCAGGGGACCCGTCTGCACAGCCTCTGGCCGCCCAGACACCTGGGACTGGTCCGGATCCCGCCTTGCCTCCCGCCCCAGGAGCTCCGTTTACCCCCGCCGGCTCCCTGTCTCACCAGAGCTGCCCAGGGAAGGCGCTTCCCACGGGATGACTGAGGAGGCGGCCTGGCCACACCTCCGAGTGGACTCCACGCTGCTCACACCCCCTCTGCACAGAGGGCACAGCTTCGGGCGCCCTGCTCCCCATCTTCTTCAGCAGCTGCTCCCACTTCCCGGAGTGTTCAGGGCCTGTGGTGTAGACAGAGGGCCCGGTACTGGATTGCATTAGTTTGGGGCTTTCCCTAGAAACGGAACTGAACTGGCATCACACACACACACACACCACACACACCACACACCACACACACACACACACACCACACACCACACACCACACACCACACACACACACACACACCACACACACCACACACACACCCCCCCACACACACACACCACACACACACACCATACACACACCCCCACACACACACACACACACGAGTGTATATATATATATATATATATATCCTGTGTGTGTATGTGTGCATGTGTGTGTATTTATATATATACACACGCACATATATATCCTGTGTGTATATATGTGTATATACATATATATCATATACATCATATACACACACATATATATATATCTCATATATATATATCTCATAGATATATATCTCATATATATATATATATATATATATAGAGAGAGAGAGAGAGAGAGAGAGAGAGAGAGAGAGAGAGAGAGAGGTTTATTCCAAGGACCTGGCTCCATGACTGTGGGGCTGGGTGGGTGAGTCTAAACCCGGAGGGGATAAGGCTGGCAGCCTGGGGCACAAGGACGAGTTGCTGTGAATCCTGGTCCGCACCGAACTGCCTGCCTGTGGGAAGTCAGGTTTGTTCTGCTCAGGCCTTCACCGGAGTGGGAGGCCCACCGCTGCGCGGAGGGCAGTCTGCTCTGCTCCAAGTGCTCTGCCTTAAACACCGGTCTCACCCGAAACACCCTCAGACACATCCCGAGGAAGGCTGACCACCTATCTCCCAGCCAAGCCAGCACACACCTCACCGCCAGACGCCCGGCCGGCGAGCATCTCTCCGCGGCCGTTCTGGGCAGAGGCGCTGCCCTCGCCGTCGGCACCCAGGCTCTTGGTTGTGCGCGCGGTGCCACGGCGGGGAGAGGCATGGGACACCCCTGGGAACGAGGGGGCTTCGAGAGTGAACGCATGGGCATGAAATGGGTATAAAGGCCAGGATACCCCTGAGGGGTAAGCCACGCGGTGCCAGACCCTTGGACCAGAGGGGCCGCTTCATTGACAAACGAGGACCCGTGTATGTGTGTCGGGGACTGTGGTGGGGGAGCCATGGCAGGAGGGAGCCGGAACGAGGTTCAGACTTTGGCTCTGGGTGGAGAGGAGACTCCGGGAGCCTCAGCAAAGCAGGAACAAGGAGCCCGCCATTCGGGACCAAGTGCACATGACGCAAAGCGTCTGGCTGGGCGGCCCCGCAGGCAGCAGCGCCCGCCCTCCCAGCCCCGCCGGAGACAGAAGCACGTCCAGAGCCAAGCAGAAACTTAATTAGGATTGGAAAAATGTGAGTTCCAAGGCTTATTAAATTCATGATATTTTTACTTACCATGCACCCAGAAATATATTTAGCAAAGCAATTTACACCATCAGTGGCTGATGGATTGTGGTTTCCTAGGTTGAGTTCTAACATGTAAATGGGCTCCAATCAAGGCTCGGCTGGGAGAAGGCGCTCCGCTCAGAGCCAGCCTGGTCCTGCGGGCTCCGGCCTCCCCTGGGCCGCCTCCCTGGGCGGACTCGCGGCTCTGGGCTCCCACCCCTCGCGGAGGCGGAGGCCATGCTGGGGGCGGCTCTGCCTGGCAGGGAGCCGGATGGGGCGGGGAGCAGAGAAGCAGCATAATAACAGTGATCACAGCCATTTATCTACCAAGCACTCCTCCTGTGCCAGAGTCTGGGCGCTCTTCCCCCCCCTCCCCCGTAACGCACTCACCCCTCCCAGCGACCCCCTGAAATAAGGAGCACCCACACCTCTTCCGACCGTCTGTGCCACCTCGGGCGCATTGCTTAACCCCTCTCTCCCTCTCCCTGCCTCCGTTTCCACATTGCAAAGTGAGTATAATAATACTCGTAGCTACAGGTGAGAAGCACTAAGCCCAGTACCTGGAACAGAGTCAAGGCTCATAATGAGATACTAGGGAGGCTGTGCAAGGGTAAGTGTTCAAGGTCAAACAGCCAGTCAGCGGGTGTGGGCTGTTCCTCTGAGTGGCTGGGTGTGTCTGTAGCGTGGTTGAGCGTGGACCTATGAACCAGGAGGCCCCAGTTTGATTCCCAGTCAGGGCACAAGCCCGGGAAGCGGGCTCCATCCCTAGTGTGGGACATGCAGGAGGCGCCCAATCAATGATTCTCTCTTGTCACTGATGTTTCTGTTTCTCACTCTCTCTTCCTTCCTCTCTGAAATGAATAAAAATATATTAAAACAACAACAAACAAACAAACAAACAAAAAAACAATGGCAGGCTGATCAGGGCCGGGGGTTGCTGACCCCGGATTCTCTCACTCCGTACCCTCGCCTTTCTCATCGGAAAAGGGCCTGCGGGCCGGGGACAGGCCTGGTCCCCGAGAGGCTCAGAGGTAGGAGCAGTGCGCTGCCTTCACCGTCTGCTACTGCGAACGCTGGCTCACTTTGCTCCGGAAAGGGGTGAAGGGCCGGAGGCCAAACTGGGAGACTTGTGTTCTAACCCAGCTGGCCTCTGCCTCCGGGCGCCAGCGTATGGCTCTTCCACTTGAGTAAAACGTGTAAGAAATTGCGCGAGTGGGAGGGTCAGGCCACGGCCATCTCCTCGCTGAGTCCGGGAGACCGGACCTGGAGGGCTCCTGCCGGACCGTCTCCGCGCTCTGGGGCATCGCCTCGAGTGTGCCCTCTGTGACCCGAGCTCAGAGCCCGGAGCCTTAGCCGTCCTGTTGTGGCACAAATACAAGAGGTGCAGCCGAAGCCAGTGTGGCTCAGTGGATAGAGCGTCAGCCTACAGACTAAAGGTTCCAGGTTCGATTCCGGTCAAGGGCATGTGCCTTGGTTGCGGGCACATCCCCAGTAGCGGGTGTGCAAGAGGCAGTGATTGATGTTTCTCTCTCATTGATGTTTCTAACTCTATCCCTCTCTCTTCCTCTGTAAAAAATCAATAAAATATATTTGAGAAAGAGGGAGAGAGAGAGAGAGAGAGAGAGAGAGAGAGAGAGAGAGAGAGAGAGAGAGAGAGGTGCAGGCCCTCCAGGAACTAAGACCAGAGAAGCCGGACCCGAGCAGAGTGGAAAGGAGTGAGAGGCACGCCTACGACTCGAGAAAAGTAAAACTACCTGAGCCGCACCTTGGGCCATCGGCTCCCCTGGCCGACTTGAGACATATTTAACTGCTGCCTGCGGGAGCCTGAGGACCAGCAGAGGCCTCGGGCCTAAAAGAAGCCAGACCTGGGCGAAGACAACTTCAGAGTAACCTGCGAACACACAGACACGTGTCCACAGACGGACGCTCTCACTCCTTCACCACATTTTAAACTCCTTATTCTGTCCCAAGCGCCACGCCAGGTGCTGGGAGGAGGAAGTTGCATCAGGCCCAGTGTCTGCCCTGGAGCAGCCCGGGGTCAGGGTCAGGGTCAGGGTCAGGGTCAGGGTCAGGGTGGCAGGTGCAGGGTGGAAAGGCCTCTCAGGAGCAGAAGAGTTCTCAGGGCATCAGGGCCCTGGTGCCCCCAGGGTGCAGCCCACACCATAGCTGCTCCCTTGTGGAACCCGGCCACCTGCTGCCTTGCTGAGGCCCCAAGGTCTGGCTGACACCTGGCGAGACTGAGGAAGGAAGCTCAGTGGGTGGAGTTGTCCCACCTCCACATGAAGCGTGCCCCTGGGAGACGGGCAGTCCTGAGCCAGGGAGGCCGAGAGGACGGAGCTCCCTCTGCCCAGCCTCTCTCTCTCTCTCTCTCTCTCTCTCTCTCTCTCTCTCTCTCTCTCTCTCTCTCTCTTCCTGCTCAACAGCCTCCACCCCCCTCCCCCTTGGCTGAGGGACCTGTGGGAGGGGAGAAACCAAAGGAGCTGCCTCCTGCTCCGCCTGCAGGCCTGGTCAGCACCCTGTCTGCCATTGACGCTTTCATTTTTCCGGGGAGCAAGAGAACAAAGCCGTAGATAATTGTAGTGGAGCGCAGATAAGTAACGTTTGGTCTCCTTTTTACAGCCATTCCCCAGGGCCCCATTATGGTAATTTCTCTTCTATAACTGGCAAATTGTATAACGAGTCAGAGGATGAAGCCGCCAGCAAGGCAGAAATTTGCATTTTAATGCCAGGGCCTGGCTCGCTCCCCCTCCCCCAGCGCCGGAGGTCAGGGGGGCCCCTCTGATCCTGGGTCCCCCGGCACCCCGCCCTCCTGGCTTCCTTCTCTCGCTCTCCAGTGGTTGCGTCTGGGGCGATCGATCGATAAAGGCGGAATTCTGCTTTCTCCAGGTGGCAGGTAGCACAGAGGTAGGTGAGGACCTGGGCCCCAGCGTCTGCCAGCCTGGCCCGACCCCAGCTCCACCATTTACCGAATGGGTGTCCTTGGGCAGGATCCTGCACTGTGCCTCAGTTTCCTTTTCTGTAAAGTGGAGATAATTAGACCACACTAAAGGCCCAGTGCATGAAAATTCATGTGCTGGACGGGGGTCCCTCAGCCTGGCCTGCCCCCTTCCACAGTCCGGGAGCCCTCAGGGACAGGAAGCAACCTGGTGAGCAGGGGAAGCCAATGGCCCTTCACACCTCTGCTGCTGCCTCTGCTGGCAGCGCAAGCCCCAGCTAGCCCTGGTTACCTGGGCCTCCGCCAATTCTGGTTACCTGAGCCTTGGAGACCGTGGGTGGCTGGGCAGCCACCATCCAAGGCTTACCTGTGGGCAGCTGGGGGGCTGAGGGAACTGGGGGACTCTGAAGTCAGACGCCCCAATGGGGCTGAGGGGACTGGGCACCGCCATCTTGTGTCTGAGGGGACTGGGCACCGCCATCTTGTGGCTGTGGGCATCGCCATCTTTGAAGGTGGAGCAGGCAATTAGCCTGTTCCCTCTTTATTAGGATATTCTAAAGGGTTTTTTAATGCTAAGAAACATCATTAACGGTATTGGGTGGTGCTGCTGCTGGGTCCTGGGCAGCCCCCTGGTTCTTAGACCACAACCCCCAAGCGGAGAGTGTAAGCTGTCCAGTCCGGCGCGGTTCCCTTTGCTCTCACGTGAGCCGGTGGGGCTCAGTGGTTGAGCATCCACCTATGAACCAGGAGGTCCTGGTTCAAATCCCAGTCAGGACACATGCCCGGGTTAGGGACTCTCTCCCCAGTAGGGTGAGCAGGAGGCAGCCGATCAGTGATTCTCTCTCATCGTTGAGGTTTCTATCTCTCTCCCTCTCTCTTTCTTTCTGAAATCAATAACAATGTATTAAAAAAAAAAAAAAATACCAGCTCCTCAGCCATTGCTCTGCCTTTAAAGCCACGTCCAGGAGTCCTTGAAGGCTCCGCAGGGAGAGTCCCTGGGAAGAGGGCTCACCGGACACCGCCCTCACCAAAGCCTCAGCTCCGCCACACTGGCCACACCCTGACACGCCCAGTCTCAGGAATTCTGGAACCATCCACCTGTGTGGCATGGGGAGCAAGCCCGGCCTCAGAGTCACAGAGGTGCCTTCCCCTTTGGGAAAGGCGTCCCCTTCCCTGTCTGCCAAGTGGGGGCAGCCACACCCACCGCTGTGAGGACCGAAACGGGCAAGAGATGCCCAAGGCTGGCACCCAACAAACCCCGCCTCAATCCACCAATCAGTACTCTCCCAGAGGCCGCCTCGTTGGCCCCTGGTGGTTACCTGTGGCCGAGATGGCCCATCCCTTCACGCAAAAGAGAAGCCAGGTGTACCCAGAAAATCCTGCCAAACACCGGGGCTTATTATTATTATTTTAGCTCCAGGACTGAGGCCTCTGGGGACTTGGCGGGACCTATTGTTTGAATTCAGCAGCGAGAGGAGGGGGAAGGGTGGTTATCACAGCAGTTTTGAGGGATATTTTTAGAATTTCGTGAGGCCCCTGGAGACCGCTGGGGATGGAGCCAGGGGTGGAGCTGGGGGTGGAGTCTGCTTGCATAGTGATGAGGGAGTGTTTTCCACCTCACGGGGCATGGGCAGGGGGAGTGGGGAGGCTGCTTTTCCTACACGAAATGGATCAGGGACCAAGGTAAGAACTCTGGAGGCGGTGACACAGCTAAGATCATTCATTCATTCATGGGTTCCTTCATTCATTCGTTTCCCTCATTTGCATTAATTAACCTATTGTGTCCCGGGGCTACGTGCTTAAGATACATGAGGGCACAAAAGGGACATTTCCCACAGTCATGCAGCTGATGTTCTACTTGGGGAAACACACGTGTGTACACAATTAACACGGGAAGCAGGTGGGTTCAATTACATGTTGGAGGCGATGCGTGCTCCAGGCGGATCGGATTGATTGCTCCACAGGAAGTGTGTAGAGAAGGGGTCCCAGTCCCCCGTGTTCCACTCTCGGGGTCCAGCAGAAGAGGATACTCTGGCTCGGAGCCGGTGGCGCGGTGCCCGCTCACACACAGTAGGTGGAATACATCTTTCTTCCCGCAGAATCTGGCCTTGGTCATGTGACCTTTGGGGGTGTCAGCTGCCGTGGTGCAGCAGAGGCTCACATGTGCTCCCTGTTAGAGAGGGGATTTTATAGTCCGTTCCAGAGAGGCTGTGGACTGTGCGCCAGATGGAGGCTGTCAGTGCTGACACCAGGCCAGGCCTTGAGATACGGTCTCCAGGCCCAGCACGTAGGCCTTCTTTCATAGAACACTGTCAGCTTTCTGAAGAACAGGATGACCCTGTGAACAACATGGTCGTCAATAGCATGCTCCTGACGTTGCTTAGGAAAAACTGTTTTGTCTTGAGTTGCTTGTTCTGCAAAAACAGGATGTGGTTAATGTGCTTAAAAGTGGTCCTGCACAAAGGGTCAGGGCTGCTCTCTGGACTCCCTGCGTGGAGAAAGGCAGGGTAGTCACCGGCCAGTTAGTCAGCCGGCTAACAAAGGCTCCCTAAATTTTAATTTGGTCTGGACTCCAGTGGTTGTTCACTCGCATTCCCTCCACAACATTCCTCAGCTCTTGCACGCCTGCCCTGGGAAGGGCATGCCAGGTAAAGGAAGATGCAAGAAGCAGACTTGAGTCTCTGCCTGGAAGCCGGGAGCCAGCCTGGCTGAGCCCAGGGCAGCCGTGCCGCAGGCCCGGGAACTGAGACACAGAGCGTGAGAGCCTCCGCACTCGACTTCCATCGCCGCCGACAGACACGAACGCGGCAGCTTGAAGCACCGCAGTGCAATCTCACAGCTCCGCCCGTCAGAAATCCGGGCTGCACCGGTTTCCGAAGATCCAGATCCAGGCGCCAGCCAGCTGGCTCCTCCCTGGAGGCTCTGGGGGAACCTGCTTCTCAGCTCATTCGTGTTGTCAGTGTCGTCTCTGAATTCAGTCCCTGGAGGCTGTGAGACGGAGGTCCCCAATCCCTCGCAGGTGTCAGCTGGGAGGTGCGCTCGGCTTCAGGGGCGTCCCTCGGGTCCTGCAATGCTGCGAGGCCGGCATCACTCTGACGTCAGTCACCTTCGGCCACAGCGTCCTCCTCTCTCTTCGGCTGTGCGGTTTGAATGGACTCCGCTGCCTTTCCTGCTGTTTTTAAGGACCCGTGGGATTGATCACACCGGGTCCACCCAGATATTCCAGGAGAATCTCCGTATCTTAAGGGCATCTGATTAGTGACCGTAATTCCACCTGCAAAGCCCCTGGACCAGGAGCACTGAGCTGAATTACCATGGGAGGGGCCGGTGGGGGGAACACTTTTAGAATGCTCTCTGCCGCACCCTGTGCTTTGGGGCTGTTTGTTATGAACCCGGAGATCTTGGTTTGATTCTGATCAAGGGCACGTGCCTGGGTTGCAGGCTCAGTCCCCAGTGTGGGGCGTGCAGGAGGCAGCCGATCAATGATCGTCTCTCATCATTGAGGTTTCTCTCTCCCTCTCCCTCTCTCTTCCTCTCTGAAATCAGTAAAAATATATATTTTTTTAAAAATGGAAGCCGTGGAAGAAGGGGGTTATCTGATCCCCAAGGTGGACCCATGGAGATGGAACCTTCTAGAGATGCCTGCCTCATCTTGTGTGGCCCCATCTCCCCTCACAATGGGAAACAGACAGACAGATAGACAGCGAGGGAACTGTGCGAAGAGCCAGCGTGGGGCTGGGCAGCTCTGCGGCGAGCAGTAACCTTCCCAGGTGCGCTGCCGTCCTCCCTCCTGGGCTCTGTGTTCACGCCGATGCAGTCCCCGCTGGCTGGGTCCTCCCCACGCCCAGAGCCGCCCGCACTTGGCAGCCGGACCGGGATGCCTCCTGATGCCGCGGACGCTTTGCTCGCCCCGCAAGCGCCTGGCGGCCGTGGCTCACTCTCTAAATACCACGTCCGGAGCCTGACAGGGAAACAGGCACTTGGGTGACACCCAAACGCAGCATCAACACAGACGCGCTGGCATTTCCATCTGCCCCTGCGTCCGGCGGGACCCCTCCAGGCAAGAGACGCCAAAGGCCGGAAAGTAGGTCTCCCCGCTCCGCTCCGGGTGGAGCAGAGCAGATGTTTGCCAGATGCTCGGCGGCGAGCTGCTTTTCGGAGAGAAGGCCGTGCGGGCGGGAGGAGGGAGGGAGGGGGCCAGCCTTTGCCCAACTCCCAGCAAATTGCAGCTGGGCAAGCAGGAAGGGGCTTGGGGCTGAGCCAGGGCTGCTCGGCTCTGTCTGCCCAGGAAAAATCTCTGGAGGAGTTTTCATTTAAAAAACAAAACAACAACTAATGTCTGGGCCCTACCCAAGGCCAATTAACTCAGGATCTGGGGGAGGGCCGGGGGCGTTGATGGGATGTAAAAGCTCCCCAGGTGTTCGCAGGAGGGGCAGTCCAGGGGGCCGCTCCCGTGGGGCAGAGGGTGGGCACCCTGCTCCTGGTGGGAAGGGCTGGGAGGAGAAGGTGGATTCTAGGGAACACTCTCGCATTTTCTACCCCTGCAGCCTTGCCCCAGAAGCCCCGCCCCCTGGGATGTCCCCCTCCTCTCTCATCTGGCCGGACTGCTCTTCCAAACCTGACTCCGGGCCTCCTCCCCGGGGCCCCGCAGCGCTGGGTGTGCACCTGCTCACAGGGAGCCCCGGTCGCTGCCCGCCCCCGAGCTCCCAGGCCGGGCTGGCCCAGAGACAGTGCCTCTCTCCGCGTCAGCTCCTGGCCCCGCGGTCACCACCTGGGCCCTAGTCATCCACGCGGATTCTCAGCTCTGCCCAGACGGCTGGCCTGGCTCGGTGGTGGAGTGTCAGCCTGCGAACCAGGAGGTCACAGTTCGATTCCCAGTCAGGGCACAGGCCCGGGTTGCGGGCTGGTCCCCGGTGTGGGAGGCAGCTGATCGATGGTTCTCTTTCATCAATGATGTTTCTCTCTCTCCCTCTCTCTCTCTCTCTCTCTCTCTCTCTCTCTCTCTCTCTCTCTCTCTCTCTCCTTCTCCTTCTCCTTCTCCTTTCCTCTCTCAAATATATATATATGTAATTTTTAAGTCAGAAGCCCTGGGCATGGGCCCAGAAATGGTATTTTAACAAGCCCTCTGGCCCTAGCCAGTTTGGCTCAGTGGATAGAGCGTCAGCCTGTAGACCAGAGGGTCCCAGGTTTGACTCCAGCCAATGGCACAGGCCTGGGTTGTGGGCTCGATCCCCCCCAGTAGAAGGTATGCAGGAGGCAGCCAACCAACGATCCTCTCTCATCACTGATGTTTCTATTTCTCTATCTCTCTCCCTTCCTCTCTGAAATCAATATATATATATATATATATATTTTTTTTTTTAATTGATTGACAGCTCCCTGGCTGCGTCTGGTCGGTGCATCCTGGCCGTCCACGTTCCTGAACCAGAGCCCCTTGACGCCAACCAAGTGGCCAGCTTGCTTCCCAGGGGCTGCCTCTGTGGAGGGTCTGAGGGCCCCCGGGTGACCCCGTGCCAAGCCAGACCTCCTGCTCTCTCATCTTCTCCCCCGCAACCTGGTCCCTTTTGCTGGCCCGCAGGCACGCTCTCCTTAAGTGGCTGAGAGAGATGGCACGGGACCCGTTCCAGGCATGGGCTCAGCTGGGGCGGCACAGATGGCGAGGAGGGGAGAGGCGTCCCCACCGACACCCTCCCCACGTTCCCTTCGATCCACTTCCTGTCCGTTTCCAGGCGGCCTGAGCGCCCACTACGCGCACAGCGAGGTGCGTCCCCTCTGACCCCCCAGGCCATCCCTGAAAGGCCGTTAAAAATGCATTCAATGGGAGTGAAATGCCAGCTTCTCCAGACAGGTTATAAATAGCTGCTGGGAGTCCAGTCGGAGGTTTTGATTTTTTTTTTTTTAATGTAAGCTACCAGGCATCCGTCTGTGATTGAATGGGGGCAGGGGAGGGGGGAAGGAGCCGGGAGGGGGACTGTCCTCTCCCTCCTCTCCCCGCGCTGTCCTCCGAGGCCGCTGCTACCTTCCCTGCTCGGAGAAGACTGCACGGCGCAGCCATGTCCCCGGGGAAGGGAGATTATTACGGGGAAAAAAGACATATTTCCATCTCTGTTCCAAAACGCACAACCTAATTAAGATTTTATAAACACCCAACAGGAAAGCGCATGCACACACACACACATACGCACACGCACACACATACAATACACATGCACACGCACACATACATACGGAAATTAGCAAGGCAAATAGCGGCTCCATGAAGTGGTTTTCCCGCCCGTTCCCCTCCCGCTGTAATTAGGTGTCTGTCACCCCACGGATGTCACTCGGTGGAACTGTCTCATTGCGATGCTTCGGGCTGGCGTTGGGGTCACTGCTGGCTGGATCCGCCTTTCCTCCGTTTCCTGGCCTTTGAGTCTCTCTCCTCCCGTCCTCGCCTCCTGCCAGCCTCGTGGGCTCTGGGAGGAAGGAGAAGGGTCCTTGTCCCCCTGAGTGGCCTCCCTGGGCACCAGCTCGCCGGGCAGGGCGGCGCCTGTGGGACTGACCTTGCCAAAGCCACACCCGCGGGACTGCCCGGCAGCCTCGGGGGCCCGGCCACCGCACTCCAGACGCCAGCTCATTGTTGTTTGTCTCTCTCTCCCTTCCTCTCTGAAATCAATAATATATATATATATATATATATATATATATATATATATATATATATTTGAAAAAATAAAGGGAAAAGTGTGGAGACAGCGATCCCATTTGAAAGGCTGTGAGAGGGAGGCTGGGAAGAGGACCAGGACTCTCTGAAGTCTCCCTGCTCCCGCTGGAGGGACAGAGAGAACTCACTCACCGCTTCCTCCACATCAGAGGGATGGAGACTCTGCCCTCGCCCTGCCTGGCAAAGACAGACAACAGACAACGTGGGGATCCGTGCGGGAAGCGCAGAGAGGCTGCATGGACACGGAACGCCATTGCTGGTGGGGATTGGCCCCCTCCAGCGAGCACTTCCCAAGAGCAGGTCCCTGGAAACAGAAGCAGGAGAGCAGAGCGGCCTCCGATGGAGCATCCACAGCCCCAAAGGACAGCGATGCTCTGCCAGGCAGCGATGGCCCGGGAGCCAGGTGTACAGCCACCATCCGCCCGAGGGACATGTGGACACGTCTCTGCAGGCCTGCCGCCTCGCCGCCCCCGGGCCCGCGGCCCACAGACCCTGCTGGGAGCGAGGCCACCCGCCTGAGTCGCCCGCTGTCCTCCGGGGCCGCCGCTCGGCCCCTACCCCGGGGATCGCTGCAGCCACCAGCCAGGCAGCTGGGCCCTGGAGGACGCGCTGAAGTGACACTCACTTTGTGTACACATGTTTACAACCAGGGCCAGATGGCGAGCACTGGACGCCGTTCAAGTCCACTCCAGTGCGTGGAGCCAGGCTCTGCACGTGCGGCTCCGACAGCGACAGCCTGGGAGGGGGGAGGGAGGGGGGGCGCGACCCCTTCCTTAGACGCCGCCCCAGAAGCGCTCTGGATCTGAGGGGGGATGTATTTGTGCGCATTTAAAAGCAGCCTCGGCGCGCCAGCTGCCAGAACGTCCTATCAAACCTCCCGGAATCCTGCAGACAGAAGAAAGAGACGCAGCCGGCTCGGAGGCCTTCCAGAGTCCTTTTCTCTTCCCCCCAATAAATAAATAAAGCGCCCTTGATGGAGAGGCGTTTGCAGAGCGTCACTGAAGACAGTGTTGATGTTGCCGCGTCCTTTGTGCCAGCAGGAAGGGGGCGGCTCTGAGCGCAGATCAAACGGCCGGCTGTTCACCGCTGTAAAGACGCCCTTGGGGGACAAGACGGGGAGGGGGGCCGGGTGCGGTGGGCAGTGTGCCAGACGGAGTCAGACACGTCTGCATGTTTCCATTCGCTTTCCCCAAAAAAGACGGGGCAGGAGGGCCGCTCTCCATGGCCGGGAGGACAGCGGGGCTGCTGCCTCTGCGGAGACCCGAGCAGGAGCGTCCGCCCCGCCCCGCCCCGGAAGAAAAGGGGGAAAGGGGAAGGGGACAGCTATGTTCTCTGGAAAGAGCACACACACACTCACACATAGTCAGGATACACACAGACACAGGACACACACAGTCAGGACACACAAGCACACACACACAAACAATCAGCACACACACACAGTCAGGACATACACACACACACACAGTCAGGACACACACACACCCAGAGGACACACACACTCAGGACACACATATATACACACACACACAATCAGGACACACACACACAGTCAGGACACACACACACACACACACACAATCAGGACACACACATAGTCAGGACACACACACACAGTCAGGACACACACACACACACACACACACAGTCAGGACATATACACACACACACAAACAGAGTCAGGACACACACACACACACACACACACACACTCAGAGACGAGTCTCCACGCAGCCCCTCCCATTGAATTGGCCACGGGTCAGCCTCACAGACAGTCACCGGCCCAGCCAGGTGTTTGGCTGTTTTGATCCCTGACGAATCCCAGAGGCGGCAGAGCAAATGCTCAATAAATAGTTATTGAATGCAGACCAAAGGCACAATGCGGGATGAGGCTGAAGCAAGAAAAGATGGCAGCCAGCCCATAGGATGACCCCAACGACCCTCCTCCTGGTATTCACATCGTGTGCAGCACACTCACACACTCACACACACACAAACACACATACACACACACACACAGAGTCAGGACACACACACACAAATACAGAGTCAGGACGCGGACACACACATACACACACGCAGTCAGGACACACACACATACACACATACACACACATGCACACACACATACACACAGAGTCAGGACGCGGACACACACATACACACACACAGTCAGGACACACACACACACACATACAGAGCCAGGACGCAGACACACACATACACACACACGCAGTCAGGACACAAACACATACACACATATACACACACATGCACACACATACACACACACAGAGTCAGGACGCGGACACATACATACACACACACAGAGTCAGGACACACACACACACACATACACACACAGAGTCAGGACACACACATACAGAGTCAGGACGCGGACACACACACGCAGTCAGGACACACACACACATGCACACACATACACACACAGAGTCAGGACGCGGACACATACACACACACACAGTCAGGACACACACACACACATACACACACAGTCAGGACACACACACATACACACACAGTCAGGACACACACACACACATACACACACAGTCAGGACACACACACACACACAGTCAGGACACACACACACACAGTCAGGACACACACACACAGTCAGGACACACACACACACACACACACACACAGTCAGGACACACACACACACACATGCACACACAGAGTCAGGACACACACACACACACACACACACACACACACACACACTGTGCCGGTGGGTCTCTGACCCAGAGCACACGGGAAGGAGGGCTGGACCCTCTGAGGTCAGGTCGTGCCGTCGCCGAGGATCGGGAAAGCCGGGTGCCACGCGCAGCCCTAGGGAGAGGCCGGGGCGGCGAGGAGCTGAGGCCCCCAAGCCCCCAGCAAGGAGCCGGGTCTCCCACAAGCACTGCCGGGGGCCGTTTCGGATGTGGAGCCTCGGGCATCCCCAGGCGACGCCTCGACCTCTCCACCGCCACCTCCTGCCAGGCCCGTACCTCCACCTGCCGCTGCTGCTCTGCTCCTGCTCCCCACTCACAGGACAGACTGTGCGACAGCAAACGCTCGCTGCCCGATGCCCCTGCACCCGGGGGTAGTTGTCACCCAGCCTCAGCTAACTGCTCCAGGGAGGGGGGGGGGCATGCGTGTGCTCGACCTGGGCCTCTGCGCTCGTCTGCAAGGCTGTGTTTTACCCCAAGCCCTGGCTCTTCTTGTTTTCAACCCTGCTTGAACAGAAAGAGTGATGGGACCTGTCATCACAGGGACCCAGGTCACACAGTTCAGGGACCTTCGCACCCACCCAGCGCCCCTCAGCCATTTCCCTCTGTGTCAGGAGAGGTGGCTCCGTTTCCTTTATGACTTTTTTCTTGTTTTGTCACTTGACTTTCCAAGGTGCTACTTGGCCCTGGCTACTAGGCCTGTTCCTGGCCTGTACCAGGCACTTCATAAATATTTGAGTGAATGAGTGAGTGAGAATGAATGAGTGGATGGATGAATGAGTCAGTGAGTGAATGAATGAGTGAGTGAGTGAATGAATGAACAGCCTAAGGCCCTACCTATGCTGCTTATAACAGGGCTGACCAGAATGCATGGCCCACTCCGCTGACTCTTCCTCTCCCCTGGGATGAGGGCCTGGGCCGGGTGGGAGGGAGAAGGAACATGGACGTGGCTCGTTACTGTTCTCGGAGCTAATGAGCTGGGACGAGACGTAAAAGGCAGCAGCGTGGGATGGAGAGGGAGGCGGACTCTTCCGGCCGCCGTTGTTTAGAAGGCGCGGGGGCAGATCGAGACCGAGCTGGTTTTCATTCCTGGGAAGAGACCCCAATGCTAGCAGAAAGGGCTGGCTGGCCGGCAAGAGAGGAAGAGCCCCTGGAGACAGCGAAGTGCGCCTGGTGTCAGCCCCGGAGAGGATCCGGGGTGGACGGGTGGTTCGGTGGAATGGCGGCTATGGTGTCCCGCTCACTCCCGCTACATGGCCAAGCACCCCAGCACCAGCGGCTGCAATCGCCGCCGTGCATGCTGGGAGAGTCCGTGGGCACCTGGACGGGCGCAGCCAGCAGGATGGTCTCTGCTCCCTGCTCTCGGGGCTTCCGCCAGGGAGGCCCAGCGGCGGGGAAACGGGCTGAAGGCTGGGCTCGCTGGAGGAGCCCCACAGCCTGTCGAGGGGTGATGCTGTGCCTGGGAGCTCACTGGGCTCTCCAGGCAGGGATGCCCGTGGCCCCTGCCTGTGACCTGGCAGGGACTCCTCACCTGGCAGCTCGGGGATCCAAGGGACCCAAGCAGAAGGTGTCTGGCCTTCGCTGACCTCGCATTACCTCCGCCCGGATCTACCAGGAAAGCAGCCGGATGTGCCCCGGGCTTAAGGGGAGGAGAACAGACCCACCTCGCAGGGGCTGAGTGGAGAGAACCCCTGGGTGTGTGTGTGAGCCATAGCAGGTGGGAGGGAGCAGTCCGAGGGAGGGGAGCTCAGGGGGAGGCCGATGACAGGGAGCACCTCCAGGGGAGGCTTGGCCCGAGCAGGCGGCGGGAGGGGAGGGAAGCGCTGAGAGGCAGGGAGGTCCGGGGACAGGGGGGCCTTGGGTATGAGGCAGGCCTCTCCGGCGGGGCTGAAGCCGGGAGGGTCGGCAGGGATTGGGTTCCAGCAGAAGCCGCTGCTGAAGAGGCAGAGAGGCGGCAGCGAGGGGCGGGAGGCAGCAGAGCCACCGGGAACCTCTGCGAGCACGGAGGGTGTACCCGGCGCTCATCACAACCGTCCGCCACAGAAATCACACTCGACCGACACCATCTGCGCGGATCCTGCTCACGGCCCCGGCTCCCTCTCCCTCCCACCCATCTGCACACTCCCCGGCCGGCCCCTCGCCTCCACTCAGAACAAAACATCTGCCTGCAGCTAAGCGCCTCCTCCCACCTCTGCCGGAGGCAGGTTCCGGCTGCAGGCGCCAGGCCTGGGACCTTCCGCAAACTTCAGAACCGCCTCCCTTTGAGGCCGGCAGACCCGTGCGATGGCTTACGGAGAGCGGAGACTTCCGTGCGGGGAGGAGCGGGTGCTGGGGAGCAGGGTGGCCTGCGGCCCCACACAGGGCATGGCACGCCGTTCCTTCCCACGCCCCCACGCTGCCACAGGAGGAGAGAGGAGGGACCGTACCGGCACCCTGATGCTCAGGGCACCCCTCCTCCTCCCAGCACACCTGTCCACGGGTGCAGGCAGCAGCAGGCCACCCGCTGTTTGTGGCGGTGGGACCCAGTACCGCATGGAGACCGGGCCTTCGGAAGCCTGAGCTCGTTGGATCTTACAGTTCTTCTCTTGCCTGCCCTGTCCTTGCTGAACGGCAGCAGGGAGAAGGAGAGGCACAGCTGATCATTGTGTGGGGCAGGAAAAGGCTCGGGCAGGGGTCTCTCTGTGCAAAATAACCAACGCTCAGCCTCCCATGCCCTCACCCGCCTTGTATACAAGCCCAAACAAAGCCTAGAATTTAGAGAGTACCAGCCGAAACCGGTTTGGCTCAATGGATAGAGCGTCGGCCTGCGGACTAAAGGGTCCCAGGTTCGATTCCGGTCAAGGGCATGTACCTTGGTTGCGGGCACATCCCCAGTAAGGAGTGTGCAAGAGGTAGCTGATCGATGTTTCTCTCTCATCGATGTTTCTCTCTCATCGATGTGTCTAGCTCTCTATCCCTCTCTCTTCCTCTCTATAAAAAATCAATAAAATATATTTAAAAATAAAATAAAAAATAATAAATAAATAGAGTACCAAAGATTTAGCTGCCTTCATTGCTACTCTGATCATTACCAGCTCTGGGAGAACTGCTGGCCTTCAACCGTAGCACCAGGATGACATCAAGCCAGGATGATGAGACCAGGATGACACACACTGGACCAGCACGTGACCAGTTTCAGGACCCTGATCCCCATGGACCGTGCTGGCCTCCACGTGGAGAACTTTTTAAGCCCCGCCCCTTTGATTTCCTTGTTCTGCTGTCCCTCTCCCTCCTCATAAAACCCGCTGGCTGCACAGAGATATGAAGATGGGCTTCGGACGAGAGTCCCCTCCTTCTAGGTGACCAGCACTTGAATAAACCCTTTCCTTTCTCACCAGCACATGTCTCGTGAGTTTGGCTTTCTAGTGGCAAACAGTGGAAGGTGGGTTTCGGTTACAACAGGAGCGCGCCCAGCACCTGTGCCCGGCCCCACAAGCGGGGGAAAGCTTATCCCGATGGAGCAGGAAGAACCCTTTCCTCTGCCTCAGAGCCATGGTCGGCACACTGCGGCTCGCGAGCCACAGGCGGCTCTTTGGCCCCTTGAGTGTGGCTCTTCCACAGAATACCACGGCCTGGGCGAGTCTGTTTTGAAGAAGTGGCGTTGGAAGAAGTTTAAGTTTAAAAACTTTGGCTCTCAGAAGGAATTTCAATCGTGGTCCTGTTGATATTCGGCTCTGTGGACTAATGAGTTTGCCAGCCCCCGCCTCGGAGCCCTGCCCAGCCTGTTGTGAACGGGAGCCTGCGTGGCCAGAGCGGTGAGTTTTCACGTGTCAAAGAGCTTCCGGGAGAGATGCTTTCACGTCCCATGTCCTGCATGTGCTCGAGGGGACCACCGGGCATGGGCTGTGGTAGGAGGGCTCCTGAAGGAAGGCTTGTGCCCCAGGACGCTGGGGCAGGCCTAGGGTTCCACACTGAGCCTCAAACTGTGAACAGAGGGAAGCAGACAGCCTTGTCACACACACAAAGAAAATTGTGATATCAAAGGTCCTCATTGTTTAAGAAAAATTGGGATTTGAAAAAACAAACAAACAAAAAGGCCACCAAGTGAAATAACTTAAAACAAAGAAAGAAACCAAAGAACGTATATGCATAGATGCATAACCCATGGACACAGACAATGGTGTGGGAAAGGCCTGGCAGGGAGGGGGGTAGTGGGTGCAGGGTGGAAGGGATCAATGGGGGGGTGAGGGGGGAGAAGGGGGAGACCTGTAATTCCTTCAACAATAAAGATAATTTTTTTTTTAAAGAACTGCACATTCTGAACATTTGTTTTAACTTCCATTTAACAGAAGTCGGCTGTGAAACCAACTCCGTTTTTCATTCCCCTAATGAACAAAGACTAGATCAAACGTTGGTTTGGGGAGGGCGTAATTTTTTTGACAAGATTGTCTGATGGGGCGATACAACATCCTTGATTTCATGTTTGACTTTCACTGCACAGCCACGAAGAGGACATTTTTGAGAAAAAGAAAAAAAGAAATATATATATATATATATATATATATATATATATATATATATATATATATATATATATATCTGAAGGCATCATCAATTTTCCCAGTGGCCTGTCTTAATCCTCGCTCACTCAGATCTCTCCCTTTTGAAGTGCCTGTCATCCCATCAGCCTCGTGGATTCTCTCTTCCGTAATTGCTAGCTGCCTGGACTCCGCTCTGCTCTCACGTGCCAGGAGCCTTGCATGGGATTCGAGTCGTTTTCCATAATCACTTTGATCAACCCCGGGAAATTTCGCATCTCTGGCAAAATTTGAAATTGGTTTGCATGAGCCCGGGAGTTGATAACATGTGGCAAGCAGGAACAGGCCAGCCCAGAGTTTTCTGACGAGGGAGGTGGATAAATACTCTAGTAATAAGTGTGGCGGACGTGGGAGCCAGGCAGGATTTATAAGAGAGCAGCCCATGTGTGTTATTTTTGCAGGATGGCAAATTTTGCTTTCCTGTGCCGTCTTATAACCTTCAGGGACCCAGGTCATGGGCATGTGGAAACCAAGGACCCCAGGTTAGGCTCAAGAAACATGAGCTACCATATATAAAAAGCTTACACGAAGCAATGATGGGGGGGGAAATGGATGGAGGCAAAATCCTATTATGAAAACAATACAGAAATATAAGCGGCTAATAAGCATCAGAAAAAATATTCAGCTTCTCTGTAAACACAGAAGCACACCACGGAGCAATATTTCACCACCAAATGAACATTTTTTCAATTATAATTCTCAACGCCGCCGAGGTTACGAAGAGCCGGGCCCTCCCCGCACACAGCTGGCGCGGTGAAAATTGGAGCCGGGCTTTCCAGAAAGCAAATGCAGGGCTAGATCCAGCCCTAAAATGATTTCAGCTGCATCGAATTTTTTTTTTTAAAGTCCCACGCTGCCTGTTCATATCCTCACATCATTCTGAAAACGAACAAAGACTAAATCAAATGTTGATTTTTTTGAGGGCATAATTTTTCTGGGGGAAAAGAAAAAGTGACTGGTGGCACAAAACAATATTCTTCACTTTGAGTGAAGTTAATTGCTTTCTGGGCTCTCGCTGAAGTTTTGATTTCTCACTTGGAGGCCACTTTGCATAGGAAATAAAGATCCCCCTCCCCCTTTGAGTCTCCATACGAGGGCCTGGGGCTGAAGAGAGCTGCCTCAAGTCAGGGCTGGGTAAGCAGTGGCTCCTGTCCCGGCCAAGGGGCGCTGAGCTGGCCTGCCTCAGTTTCTCTCCTCAGCAACGTCAAACTGCTATAACTCATGTGCAGGTGTGGGCAGTGACAGGAGTCCACCCATATGCAGACAGTAGTATCTCAATTATTTCTCCAAAGAACTTTCTTTTTTTTTTTTAATTTACTTTCTTCTCTTTTTATTGTTTAAAATATTACGTAAGTAGTACATATAGCTCCTTTTTTCCGCACCGACCTTCCCCCAGCCTCCCCTAACCCCTGTCGCATGCCCTCATCCCACCCCTATCCCCCAGTGTCTGTGTCCATTGGTGTGCTTATATGCATGCATACCCGTCCTTTAGTTGATCTCTATCCCCCCCTCCCCAACACTCCCCAGCCTTCCCACTGTCATCTGACGGTCTGTTCGGTGCTTTACTGCCTCTGTGTCTATCCTTCTGATCATCGGGTTATAATGTTCTTTGTTTTTCATAAGCGAATGAGATCATGTGGTGTTTTTCTTTCATTGCCCGTCTCATTTCACTTAAGGTAATGCCCTCCAGGTCCAACCATGCTGCCGCAAATGGTAAAAGTCCCTCCCTTTTTACAGCAGCATGGTATTCCATTGTGGGGATGTACCACAGTTTTCTAATCCGCTCCTCCGATGATGGGCACTTAGGCTGTTTGCAAATCTTAGCGATGGTGAACGGTGCTGCTGTGACCTCCAGAGAGCTTTTCATTTCCTCCCACGGCCCCTGCCGTGCCCTCCGAGGCGTGGCCTTCTCTCCCGCTGCCTGTCTCCTCCCCCCTACAGGGATCAAGGCTCTTTCAACGCGGACAAGGTCAGACACTCCCAGTCCGGTTCCACCCAGCCCACCCGCTACTTGAAGTTTCCAACGTCTAAACCCCCAGTCATTCTCCCTGCACCTCTCCCCGCCATCTATTCTGGGCTTTATGTACACCAACCCCCCTTTTAAAGAAAGTCTCCTTTTACATGTAAACTAGAGGCCAAGGCCTCAAACTGTGCAGCCCCGTCCATCGGCACACACCTCACCTCGAATGCCTCACCACAACAGCCACCGCCTTGAACCCCACGCCCCTTACTCAGGGGCTCCTGGGTCCCGCTTCTCAGCTAGAGAAAGTCATGCCTCCCTAACCGGTGTGGCTCAGTGGATAGAGCATCGGCTTGTGGACTCAGGGGTCCCAGTTCGATTCCGGTCAAGGGCATGGACCTTGGTTGCGGGCACATCCCCAGAGGGAAGTGTGCGGGAGGCAACCGACCCATGTTTCTCTCTCATCGATGTTTCTAACTCTCCCTCTTCCTTTCTGTAAAAAAAAATCAATAAAATACATTTTAAAAAGAAAAAGAAAAAGAAAGCCATGCCACTCTGGACTTCCCGGAATAGCCTCCATGGCTGGGTCCCGAGGTCCCCACTGCCGCCCAGACAGCCCTGGTCACAAACGTGGAAAACACACAGCCTCCCCCGGGCACCTCCCCGGCCCCGGGGAGCTCGGCTCAGCCCAGAGACGCTGGGCCGCGCCTCAGCCTGAGGCGGGATCCTATAATCACGGCCTCGGGTGGAGTGATGTGTGCTAAGGAGCCCATGGATTCCTCGCAGCCGCTCCGGGGCGGGAGCCTCCTGTCTGACCGAGAGGAAACTGGGGCCCGGAGAACCCGCCTCCCGGTGTGCACATGGCACCAGCTCGGAGGAGCGGAGCCCTCTCTGCTCCGGCTGCCGAGGGGACCAGGAACCAGCACCCCGAACCGTCAGTGATCAGCCTCGCGCCCCGGCCAGGTCCCGCCCGCTCGGACAGGAGGGAGCAGTCAGAACCCCGGACCAATAAATTGCGAGGCAAGAAGGCGATGGGAAGGAAGGGGCGGTGGGGGCAGCGGCCGGGGAGCCGGTGCCCGATGCGGGGCCGGGGGAGGATTTATTCGGATGCCATTTGAAATTCCACTTAGAGTTCCCGAAGCGCTTTCATGTACATCATCCTGATTCATGGACAGCAGCCCCCGGGGGGGACAGGGCAGGAATGAGCACCCTGAGGACCGGTGCTGGGAGGTGGACAGGGGGAGGGCAGCCCCCACCAGGGGCGGGCAGTATACAACTGCGCAGAGCAGGCAGCCCTGGGGGTTGGCACAGACAAGCTCTGCTCTCTGCCCACCGGGGGCAGTGTGTCTCACCCCCGAGCACGTGCCAGAGGCCTGGCGATGTTGCCACGATGCAGACTCTGACCAAGTAGGTATGGGGCGGGGCTGGGGGCTGCCCCAGGTGATGCTGATCTGTGAGCACAGGCGGAGGCGCAGGGTCTGGAGGTGGTGTGAGCAGACATGGGCAGCCCCAGCTCCCCACGGTCCCCTCCTGGGCTCAGTGGGGGCTGTGGACCCCCCCAGCCTCTGAGGGGGACTCAGATCCCCCACCCAATGAGGTGGCCGCGAGCGCTCAGTCCTCACCACACTCGGCACTCGATCCCTGGCACCAGGGGACGGGGGGGGGGAGTAACACCCTCGCAGCCTGGGGGGTGTACAGAATGAGAGCTGGATCCATAAGTAATTACTTTTTAATTAATTAGGAATGATGAATGGCAAAGGCCCGGTGACGCTGTAATAGTCTTGTTTCTTTCCTGCTGGAATGGATTTGCCCTGGGAGGGAGGAGGTGGTGAGGAGGGGGCACGCGAGCAGTAAGGCCGGCCTCCTGCCCATTGACATGTCTTGTCCCCGGGGAAGGGCCCTTTGCAGACGCCCCTCGCCATCTTCACACACACACACCCCGGGGAGGGGGCACAAGTGCTCCTTCCTGGCCCCCGGGGGGCAGAGCCGCTGTCCAGGAGGCCCTGCTCCATCCCACAGCCCCCCCCCCCCATGGCTGGGCCGCAGAGGGAGACCCTCCCCAAAGGCAGGCTGGGGCCAGGGGACCATCAGCAGTTTGGGGGGCGAGGCCAGGGGACCCTCCCACACCGGGGTGTCCATGTGTGGCCCTGGCCGCCCCCCGCCTGGGGAGAAGGGCCTCCTCGGGGAGTCCCCGCTGAACAAAACAGCCAGATGTTCCCCGGAGACCGAATCCCACCCCAGGCACGGCCTCCCTCTCCTCCGCCTCCCCGCCCTGGCAGATCCCGCCTGCCTCTGGAAGTCGGGTCATTTTTTCATCACAGATATTTCATCGATCCCGATCCCCGAGTTTCCATCCATCTTTTCTTAAACCGGGTCCCCAGGGGGGCACCTCCTTCTCTCTCCCTTGTCCTGGTGGGGTCATGGACAAAGAGCCAGTTTGGGCCACAGCCCTCGGCCACGCCTCCATGTCCTCCTCCTGCACACGGGCTGCTCCTGCCTCTGCAGAGAGAGGTGAGCCGCGGGCACCTGCTCCCCGGGCACAGATCCCACACTGGGCAGAGGGTCCCACAAGGCCCGCTCCCTTCCACGCCCCCTCCTCCCAGCCCGGGCCCTGGGCTCAGGGCCGTGGGTCCCCAGCCCCCCGCCAACGCCCAGAGGGACCCCAGCCTTTCCGAAGCCCCTCCCGGCCCTCCCTCCAGCGCGCTGAGAAAGGAGCGGTGTGCGGGCGAGGGGGAAAGAGTGATCGTTGCCGCGGTGTCAGACCAATTTGTTTGTGTTAATTGGAGCCAATTAAACGTGTCCTTCTCGACGTAGGCCAGGTCGCTCTGGCACAGGCAGAGGGCGAAGGGAGACCGTGGGCAGGAGTGGCCACCTGGAATCGTTCCGGCGGCTCCTTCCTCCATCAACCCCAGCCCAGGGTCCGGGGACCAAAACCCTCCTCCCATGGCAGCTCCCGGGCCCGGCCACCCCAGTCCTCGCCGACTCCAGGAGGCTGGCCGCAACCATCTTGCGATTCTTTTGCAATCAGCGTTTTCCTGTCTTCATTTGCTGCTTGAATAATGCAGCCCGTTAAAAAAAGGGCCCTCAGCACAATTCTGGTGCCTGTTTACAATGGAAATTGGGAAAACGGCGAAACGCACGCTGCAAAACGCATTTAAAAGGAGATGATTCAATTGGCTTTGGCAGCTCCGGCATTCAGGACCAGAAGGAGGGAATCTGTCTGCGAGGCGAACACGTATAATTAAGATGAAAGCCTTAAGTGCCGGCTGCGGGCTTCAGACGCCACGGGCTCTGTTGACGCAGGGCGTTCTGGCCGGGGGTGCAGAGCGCTCGCTGCCGGGACCTGGTGGTTGTGGTGAGACGCCTTTTTAAGGGCAGCTCCGCGGAGCCCAGACAAGCGCTGCTCCGCCAGCGGGGCGAAGGCAGCAGGAGCAGACAGCGCCTGGGGCCCCCGCTTGGATCTGCCCCCCCAGGCGCACCCCGAGGCCTCGTCGGCTGGCGCTCTGGCAACGCCGGATCCGTGTGCTGTGTTCTGTTCTGGTTCTCCTGGTGCCGGTGGAAGTGCCAGTGGCCTGGGCACTGCTCCATCCTGAGAGCGCAGAGCCCGTTGTGAGGGCTGGCCTCCCGGGCTTCCTAAGAGGCAGCCCAGTGCTGTGGAAAGGGCCTCGCAGGAGAGACCAGAAGGCCTGGGCTCCAGCCCCATCTTCACTCCCCGCCAGCTGTGTGACCTCGGGCAGGTGACACACCCTCTCTGTGCGCCTCGGCTGCCTCAGGTGCAAAATGGGCTAAATAACGGGATCTCCCTCGGAAGGGCGTGAGGACAGGTAAGTGAGGTGAACCAGGGACATCCTGGCATCTGGCACCTCCGCGGCGCTCACCGCGCGAGTCTCCTTGTCCTCTGCGGTCCCCGCCCACAAGCCACCGGAGCGGCCTCCAAGCCCGCCGAACTCGGTGGCTGAGCCCTCCAGGCCTGACCTCTGTGGATCTGGAATGTCATGACAAATCTTATTTGCAGCCTTAACCGGTTTGGCTCAGTGGAGGGAGCGCCGGCCTGCGGTGAGACCGGGAGGCTGAGAAAGCCCCCGGGAGGCCTGCCAGCGCCGTGGCATCGCCGTGCTGCCGCAGGGTGCCCGCGGGGGGACCGAAGAGACTCCGATCCCGTTACTTTAGATTTCGTGCCACTGCCAGCAGCTGGGCGCTCCCTCTCTGAGCCCGAGGGGCCCCGGGTGAAGAGTGGACTGGCACTGGCGGTGGGATGGCAGAGGCATGGTAAGTGTGCGGCGGCGGGCAACGCACAAGGGCTGTCCACGGGGTGAGGGTCCTTGTCATACCGGCCAAGCCCAAACCTTAGGCCTCCAAACCCAACCATTTCCGTGAGGCTGCAAAAGGGCAGCCTCCGCCCACACCCCCACACCCCCACCCCCAAGCCATCAGAGGGGAGCCCCTAGAACTGGGGGCGGGGTCCGCAGATCGCTTCCTCTTGGGGTCCCAGCTGGCACACCCACTGGTTTCTTTATCCTCCGGAACGTGCCCTAAATATTTGTCCTCCCGGCCCCCAGCTCAGGGCCTGGTCTGATGGCCATTGGAGCAATGTTGTATGAGAGGAAGGAGGAGGGGATGCATCGAGGGGAGGAGGAAGGGAGAGGAAAAGGATTCTGGGATGTAGAGGGAGCCTCACTGGCCCAGAATGCTAGCCCTGGAGGGGTGTGAGCATCTCCCCCCCTCCCCTCGCCCCCTGGGAGCGAAGGAGAGACAGTGCCAGGAAGTGAGCCAAGGGGGGCGTGACCCCCTGACCCTCCGGAAAGTGCTGCGGAGGCGAAATGCCAGCCGAGCTGTGCGCCCAGCCCCCGGCTGCATTAATAAGATAATGATGAGTCATTTAACTCTGCATCCGAAGAGGGGAGCAAATTACCTGTGTCTCCATTGCTTAATGACGGAGACACGATCGGGACCTTTGCCGCCCGATGGAACCAGAGCTGGTCTATCTCGGGAGGCAATTTTCCGCCCCTGGCTTTGCCGCTTGACTGGAGCCATTTGTCAGGCAGGAATCCAGGCCCTCTCTCCCCCGCCGCGCACCCCGCATTAGCCGGATGTCCTCCAGCTCCCACCCCGCTCCCCGAACGAGGGCCGGCTCTTAACCCGGCGATTCCCCGCCATCAGTTGTTTCCTGCCCGTGACCCAGCGGGACCCCATTAGCCGAAGCTCAGGCGTCCAGGTGGGAATCTTCCGCTCCGGCCACATCTCCCGAGAGAAGTGCTCACCCTCGCCAGACAGAGTCCTGGCCCCTCCCCAGCGGAGGAAGTGCCAGCGCCCTCATGGCCTGCTGCACGGAAGGCGAAGAGAGAGATCCGCCCGCAGCTGGCCGCGTGAGGCCTCGAAGGCCCGAGAGGTTCTGCTGGGATTTTTTGTTTGTTTCGTTGCCTTCTTCATTAAGATATCATTTCCGCACAGTCAGATCGACCCCTTTCACAAGTGGATGGCCCCGGAGCCCTAGCCAGTGCATCCGGTCAGGGAGCCACCATCCCACGCAAGGTTCCATCTGCTCGGAAAAGCTCGCTCCCGCCCGCTAGCCCTCCCCAGCCCTCCCTCTCCCAGCCCCTGGCCACCACGGGTCTGTCTTCCTGGTCTGTCGTTGGCCTTTTCCAGCCTGTCATGCTCACCGAGAAGCCTTTACGTCTGGTGTCTTTCACTTAGTTGTCGTCGGGCAGTTGTGTGTACATAGCTTGTCTGTCTGTTGTTTGTTTTTGCACTGAGTCACACTCCCCTGTGTGGACGTACCACAGGCTGTGTGTAGCCCTTGGACCGAACATTTGAGTGTATCTTTTTTTTTTTTTAATATATTTTATTGATTTTTCTTATAGAGAGGAAGGGAGAGGGATAGAGAGCTAGAAACGCCGATGAGAGAGAAACATTGACCAGCTGCCCCTGCATACCCCCTACCGGGGATGTGCCCGCAACCAATGTACATGCCCTTGACCGGAATCGAACCTGGGACTTTTCAGTTTGCAGACCAACGCTCTACCGCTGAGCCAAACCGGTTTCGGCTGAGTGTATCTTGTTTTACTTAATTCCTAGGGGGAAAAACTCAGAGGCAGGCACAATGATTTCCATCCTATATAATAAAAGGCAAATATGCAAATAGACCTAACAGTGGAACAATTGAACAACCAAACAACCGGTCGCTATGACATGTGCTGACCACTAGAGGTGTCAACAGGTGTGAGCAGGGTCCGGCGCCATCAGCACATGGGAGCAGCAGCGGGGGGTGCAGGGCTACTAGCAGACAGGAAATGGGGGGGTGCGGCAGGAGGGACTGGGCAGGGGCATGAAGGATGGGCCGGACCCGCCTCTGTGCCCAGGCCGAAAACCAACTTCTACACATGGGCCACGAAGTTTCCATCCCCCTGTACGTGCATGCCCGCACGTGGTATTTTGTGAAAGAGCCACACGTAAGGGGCAAAGAGCCGCATGTGGCTCTTGAGCCACGGTTTGCTGACCACTGCCCTGGTCTAACACGTATGAGCCGCACAGGCTACCTCACTTTCCTGAGAGCCTGTTGCCTCGTTGATAAAGCACAGGTGTGTGAGGGTCATGATCAGGCAGGAGTTCACGTGATCATTTAAGACCTCAGCCCAGCTTCTCATTCAGCAGCCACAGTTGCTGCCGCCATTCTGGTTGGGAGTCCTTCTGAGTGGGTGGTGTCAGGGAGGTGCAGGGGGCTCAGGCACAGGGGGTGCAGGGGACCCGGGGGCAGGCAGGTCTCGGTGCAGGCGAGCCTGGCTGCCCTGGGCCTCCCGGACAGCCATCCCGGTCAGCAGTTGCACGGCCCAGGTTTGGCGTGTGTTTGTAAGGCCTCTCCCCTGACCGGGACTGTGGAGCTGTGTCCACTGCCCGCCTGCCCGCCTGTGCCTGCCTGTGCCCCAGAGGCTGCGGTGGACGGGGATGTGCAGGCTCGTTGGAGCCTGCGGTCCCAGGCCTGAGCCGGAGGACGGTGGAGAAGGACTTCATTGGCATGGACGGCAGGACTCAGGTCAGCCTCACCGCAGCCGATGCTGCATTATTGAACAGCCACGGGCCGCCCAGGGCCTGCCCGCTGGCTCGCAGACGGCTTTCTACCCAGTCTCCGCGCGCACAGCTCCTGTAACACCCCCAGGGGACCGAGTGCAGCCAGGGGTGCCACACGGGGAGGAACCCACCTGATACCCCCACGGAGACTGCCCGCCTGTCCCCTCCAGCTCTCCCCCGGCTCGCCCACCTGGGTCTGCATTCTGGGTGTCCCCTCGCCCCAGGGCTCTCTGAGCCCGCAGGGAGCCCCCACCTGCCCACAGCAGCAGCTGTGATAATGGGCGTCCCCCGAGGGCCTGCTGGGGGCTCGGCGTGGCACCTGCATTGCTTCACGCAATCCTCACCCAGCTCCTGGGCGACGGAGATGTCACCGACACCCTCTCACACATGCGGGAAGGAGGCTGCACTCTTCATTGCCCGGGCGCAGGCTCGCCACCTGTCCCTCTGGCACAACCAGCCTGCTCTGAGCCCCCCTCCGGCCCTGCCCCCTGACCCTGGAGGGCCTCGCCCTCCCCCGGGCCTGTACCCCGGCTCTGGAGCATGTTAGGAGAGACCGTCCTCCTGGAGACCAAAGAGCAGGAGGCGGAGGTGGGAGAGAGAAAGATGGAGAGATGACTTCGCCCTCCCGCCTGGGCAGCCCCTCCTCGTGAGGGTGGGACCCCGAGAAGGATGCCGGGCTGTCTGCCAGGCCCCCGGGCGCCCGCCGTGGAGAAGCGGCTGCCCGGCCCCGGCCCTCTGCCCCGGCCCCAGCCTCCTGAAGTGCGGCCAGCCTGTCCCCTGTCCCGTTATTTATTGTAATCGCTGCACTGCGACTGCGGCAGCTCCCCCCTGGTGGGCACTGGGGTAAAATATGATGCCATTTGCATCGTTACTCCGCAGACCTGTCATCGGGAAGCAGGCGGCGGAGGCTCTGATCGCTGCAAATATCCAGGCTCCGCAGACCCGGGCCAGTTCGGGTTCCTGGAGCGCATCTCTTTTGGGACTGAGTGACACCAGCTCAGGGCGAAAACCCCAGGTGGCAGCCGGCTGACCTGCGGCTCCTGTGAAAACCCCAAGCTGCCTTTTAAAAATATATATATATGTTTATTGATTTTGAGAGAGAGAGGGAGGGAGGAATTGATGTGAGAGTGGAACATGGATGCTGCCTCTTGCACGCCCCCTGCTGGGGACTGAGCGGCAACCTTTTGGTGCGTGGGACGATGCCCATCCGACTGAGCCGCGTGGGGCAGGGAGGGCTTATGCCACGCACTCCAAGTCCTCCTGAGCCCGCTGCAGCCACAGGGCCTCAATGGGACCACACGCAGACCCAGGGTCCATGTAAGAAGGCCAGTGGGTACCCCTCCGTCTTCTCTCTCAGCGAAGAGCCACTTCTCCATGGAACTTTCTGGCACTGGAGATCAGCCACACCTCCTGGTCCGGAATTCTCAGCCATTTGTGTTGTTTGCCTCCTGGCAGCTCCTCCTTCCGGCCTCCGCCCGGCTCCCACGTCCCGCCCAGGAGCTCAGCTCCCGGCCAGGCCTTTGTTCACGAGAGGAGGCCCAGGCCGCCCCCTCCTCTCAGCCCTGCCCGCAGCCACTTCAGGAATCCTTCGGAAAGGGTGCCCGCTGCCCTTCCACACCCCCAGGGGCGGGAAAACCCTCGGGCGGTTGTTGATGGACTCCGCTGGGCCATTAGCCGCTGGGCAGGTGTCAAAACACAGATCAGAGAGGGGAGGCGGGAAGGGCACCGCCATTTGTCCCGTTACCGCTGTCATTACGGCTCCATCGCGGCGTATTACCGAGATGATTAGTGGCAACAAATGACTTCTGAAAAATGATTATGTGCCATTAGAAGCATTAGTCTGCCCGAAACCGGCACAAACAAATGGCCGCCCGAGGATGAGTCATTAGCCGGACGGCTGAGTGACGGGGCCGGAGCCGCCCACGTGCCAGGCAATCAGCACTGCCAACCGGCTGGGGAGGCAGAGCCGGGCCCCTGAGCCCCAGCCCAGCTGGGAGCTGGGCCCCAGGGGAGCGAGGCGGGGAATGATGAGGGGCCAATGGGAGTCCCACTCCTCCTGGGGAAGCCTGAGGATCTGGATCCGCTTAGAGCCTGGCCTTCCCGGCAGCTGGGGCAGCAGCGTCACAGCGGTCCCCCGTGGGGCAGGGGATGGGGCTGCTGCTGCCCCATGGGGCACGGGACCCTCGATTTGGGGGAAACGGAGGCAGGAGTGGGCGTAACCTCAGAGGTGTAAGCGTGCAGGTAGGCCCAGCGGAGGCCCTTGTGGGAAGTTGTGTAATTTACACACACACACACACACACACACAAAAAAAAGTCTCTGAGAATCACAATGTAGTTATAAAGACCAGAGCACATAGAGACGCTATAATTTGGGAGATTAAAAAAACATTTCTCGCCCTAGCTGGTTTGGCTCAGTGGGTATAGAGGGTCTCTGGTTTATTCTGGTCAAGGGCACATGCTCGGGTTGCGGGCTCGATCCCCAGTAGGGGGCGTGCAGGAGGCAGCCGATCAATGACTCTCTCTCGATCATTGATGTTTCTAATTCTCTCCCTCTCCCCTCCTCTCTGAAATCAATAAAAATATTTTTTAAACATTTCTCGAACATGTACCCACACTATGACCTTGACATGACTGCAGAAGAAGGAAGTAGCGAGTAGAAAGAGTCGTGGTTGTCTAGCTGTCACACGGAGCCCACCCAGCTCCAGGCCTCAGGCGCAGACAGCATTTCAGACGAATCTCGCTGAGCCGGCAGACTGGGGCTTGATGAGATGTCAGGAGTGAGCGCCCTGACTCCTCCACCTCCCCCTCCTCCTCCCCCTCTGGACATGTGTCCAGGCTCCTTATGTGGGGGCTTCCCCCCTGGAGGGGCCGCTTCGAAGTATGTCAGGTTCTAGAAGTCCTAAGTTCCCTCCGCTGCCTCCCTCCCTTCTCTCTTTCCTCTCTCCCTTTTCTTTTGTTCCCATCCATTCATGCATTCACCTATGTGCGTGGACAGCCTGCCCGCCCTGCATGCCTGCAGGCACCGCTTAACCCCACGCAGGCCTTCCTCCCCCGTGGATGCCCGAGGCCCTGGGTGAGCCCAGAGACAAGGATTCGGTGTCCTTGCTGTTCCTGGTGGAGACCTGGGAGCAGGCCAGGGTGCCAGCAGCGGGCTGTGTTTTCTCATTTCAGAGACAGTCTGCAGAGCGTGTCCAGCTGCGTGGTTGTCAATCCGGCCGGTGAGAATCGCCTGGGGAGCTTTTATTTAAAAATTTTTTAATATATTTTTTTATTGATTTCAGAGAGAAAGGGAGAGAGAGAGAAACATCAATGATGAGAGAGAATTATTGATCATCTGCCTCCTGCATGCCCCCTACTAGGGATCAAGCCTGAAACCCAGGCATGTGCCCTTGATCGGAAATGAACCGAGAACCCTTCAGTCCGCAGGCCGACGCTCTATCCACTGAGCCAAACCAGCAAGGGCTCCTGGGAAGCTTTTACAACACAGCAGTGCCTAGGTCCAACCCCACCAGGATGGAGAGCTCCAGTCTAGCCCCGACCCCCTGCCTGTGACAGAGAATACCGAGGCTGGCCGAGGGGCCGTGACCAGCCAGAGTCACACAGCTCAGGGCAGAACCAGGCCAGAGCCCAGCGCCTCCGAAAAATCAGCCCTCCTGCCGCCAGCCTTCCCTCGCTCTTCAATCCCCGGAGCCCTCCCTCCCACCTGCCACTCCAAGGCCGACGGCAGTCAAGGCTGCAAGAGGCAGCACCGCCACGGCAGCTGAACCTGCAGGCTGCCGACGCTGATTGACGCCTGTCACAACCCCAGCTGCTCGGTGGCCTCCGAGGCCAGCCCCGCGGGCAGCCTTCATCTGTGGCTGCCGCCGCCTTCCCATTTCCGGAGCCAGAAGCATCCGCCGCCTCCAAACGGTGGCCCGGTTCCAACAGCCCTTCATCTCTCTCTCCCCCGGGCCTCACCAGGGACGGCCGCTCCTTCCAGAGAAACCCAGACACGCCGTTCCTCATCTTTATCGAGCTCGGCTCCACAGTCCTTGCTGCTTTGACGGGGGATGGCGGTGACGGCCGAGCGCGCAAGGCCTGGGATGAAATTGTTTTCCCCCACTTCGTACCTCGTTCTATTAGAGAAACATGAAATCTCTTTCCTCCGCTTGTTTGTTTTCTTTCTTTTTTTTTTTTTTTTTTCCTGCCTGCCTCTCGCGAAGACGGAGAGCAAAGTGATATTTGATGATGGATCTCCTTGGGTCTCGGCTACAGCAGGTCATGAGTGTCTGTGAGGTTAGTTGGCTGAAGACCAAGTCCAGCTGCTACGGAAGATTAAAACCAGCCGTGGGGATGACCCCGCTCCGAGGGCCGATTGCCTTCTGTCTCTCTCTTCTTGACACTAAAAAAAAAAAAAAAAAAAAAATTCAGACTCTGAACAGCCTGGAACTCTTCCAAGATGTCTAACTTCCATCTTGCCGCAGCCAGCTCTGTCTTTTTGAGTCAAGGTGGTTCCCCGATCTCCATGACCCTGGTGAGGGACCCTCTGGCTCAAGGGATTCAAGCGCCTCCCATCCTCAGAGGGGGAAAGCAAAGGAAGGTCTCTCGCACTGACTGAGCATTCCGGAAGTCTGGGCAAGAAGGCCATCCAGTTGTGGGAGAGGAAGAGGATGCAGAGAGATCTCCCAGAAGGAGAGCTAGTATAGAGCCCATCTTAGTCTGGGTTCTCTGAAGACAGGGCCTGGGACAAGGCTTGGGTGGCATGAGGCATTAACTAGTTAACCTATTGCTATACCACAGGTTACCTAACCTTAATGGCTTGAAACAACACATGGTTATTATCTTAGGGTGTCTATGGGTCAGGAGTCCTGGCGTGGCTCAGCGGGGTCCTCTATCTTAGGGCTTCGGGCCAAGTGTTGGCCTGGGCTGATGGCTCATCTGAAGGTTTGGTTGGGGAAGGATCCCAGTCCAAGCACGTGTGCTTGTTGGCAGGGCTCAGTCCCTTGAGGTTTGTTAAATGGAGGGTCTTCATTACTGACCATTGTGGGCCTTTCAACATGGCCGCTTGATTCCTCCCAGGGTGCAAGCTGAGAAGGCACTAGAAAGGGTCAGAATCTCTTGTGGTGGCATCCCACCCCTCTTGCCACTTTCTGTTGTCAGCCCAGGTAAGCAAGGAAGAATTTGGGGGAGGGACAGGGGAGGGCAGGCAGGGAGTGAGAGGAGCATCGCCAGGCCATGTGGAGCGGCTGCGTTATTTGTCTGTAACAGGTGCCCTGTATCCACCAGCTCCTGCCAGCTGGGTGACAGGGAAAAGCGGTGGGATTTCTTAGAAATCCCCAGGACATCTTGGGTATGTCTGCAATATGGCTCCCATCTTCTGGATGAGAAATCTGAGTCTGGAGGGGAAAAAATTCCTGAATTGAGGTCACACCACTCGCAGACCAGTCTGTGGGAAGTGCTTTTGGGGCCTACCAAACGTTCCTATCGCCCAAAGTGTTAAAGGATCATGTTTCCGAAAAGGCAAGGTCGTGACTCTGAAATTGGAGCACATGTGAATGGTTTTATTTGGCTTAAATAATGAGGGAGCAGGGCGGAGACTTCCGCTCATCCAAAGGGGAAGTCTGAGAAGCATAGATTCATACAGCGGTGAGGAAAGTGGTGGTGGATTTACGTAGTCTGTCTGCCACGGGAGGGCAGGAATCGATGGGACCACGGGGCGGAATTTATTTGCATGTCTATAGGTGATAATTATTTCGTATTGCGATCCGTTATCTACAACCCGCCGGGCCGTAAAACAGCTCAAAGACACGAACGCCTGAATGCAGACAGCCTGCCGGCGTGCGCACTGAGCAGCCAGAGCTCCCACAGGTGACACGCGATCGTTTCCGTTCGCTCCAAGTTTGCTCACAGGAGCGAGTCCTGGGACCTGGTCTAGACACGCTTCCCGCCCTCTGCCTGGTACTGTCGGCCGTTCACAAGGTGTGGGCGCTCAGAATCCCTCCTGGGGGTCGGCCCGTGGCCCCGGGAGATAAGACGATCTCAGCGGCTATGGCCAATGGCCACGCCGAGACAGCCAGCCACCCAGAGGGCACGCATCTGGAAGAGACAACCTTACTGAGCACTTGCTCATGCCAGGCACCATTTCTCCGGCTTTACGTGTACGCACTGACTCACAGAATTCTCATAATAGGCCTCCGAGCAAGGTCCTATCGTTGTTCCATTTCACAGATGAGAAAGAGAGGCTCCCGGAGGCTAAGGAACTTGCCCGAAGTCACATCGCTGGGAAGTGGCAAAACCGGGCGGATTCCAGAGGCATCGTTTACAGCACTTCGCTGTCCGCCTATAAAGCAGCCCGGAAAGGAAAGCAGAGAGAGGTCAATGGTGCTGGGTAACGTGCAAGATGGCAGGTATTTAAGATGCTGGAACCCGGGGAGGGTGGTTCTTGAAGATTCTAGAAGGTTCTAGAGCTTTTCCTGTCCTGAATTCCTTGAATAGCTCCAGTATCCTTTTCAACTATCAAAGTTGATATTTCCTTACCCTTTTCCTTTGTTTCTTTTTCTTTTTCTTTTTTTTTTAAGCTCATGACGTACAGCTGTGGAGTGACAGGGATGAGCTTCAAACCCTCGCCTGCCTCAAACACACAGCTGCCTCTCTCAGTTTCCTCACCTGCCAATCAGGTTCCTGCACGTCCGTCCATGGAGAGCTCTGGAAAGGATGCCTGGCACTTACAAGCACTGGACACAGGTTAGTTCTGTCATCAGCTCCATTTCGCAAACGGTTAAATGGAGACAAAAGGTGTTCTAAACTTTGCCCGAAGACGTGCCCTTGCCATTTACTAGCGAATGGCTGAGTCAGCAACTGAACTCAGGCAGTGGGCGGAGTCTGTTTCCGGGAGAGCCCTCGAGGAGTCACCTGGCCTCTCCTCCAGTCCAGAGCCAAGTGGACAGCTGTCCTGGGAGCCTGGGCCAGGGCTGCAGGTGGGAGGGAAGGCTGGGAGGGGGGAGGACCTCCAGCCCCAACTGGCTCTGCTCCCAGCCTCATGGTGGAGCTTAAAAAAAACGGGCTGACAGGGCCTCCCGCACTGAGCTGCAGGGCCAGCTGAGCAGCACAGTTGGGCACTGAGCCCACTTAGCTGGGTCTTGTGCAAAGGAATCTGCTCCCATAGGCCTACCCAGGTGCCTTCGAAGCACCCCCATACCTGGCCTGCCTCCCCTTCTCCCCACAGCTCCCACCATATGGAAGCATAAATCTAGCTAATGCATCGAAAAAAGAAAACTCAAAATGTCAGATCTGCAGAGATGGTTCAATTGAAGGAATATTGATTGTCACAGAGAATATTCTCACTCTCTATACCTACTTAAGTCTGTTCCCCTAGGCGCGTATGAATTCATCAAATATTGTCATAGCATATGATGATATTGGTTCCTGACGCCGTGATTGCTCAGGCTTGGGTCCTGCTCACCAGGCCCGTCCCAGTTGGGGTGATGGCAGGGTGTGGGGAGAGAAAGAGGGAGTTCCTGGACCGTCCCAGCCATGTGCAGAAAGGACCTTCCCCGGGATGAGAAAAATAAAGAAGCCAATCAGTTCAGGCAGCTGCCCTTGTCTCCCCGCCTGGGGCCCAGCCAGACCCACCTGCCTTTGCTGGCTGGATGCGATGCCTCGGCAGGCGTCCTCGTCAGGTGCCTGAAGTGGGGACGTCATTCCCAAGAGCCTTTGCCAGGAGCCCCAGCTGACACATCTCTTAGGCCGTTTCTTGCTGGGAGCAGACACCGTCACTTTGGGAACCCAGGAGAGAAGCCGTGAGCTGGAGAGGCCCTCGTGAAAGGAAGCCCATCCTCCTCCAGGCCGCAGTTCCCTTCTCTCCAAAGACCCCTTCCATAAACCAGATGTGTTCTCCCCAGGGAATGGGATAGCATTCGCCATAACTAAAAACGAAGCGGGGATTGATACCTGCTGCAGCGTGGGTGACCCTCGAAGGCAGCGTGCTAAGTGCAAGAAGCCAGGCACGAATGTGCACATCCTGTGTGATCCCATCGGTAGGAAATGTCCAGACTAGAGACGGAAAGCAGATCAGGGGCCGGGCGGGAGGAGAACGGGGACCGACCGCTCATGGGTATGGGGCTTCCCTGGAGGGGATGAAAAATATTTTGGAACGAGATAGAGGTGAAAGCTGGGCAACACTGACTGTCCTAAATGTCACTGAACTTTTCTCACTTCAACATGATTACTCTTAACCTTTGAGAATTTGACCTAAAAAGAAAAGAAAGAGAATGCCCCCTTCTGGCTCCCTCTAACCTTCAGTGATTGCTTAAAACACAGGAGTGGGGCTGGACTGGGGTGCCCCAAAGTAGGGAAATGGGTTCTTTCTGAAGCTATCCCCCCAATAAAAAGTGTTCAGGGTCCCGCTCCCTGCTTCTCCCGGAGTGAGCACATGTCAGTGAGCTGTGGGAACTGGAAAGCTATATATATTTTTTTAATTGATTTTTTTACAGAGAGGATGGGAGAGAGAGAGTTAGAAACATTGATGAGAGAGAATCATAGATCAGCTACTTCCTGCACACCCCCTACGGGGGATGTGCCTACAACCAAGGTACATGCCCTTGACTGGAATCAAACCTGGGACCCTTCAGTCCACAGGCCGAGACTCTATCCACTGAGCCACACCAGCCAGGGCTGGAAAGCTCTTGGAAGAGTGAGCAGATGTTGTTGAGGTGCTGTATCTGAGCTCGCTGGTATTCTCCCTGAGGTGGAGGCGGGGGGAGGGGGGTGGTTGGCCCGCAGGCAGGAGGGTGCGAGCTGCATAGGTGCGTGTGCATTGAGAGCCAGCTAGTGCGGGAGTACCAACAGGGCGTTCAGAACAGTCCTTACTGCTTAGGATGATGTCGCCATCACAAAGCCGTTGCTGCCTGCTTCCTGGGTGCCCGACGCTGCACCACCTGCATCTCATCGGTGAGTCCCTCTGCCGGCCCGAAATGGAGCCGGCTTTGAATTGTTTCACAGATGAGAAATGAAAACCCGAAAGTTAAATAATCTGCCATATTACTTCCCTACCGCTGAGTCACAAATCACTCCCCATCCTGGCGGCTGACAGCGTGCAGTTATTCTCCGGAGCCCTGGCAGGCTCAGCCGGTCCTCCGTCTCAGGGCTGCTGTCCGGAGAACGCCAGGGTCCGGGGTCTGATCCGAAGGTGTGATCGGGGAAGTATCCAAGTCCACGCACAGGTGGTGGTTGGCAGGACTGAGTTTCTCTCAGGCTGTGGGACTGGGGGTCTCTGTTCCCAGCTCCCGTTCCTCACTGTGAGAGCCTCTCCACAGTGGCGGTTTGCTCCATGAAAGCACACGACCCCAGGAGACGGCAGAACCTGCTAGTAGGACAGATTGCAGTTTATGAAGCCTGATGGGGAGTGACATCCACCACTTTTGTGGGTACTCTCCTGGTCAGGAGGGAGTCACGAGGCTAGTCCACACTCAAGGGGGAGGAGGGGTTATACAAGAGCACGAGTGCCAGGAGGTGGGGAGCATGAGGGACCCCACTGGCCGAGGGCCCCGGGGCAGTGAGGAGCTGAGCCTCACAAGCCTGGGTTTTTAGAACAGGCCCTGGTGCATACCGTTGCCCTGTGCTTCCTTCATGTTCCTCAAGGGGGCGTGGGGGCGGGAGGGAGGAGGGAGCAAGGAGAGAGGGAGCTCTTCCAACAGGAAATGGGCCGCCCTGGGCTCTTCCCGGCCAGGCCTTGCTGATGCGGCTGGTCCAGCAGGATGCAGCCCAGAGCCAGAGCTGCATGTTAATTGCCTGGCGGAGCCCTGAGCACCTGAGCTGGAGCTTTCCGCTTCCTCCTCCTCATCATGACTATTAATAGCCCGGGGACGCGGGAGGCTCCTCAGACCCCGGGCTGGCAGGCCCCCTCCCGGCAGAGGCCATTCACGTCGCTCTACACCAGCCCCTCGTCCTGCTGCGGCCGAGGGCAGCGCAGCTCTGTCCCGGAGGCCGGCCTGGTGTGTGCGGGCACCCGGGTCTTCGGAGCATCCGGAGGCAGGGAGGAAGGACTCAACCTGTCGCCAGCAGGCCTGCTGGAGGAGGGACCTCGTCCTGTCCTCCTGTGCCTGGCGGCCAGCTCAGAGCCTGGCAGGCCCATGGAGCTGGGCCAATGGTCACCCCCCTGGGCCATCTGTGCCCACGTGGTAGGAGGTTGCTCTTTCTTTTTTTTAAGTTCTTTATTTCCTTATTTATTTTAATATATATTTTATTGGGTTGTGTTTTTTTTTTTACAGAGAGGAAGGGAGAGAGACAGAGTGCCAGAAACATCGATGAGAGAGAAACATCAACCAGTTGCTTCCTGCACACCCCCTACTGGGGAAGTGCCCGCAACCAAAGTATATGCCCTTGACCGGAATCGAACCTGGGATCCTTCAGCCCTCAGGCTGTCTATCCACTGAGCCAAACCGGTTTCAGCCAGGAGGTTGCTCTTCAACCTCCTTCAACACCTGTCTCCACCAGCTCCTCGTTTCCCCCCGGTTATTGAGTGGTTGTGACCGTTAACCTTCTTGGCACCTCAGACATGTAACTACATGAAATATGCCCCCTCACCCCCTGTTCAGGCCTGGCAGAGCATTGCCGCGTCTCTGTGAATGCCCAGCCCTGGCACCCAGGTCAGAGGGAGCCCTGTCCTCGGTGTCCCCCCCAGTCCCTTCGCTTGGAACTGCCAATCCTGGAAACACAAGTGCCTTCCTGCCCCCCTCTTCCAGGCAGTGGGGACACTGGCTCTTCAACCTCCTTCCCGAAGAAAACTCAGGGTGACCCAGTGGGGAGGAGCGGCTACAGAGTTTGGACAGGTTCAAGCCTCTGACTGATGAGAGGGCACAGTCCTCTCATGGCCACGTGCAAGTCCCAGCGTGGAGGGCAGAGCCTCCCAGCACAATGACAGCCAACAGCTGTGGTTGTGAGCTGAACCTGTGGTCAGAACATTGGCCCCACGTGCCTGAGTGCTATAGGCTGCAAGTAAACAAAGCTTGGTCAGGTGCATGCAATGGAGAAGGATGGAAACCCAGGAGAATGCTGCAAACTGCTTGACCACGCCCTTCCTTTGCCCCATGGTATCTGCTATAAAATAAAGACACAGCTTGTGGGCCATGGCACTGTTGCTATCTCTCCAGAGAGGGTCTCCATCAGAGAGGACAGCATCCACCCAGACCCAGCTTTCATTCTCTCGCCTATCTTTTCTCAATCCTTCACCGCCCCCTCTCAGACTCACCCTTGGCCGTGCACAAGTGGGTGCACGAGGAATTCTCCAAGTTCTTTCCCACTAACACAGAGATGAGCACAATTTCTTAGCAGGCAGGGCACCCCCCACTGTATGCGTCTTGGTGACTGTCGCCCCCTATGGACCTGGGTAACAGTTGGCAGACGTAGGCAGCCTGACCATTTACGTTCCCGCCTGGCCTAGAAGCCCCTTGGCTTGCTCGGCCTCCCTCGCTCGGGCCGGCGGGTAAGCCACGTTCTTGTTTGCAAGGCTGGAGTGAATGTCGGGGGGCATGTCATCCTCAGACCATGGAGCCCCCATGACTCCTAGGTCAGGAGAGTGGGCAGCCGTGGCCGAGCCAGGACCAGCCCCCACCCGCCCTCCCTCTCCTTCTCTCTCTTCCCCAGCTGCCTCCGTAGGTAGGGCTCTGCTGTGCTGGGAGCAAAAGCTTTATTGAATTTTTGCAAGTACTTTGCATGGCGTCTGATTTACAATTCATAACCTGGATTACACTAGAAGTTCTGCCTCGGGGTCTGTGTAATTTGGATCTCGGAAATATTTGCTATGCTTTCAATTCCCCTGACATCTGAGGGATTGGAAATGGAGTCGGCCCCTGGAGGTTTACCATTTGCAGGGGGCGAGGGGAGCGGGGGAGGGCGGGAGGAAGCCGGCACACAACAAGGAGGTGGGTGCCGGATCAGGGCGAACACCGAGGGCTGGGCATCAAAGACAGCCTGACACCGGAGCAGGCGGGGGCACCATCGGCGTGAGCAAGACGGAGCGGGGGGAACGGCCCGGCCAGGCCTCCAACCCGCACACGTGGCCTCCGGCGGGTGCCACAATGGCCCGGGGGACACGGGGCCCGGGTGCCACGCTCAGGGGAGACAGATCCCGCCCCCAGGGAGTGGCCTGGCCGTGGGGAACAGCTCAGGGCCGAGAAGCCAAACACGCCATTTCTGGTCCTGCCTCTGCCCCCACCTTGTGGGAGAGGGCGCGTCCCCCAGCCACTTGCTCTTTCACGGCTCATTGAGATCAGATTCACACACCATAGGACGCCCCACGTTCAGGGGGCACGTCAGTGGCATTTAGTGGGCGCACAGCGTTGTGTAGCCACCACCACCATCCATTTAGGGCCCTTCCGTTCTCCTGGAAAGAGACCCTGAGCCCCGCCACCACGCAGGCCAGACGCTGCTGCAGGGCCTGGGCCTCAGGTGCCGCCTCAGGGCCCGCCTCCTGGCAGAGCAGGTGCGGGGAGGGGGGGGGGGGGGTCCAGAGGGCGGCCAGGGCTCCCAGCACAGGGGAGCTGAGAAACAGACTAAGAGAGGTTCCATCACTTGCCCAAGGTCACCAGCTGGAGGCGGTGTGTGGCGGCCGGGTTGGCTGGGCTTGGCAATTCTTCCCCCCGGCCTGCCACCCACCGCCCCGTGGCCTGAGTCACAGCGAGGAGGGGTTCGGGGTGTGCCTGGCTGCAAACAATCACCCACAACCGCCAGCCGCCGCGTGTATGATGGGATTTTAATTCGCTCCCCATCACCCCGCTGAGCTGAGAAGTGCTCGCTCCGGTGTGTCTATTTCTCCTTAGGCTGTTGCTTAAAACCGGAAACAAGAAGTGGCCCCTCTGGTCTGCTTACTTGGGAGGGGGGAGGCTTGGAGGGGGCATTCACACCTCTGGGCCAGACCCTTCCTCGGGTACCCCAATAGCTCTGCAAATGCCACCATCCCCCGGGGAAGGAGCCGGCCACAACCTGGGGACACTGCCCGCGGCCCCGGAGGTGGCATTCTCCCCCGACTGAACCTGACTCCCAACCCCCTTCCCATCATTCCCGGGTCGGGGGGAGGGGGGGGGCGGAGGGGATATGGTAAGAATGTCCTGTGTTTGTAGGATATTTTGCAGCATCTGTGGACTCCACCACTAGATGCCAGTAGCACTTCCTTCCCCATCATAATAATCAGAAATATCTGCACATGCCCAGCCGGTGTGGCTCAGTGGTTGAGCATCAACCTATGAACCAGAAGGTCGAGGTTCGATTCCCAATCAGGGTGCACGCCCGGGGTTTCTGGGGCGCAGTCACCCCCTTGAGAACCAGCTCCCCCCGGAGGACAGGGAATGAGCTGAGGGCTCGGTGTGCTGGTGTCCTTGGTAGGGGAAGGAAAGGACCGAACCGGCCTCCCAGAACACAAGAGGGGAGTCCTCAGCCAGGTCCATGGCGCCCTGCCTCCCCCGATGTGCCCCTCCAGCCCCTGCCAGCTGGCCTTGTGAACCCCATGCTTCACCCTCAGCCTTCCTGACCCTGGTATTTATCCCTCCTGGGAGCAGGACCAAGGTGGCCTCCCTTGGTAACACTCCAATGACTGGCCCCTTTTCTGCCCCCTCCCGCCCTCCCGGCCCTCCGCACCCTCCCCTCCTGCTCCCCTTCCCCGCCTTGGAATGAGGTGGGGAGGTGGCTGGCAGCAGGGGAGTACAGCTGCTGCTCAGTTATCCAAACGATTTATCTTAAGATTCATGCAGAATTCATTGTGTGGGGACCGGGGCGGGCTGCGCTTTAATATTCATGCAGATTTGGAAGAGATGTTAATCACGGGTGCGGGTAATTTGCCCTTCTGCTTGCTTCTCCGCCTCCTCCGGCTCCTGGGCCAGCCCCTGGCCCTCCTTTCTTCTCTCCCGCAGCCAGGGGTTTCCTGCGGCCCAGCAGGCACCGGGCAGGGCGGGGAGGGTGGGCGGCCAGCCTGCTGTCTCCCAGGCTGAGCTGAGCCGCTGCGGCACCTTGGGGCGGGCGGGGGAGGCCCATGGGCCGCGGTGGAGAGGACTTCTGGGCATCTTGACAGGAAATAGATAACCGGCTCTAGCAAGCAGATATGTGCAAATGAGCATTGATTATTCTCAGATTAACAGCTTGGGCATTTCAAACCCAAAACAAGGTCTCAGCTCAGCTCTGATCTCTCCCACTCCTCCTCCCCACTCTCCACTCCCCCTCCCCCCTCCCCGCTCCCTCCTCCCACTGCCTGGCCTGCCCCACAGAGGCAGCTACCTGCCCCCACAGGGGAGAGGCAGCCTCCTGGGGAAGGGGGCTGGGGGTCTCCGCCCAGATCTCACTCCCCAACCTTGTGAGGAGAGAGCTTTCGGGGAACTGACCCTGGTTGACCTCCCGGTCCTGGCTTGGGCCCTGCATGCACCTGAGGCCACGCCCCCTGAGTGGGTCTCCGGTTCCTGTCAGGAGAGGGGGAACAGCTGAGCCCGGGGAGCACCCAGAAAAGCCAGAGTCCCCGGGGCAGAGGGTCCAGGACTCAGCAGGGGCCACCATCTGGGTCCCCCTCTCCTTTCGCAGGTAGGAACTGGACAGTCCAGTGACTGGCCCAAGTTCACACAGCTTGCTGGTGGCAGAAGAGCTGTTTGAGTCCTAGTTTGCCCATGGCTGCAGGAAAGGGATGGAGAGGAAGGTCTGGGAGGGGCACGTGGGCCAGCCGGGCCCCAGAGGTGACAGAGACAGAGGGGCCGGGCATGACAGAAGGCGCAGAGCTGGGGCGGGACGGTGGCACGGCCCCTCCCCGGCGGCTCTCTCTCCTCCGGGCCCTGTTTTCTCTCCCCTGCTAGCATGTTACCTGTCACAGCCTGTCAGCCCACACACACACACACACACACACGCACACACACACACCACAGCTGCCTCCGTCTGGGCCCAGAATAACAATCAGGGAGCTGCAGACGCCAGATGGAGGAGGCCCAGGGGACACAGGAGGCCACCTCTCACCCTACCTCTCCCTTGTCAGTTATGAAGGAGGATGCAAACCCCTGGCATCCGCCTCTGCAACACACATGTGCACACACATGCACCTGCACGCACGCACACACATCAGTATGGCCTGGAATTAGGTGCCCGGAAGGTTCTCAGCTAAAGCAGGGTGAGTGGCATGCCCACTGAGACAACCCCCGGAAATGACCCCGTCTCTCCCTGGCCGGTGGCTGCTTTGCCCACTCGGTGGAGGAGCCTGTCCCAAGAACAAGTCCAAGCAGAGGTTTGAGGAGGAGGGAAGGGGGTGGTTGGAGCAGGAGAAGGAGGGAGGAGAGCCGACAACATTGGGTCCAGCTCTGGGGTAGCACATGGTGAGCCACACATCCTCGCACAAAACAAAAGACCCCTTTACTTGATGACGTCACCCTGTGGAGGGGAGTCCAGCCCTGTGACCCGGCTCAGCGCCATGGCCGGCACATCCCACAGAGAAGAGATTTTATTAGAAGGTGCGGGAAGCCACTGCTGGATGCTCCCCCGGATCATCCTCCTGGCACCCTGTTTGCATATTGGAAATTGCTGGCTGAGCATAGGGGCCTGGGCTCCAGGGAGCTGTCACCTGGGGGCCCGGGCTGGACGCTGCTGCAGCCTGGGCTGGGGCTGAGTCGTGAAGGACCTGCAGTTCCTGACTTTCACCGAGCTGCACCAGACCATTGCCAACAGCGACACCATCTGGTAGTGGGACGAACAGCAGTTGTGGACGGAGGAGCCCACAGTGGTGTGGACTCTCAGCTAAGACAACTTAGTACACTGTTAAGTCCCCGGGGTTCTTGGACAGATCAGTGGAGGAAATTTTGAGTTTTCTGGCAAATAACTGAAAACAATAAGAGAGGCAATCTGCTTACATGCCAAGCTGGGAAAGCAGGTTGTGTTTTTCCCAAAGAATGTTCAGGCCAGAAGGACAAGACTGTAGCCTGTGGCTTATTTAGTGTGAGACTTAGGGTGAGCCGTGTGCATTCTTATTTTTTCATTAACACGCCACCCCCCCTGAACCTCCCCTGGCTCCAGTATCCGATGTGCTAGTCCAGTGGTCGGCAAACCACGGCTCGCGAGCCACACGTGGCTCTTTGGCCCCTTGAGCGTTCGAACTCCACTTTGTCAAAATAGACTCTCCCAGGCCGAAAACCGACTTCTGCGCATGGGCCACGAAGCTTCAATCGCACTGTATGTGTCCGCCCGCACGTGGTATTTTGTGGAAGAGCCACACTCAAGGGGCCAAAGAGCCGCATGTGCCTCTGGAGCCGCAGTTTGCCCACCACTGTGCTAGGATACGTGTGCTTTGAGGAATACAGTCCTGAAGGGGCTGAAGAAGGAGAAATGACAGTGCCTCCCAAGCAGGACGTGTCCCCGCCCAGGGCACCGACAGGCTGTGTGGGCAAAGCTCTCCAAGGTCCTCACCTGCAAGCAGATGGCAGTGGCTCCCGTGAAACCTCTTTCCCACCACCCGACACCCTCCGTCCCTGAGAGAGAGCATCCTTCTGGGGGCGGCTCTCACCCCGGCCGCTCAGGACACCCTCGCACCGAGCAGGCCGGGTGGGAAAGTCTGGCTCAGCATCCAGGCGGGCCTGCCTCCGACTGAGGCTCGGCCACGGCCCGGCCGGATGGACTTGAGTCAGTCACCTCATACGTCTGAGCTCTGGTTCCTTCTCCTGTGAAATGGCAAGATGGCATTCACCACTGTGCTGGCTTTCTAGGGCTGCTGTGACCGGTGATTGCAATGGTAGCGGCTTAAAACCACCAATGAATTAATTGGAGGAGACTGAAAGGCTAATTCCAGTGTCACCCTGATATCTGGGGGGTGGGGAAGGGGAGCTAGCAATCTGAACCCATGCCAGCAAGCCCAGGGTGCATTCTTGATAACCTGTCATTAAGTCACTGCCTCTTTCCCAGAAACTGGTCTTGCAGAACCTGTGACAGAGGCCATAACGCCGTGAACAGCGCAGGCCCCGGAGGGAGGGTTATTAGTGCTGGCGCCAGGCCAGACCGCCGGATACAGCCCAGAGGCCCCCCCTCCTCCCCAGCACCTTGCAAGGCCCACGAAGAGGACCGGAAACATGATCCCTATTTGCAGGACAAAGACCCCAGGAAGACATGAGAGAGAAGCCCCCTGCGAGTTACTTTGCCGAGAATTGGAAAGTTATTCCCTGAGTCCGCCGGCGTACATAAAGAGGGTCACTCCTGCCGAAACCAGTTTGGCTCAGTGGGTAGAGCGTCAGCCTGCAGACTGAAGGGTCCCATGTTCGATTCTGGTCAAGGGCATATACCTTGGTTGCAGGCACATCCCCAGTTGGGGCTGTGCAGGAGGCAGCTGGTCGAAGTTTCTCTCTTATCGATGTTTCTAGCTCTCTATCCCTCTCCCTTCCTCTCTGTAAAAAATCAATAAAATATATATATATATATATATATATATATATATATATATATATATATTTTTTTTTTTTTTTTTTTTTTTTTTAAAGATCACTCCCCTTCTGTAAAGCGCTGCTAGGTTTTCTTCGGTCTCTGGCCACAGCCTTTTGGGTTCACAGGTGGAGGCCTGTGTGGTCTCCCCGGGCTGCATTCGGACATCAGCAGGGGGTGTCCCTCCGCAGGCTCTCCGGGTTTTGCCTCACCGGCTCCCAGAGGTCACGCCCATTCCCTGGCTCTCGGCCCCGCCCCTCCGCCTCCAAAGCCAGCAGCGCAGGCCTCTCCCGCTCTCCTGCTAACACAGCTCTTCCTCCCGTGATGACGCCGGGCCTCCAGGAGACCAGGACAAGCTCCATCTGAGGTCCTTCCCCAGTCCATTCCGCAGACTCCCTTACTCCACACAAGGGGACATCTCCACGGGGTCCAGGGGGTGGGGATGCTTATGGGGCGGCTTCCTCTTGTGACCATGGGAGCTCTGCCTCCCTGCTGACATACGGGGCTCACCCACCCCCAGGGCCCCCCCCCCCCCACACACACACACACACACTAGCGCACACCAGCAGTGCCGGGCACGGAGGGCACGCCGCCTTCTCGCTCTCCCTCTGCACAGCTCCCACCTCTGGCACAGACTCCAGACGCTGCCACGCGTTTTGTTTATGCCCAGGCAGTTGCATCTGTTTTCACAGATGTTCATATGCTGACATACGTGTGTGCAGATACAGCTCAGGCCCAGTGTAGTGCAAACACACACACACACACACACACACACACACACACACCTGCCCCTGAACAGGCACATACACCGCTCACCAGGGCCCTGTTCGTGAGCAGGCCCAGATGCCCGCACACCCCAGGGTGTCAGGCGGGGACCCCCCCAGCCAGCCCGCAGCACCCACCCCTGCGCCCTGTCCTGGGAGCCCCCGCCTCCGCCTCCGGCTCCCAACGCCCGGCTCCCTGATTGGCCCGGCGGCTCCGCAGCGGAGACGCGCCCCAGCTGGAGGAGCGCACGTGATTTATGGAGTGTCTGATTTTTAATCAGTTTTTGTTCCTGTGCTCTAATTGTCCTAATTAGATATACATGTTTTGATGAAGGTTTCTCCAAAATAAAAATTGTAATCGAATCTTGCTTGACATTCTTTACACCCACTCGCTCTGATCCAAACGTCCCTGCCGCCGGGTCTAGAAAGGAGGCTGGCGGTTTGGGGGTCTGCACGGCCTCCCTGGGCACGGCAGGCTGGGGGGCTGCCGCAGGGCAGGGGTCCTTTGGCCTGGGCCTCCGAGTGCCCATCAGGGTGGCACCTCCTTGCCCCTGTGGGCTGGGCGGGGCCTCCACGGCCTCCCTGGGCTGGGCTTAGCCTGGGGAGGGCCCTGGAGCCTCGGGTACCAACGTGCCCTCTCTCTCCTCTGCTTCTGCTCCCAGGGCCTCCGTCCTCATCAGTGAGGCTTCCCCTTCCCCACACCAGGCCTCCAGGACAAGACAGGCTCTGCCCTCCTGCTTACGGATAAGCAGTTCCCCCCACTAACCGAGCGTCGGCTGTCTGCCAGGCGCTGGGTCCGAACACGCTCCCCCGAACCCCCTGACGGCCTCGGGGAGCTGCCCCAGGAAAGATATCCAGACTTGGGGAAGGTCATTCTCACGCTCAAGGTCACACATCAGTAAGTGGAAGCATTGCCCTGCATCCTCAGTCTGAGCCAAATGCCCAGAGGCTGTGGCTGCTTTGGGGGGTGGGGGTGTCTAGGAAGCCCCTCAGGGTGGGAGCACCTGACCCTAATCTCCCTTCTGCACCCCGACATCGGTGGCTCGTGATGCACATTTCCTCCTGCCATGGGTGCCGTGTGGACGCCTGCGCCGGCCTGCAGCCCAGCCCTCAGGAGCGTCTCGGCGCTGGGGACCCGGTGCAGGTGCCGTGCCACCGGGCAGGGCTTCCGCTCCAAGCCTGCCAGGTCCTTTGCCCCTTGTGGCTAGTTAGCCGCTGCCAACAGGGGGCGCTAGAGGCACCGGTTCTTCACCCTAGACCCGTGGTCGGCAAACTGCAGCTCTAGAGCCACATGCCGCTCTTTGGCCCCTTGAGTGTGGCTCTTCCACAAAATGCCACTCCCCTCCCCTGCAGACGGGTCACGTGAGCCTCAGCGGCCCAGGGTGGGTAAGAGTCTGTCCATTGCCAAGCCTCGAACCCACACCTCGCTCGGGAGCGCCTCCCGGGATGGAAAAGCACGGGTTCCGTCGACCGCGTCACACTGGCTGCCCTGTGAGCCCTTCCGCCATCTCTACGCCGCCCTTCCCCTCGTCTGCTCACTCCACCAGCCCCCCCACCCCCCGCAAACGCCATCCTTCATCTCACCTCCTGTGTACCCCAGAGCTGCCCCTCAGACCCTGTCTGCTCAGCGAGGCCCACACTCTCACAGGCATCATGTGATGCCCTGGTGCAGCCCAGGCCCACTTGGTGCCAGCCAGCGCACAGTAGGGCTTCAGAATGCCTTTGGATTGCACTGTTGTGGGGGGCACTTACAAGAACCATCCCCATGCGAATACGCCAGCTCTCGGTCTCCCTCCTCCAAAATGCCCACTTCTCCCCCGGACGCCACCCCCTCTCTGTTAGCTGATATTTATGGGTAAGAAGCCAAGCACATCAAAACCGGAGGTGAAAATGCCTCTTAGGATAAATACTCTCCCCAACAAGTCAATCCATCCCGGCAGCTCCGGCTCTGCTGGCAGCCGGGAAGTGCGGCGGGCGCAGGGGGGCGGGTGTCCATGGCCCCTGGGCCTGGAGGGATGGAGGGGGGGAGGGGGTACATCACTCCACTCCGAGCTGCGGTGAAAAGTGGCCTCGGAACACATCCCTCCTCGGCCTCTCACACTCCGCCGGCAGCCGGGATGGAGCGGGTCATTTACGGGCTGGCTCTGGAGCGGGGAAGACGGACAGACGGAGCAGAGCGTCGCTGCTCCATCCAAGCCGGAAGAGCGAGGAGTCAAGGTCACCGAATGTCAGCAGCACCTCCTTCTGCACTGGCTCCGGTCGGGGTGGTCCTGAGAAATTCAAGGGGCCTGTGCGAGAGCCCCCACAGACCCCTTTGCCAGACCCTCCGGCAGCCTATGGCAGCCTCTCCAGCGCCCCAGTTCCTCCCCAGGGAAGTGGGCACGGGGTTGACCCGGTCCCACATCTAAGGGCCGCAGAATAGCTCTGCCTCCAAAGCCCATCCCCTCCCCCAGGATTCCGCCTGTTTCTACTCCCGGGGGTGAGCACCAGGGCCTGGGTCCCGGGGAGCCTGAAGCTGCCAACGTCCTCCCCAAAGCCAGGCTGCAGAAGGAAGGCCCTTAGCCAAAGAGGTGAAGGGCAGCTCTCCCTCTTAAGTCCCACCTCCAAGGGGCAGCTCGGAGCCCCGGGCCAGGCTGGCCGGAAAGGTGAGGTGAGGTGTGGTGGGGACAGGTGGCCAGGCAGGCAGGTGGGGCCTCTATCGGGAGCACCAGCTCAGGAAGCACAAGGAGGGCTGCTTGTCCCGCCTCCCCCAGCCGAGATCCCCGCTCATTGGCAAACTCTTTACAAGATGCTCCAAGCAGCTGAAACTGGTTTTGCTCAGTGGATAGAGTCGGCCTGTGGACTGAAAGGTCCCGGGGTCAATTCTGGTCAAGGGCATGTACCTTGGTTACGGGCACATCCCCAGTTGTGGGGGTGCAAGAGGCAGCTGAATGATGATTCTCTCTCATCAATGTTTCTAACTCCCTATCCCTCTCCCTTCCTCTCTGTAAAAAATCAATACAATATATTTAAAAAATATATTTTTTTAAAAAAAATAAAAATAAAAGATGCTCCAAGCTGCCTCGGCTGCCCGGCCTCTTGAGTGTCTGCTGCCTGGGCACACGCCCCCGTGGGTGCCTCCGGTCTGGGCTGGGGCAGCTGGGGACCAGATCTGGGCTTTCCTCTCTTTTCAGAAGACCGAGTCCTGGGTGGAGCCAGCAGCCTGGGGTCCCCGTCTCCGTCACAGGCTGAAGGCAAAGTCCCCTCTGAGCACCCGCAGGCAGGAAGGCCGGGCCTCCGTTTCCGTTTGCTTCTAACCAGGTGCGTTGAGGCATCTGCAGTGGCATCTCTAATGGTGGCGCTGGTGAGACCTTCCCTGCCAGCAAGCTCCCTGCCACCAGGACGGCCTGGGAGCCACGTCTCATCCATCCCTCAGTGGGAAGAGGGGCTTGTCCATGCAGGAAAGGTCTGGCCGGATTCCAGCCGGTTGGGGAGTAGGTGTTTGATGAGGAGCGTCTATTAGTGGATGGACGATGGATGGATGGACAGATGGATGGACGGATGGACGGACGGACGGATGGACGGACGGACGGACGGGGATGGATGGATGGATGGATGGGTGGATGGATGGATGGATGGATGGATGGATGAACGGATGGATGGATGCACCATCCTTAAGAAGAACCCTTCCCTTGCTCATCTGCTTTATTTCCTTCTTTCTCTCCCCGCCTTGCTGTTAGCTCTCCTTAAGAGGAAATGAGGAGTGTGGAACATGGGCCCTTGCGGGCATTGCTCTGGGGAAGCAAAGCCTGACTTGGCCAATTCCAGCTGCTTCTGCTGCTTCTCCCGCCCTCCACCCAGTCAGCTGACCTGAAAGGAAAGAGAAGGATGCACCGCCATCGCCTGCGAGGCATCCGGCAAGATGGACGACCTGGGCCAGCAGAGCTGAGCTCTTCCCGGGATGGGTGAGCAGCCACGGGGAAAGAAGGACCTTTCCCATCGCCTTCAAGGTCGGAGCTGGGGGGACCAGCTGCCGATCGGAACCCTCCATCTGGAATGGTGCTTCTCAGATGGGGCTGCGCACAGAAGCCTCTCGGGGAGCTTTTCAAAGCACGGGTGCCCTGGCCGCACCCCCAGGGACGCTGGCTTAATTGGTCTGGAGCGCAGCCTGGGGCTCAGGGACGGTTTCAAAGCTCCCGAGTGCTTCTCATTACAGCCAAGATGGAGGCCACGGGGCTGAGAGGAGCCTGGGGGAATCTGAGGCCAGTGCCTCTCCGACTGCAATGTACAGTTGACCCCTAAGCAATGTTTGGGCAAGGGCACCCATGCAGCCACATAGAGGGTATGACTTTGGACTCCATGTACATTCACATTACCTGTTTAACAGGCAAACTTTGATTAGACCCAGGTTGAGGCCCAAAAGCCAGCATCTCTGACAAGCCTCAGGTGATGCTGCTGCTGCGGGTCCCAGGCCCACACTTGCAGGAGCAAGGCCAGTGGTTCTCAAAGTGGGGTCCCCGGGAACACAGCCTCAGGGTCACCTGGGCCCTTGTTAGAAATGCAAATTCTTGCATCCTATCTCAGACCTACTGAGTCAGAAACTCTGGCGGGGCCCAGCTGGTGTGGCTCAGTGGTTGAGTGTTGATCTATGAACCAGGAGATCATGGTTCGATGGTTCGATTCCCAGTCAGGGCACAGGCCTGGGTTGTGGGCTTGATCCCCAGTAGGGGGCGTGCAGGAGGCAGCCAATCAATGATTCTCTCTCCTCATTGATGTTTCTCTCTCTATTTCTCTCTCTTTCCCTTTCCCTTCCTCTCTGAAATCAATAAACATATCTTATATAATAAAAGGCTAATATACAAATTATCCTCTCTACCCAGAGTTCAACTAGGGAGCAGGGGCCTACTGTCCAACCATCCACAGCCCCTCCCCCAAGCCACCCCCGCCTCCCATCGGCCCTGGGGCAGGCCAGCTGGACCCTACCTGTGCATGAATTCGTGCACTGGCCTCTGGTATATTTAATAAAAGAAAAAATCTCCTGTGGGATCGCTTCCGTGTAGGAACCAGCGATCACAGACAGAGGCCAGTGCCCTGCCTCCGGGACACCCCTATCCCCAGGGCAGCAGGTTCCTCCAGGATCCAGCCGGGTGGGCATTGGGAGGAGAACAGTGTGGGAGAATTAATGAGCCCCTATGTCAGTTTCTGGCAGGAAGTAAATGCACACAGAAAATGCACAAATGCCTAGTTCTCAGACCCAAGGGAGAAGGGGAAAAACACCTAACACATACCGGAGAAATGGAGAGATGGGATCCAATTCCACACTAAAAATACATGTGATTTATCATTATCCACAAGGAGGCTGGGAGAAGGCCATGAGCAGGCGGCTGCTGGCTGGGGCTGGTCGGCAGCAGGAGCCGGAGCCAGGGGCTAGTGTCCTAGTTCCTTTTGTCCACGATGGCAGCCCACAGAGGGCCCGTGCAGCTTCCTTCCACCAGAGTCTCTCCCATCCCCTGGAGACAAGACAGGGAGGGTGCTGGGGCACAGGCTGTGCCATCTCCACTTCCCTGAACCCAGCTGTGCCGCCTCAGACAGACATCCCCAGGGCTGGGGAGTTCGGGGTTCAGGCTGAGGGGTGGCTCACAGTCTTGTACTTTCCCCAAGAAGCCTGGCATCCCAGTGGGCCCAGTCACCCCAAGGGCCAGGGCTGAACAGAGAGAGGAAGGGGCTCCAGGGTGAGTGGCCGTGGCTGCCCCTGCCTGTCCCCCTCCCGGGGTGCAGGGCGGCTCTGCAGGAGGATGCAGACCCACATGCAGACCTGGACCTGAGCTAACCTTGGAGAGCAGGGGCGGGGCCGGGAGGGAGGCGGGCAGTTGTATGTACAGAGAATAGGCTGAGGACGAGGGGGGCAGACAAGGGGGGTGTCCAGGAGCCCACAGGGGCTGCTTCTACCCCCAAAAACCAAACCTCAGCTGCCACCAGGGGGCAGTCCACCTGGGGAGAAGGAGGGTGTGATGAAGTCCCCCACCGCTCGGCCACTGCACGGAGGATCAGAAGCAATGGCTTGTCTCTGGCTGGGTTTTGAGGGAGAACACGTGGTCAGACACGGAGTCAAACCTGCCTCCCCCATTTGTCAGCCGTGTGCCTTCGGACAAACCACATAACCATCCCGGGCCTCATGTTCCCCTCTGTCAATGGGGAGATACCAGTGCCTTCCGCGCAGGGTGTGTAAAGCGCAGAGTGGGACGCCTGCACAGGGTGGGCACCCATAAATGAGTGAGCTGAGTGTGAGGGTCCCCCGACATGCCGTGGTCATGCCCTTTGCGCTCCGGACTCTCGGAGCTTCCTGCAGGAGGAGCCTCTTTCTGTGCTGGATCGGGGAGGAGGGGGAAGGAGACGGAGAAGAAGGCGGAGAAGGCAGGGATCGGGCAGGTGCAGGGCCAAGAGCAGCAGCAGCAGGCAGAAGCCCGGGGGAGGCTGGGCACAGCCCCCAAAGGCCACGTCACTGGGCGTGGGTCTTCGGCCACTGCTGCCACGGTGCTCCCTCCTCATCCTCCCTCATTGTCCTCATGCACAAGTGTCAATGGGCAAACACGGCCCCAGGTCCTGTCCTGGCCGGACTGGTGCAAATTCCCTGGGCAGCGAGGGTAGCTGCTGTGAGAGGGCGCTGAGCCGTGAGGTGGAGCCCAGGTTCTAGTCCTGCCTCAGCCACCAGCTGTGCAAACCACCTCCCTGCTCACCCACCCATCACCTCTCTGCTCGCCCACCCCGTCACCTCCCTGCTCACCCACTCCGTCACCCTGCATCGTGTGCACCTGCCGTGTTCCCTGCGCTGGGGACGCCAGAAGAATGCCAGGGAACCCGTCCTGGCATGCATCTTGTTAAAGAGGGCACCGTGCCCCTCTGATAGGGACCAGGCTCACTGGTGTGGGATGCCTGGCTGCAGGGGAGGCCATGATGGGAGTGACCCCGAGAGCTGTCTCCATGATGCGCTGTATTTCTCTTCCGTGACACCTGACACCCTGGCTGCTCGGAGCCCCGGGAGGTTCATGCCGCCTCGTTCGTCCGTAAACCTTATTACACGCAATAGCCCGCGTGAGCTCCAGCCTGACAACCTGGAGACCCTCTCACGGCTGCAGGTCAATTCCTTAAACCACCATCACGAAGACAAAATGAAAACCAGTCGACAAAAACGAAAGAGTTGACGGCAGCAAATAAATTCAGCAAATGGGCCGTTGGGCGCACTGGCCGAGGGGTGAATTGGATTTCGGAGACGGGGGCTGCCTCCACCTCAGGACTCAGGCGGGAGCCGGCGAGCCTTGCCCGTGGATGTGCCCCCTCCCCGTGCGTCTCCATAGCCCGTGGCTCCCTCTGGGCCCTTAACACTGGTTTCCCCGGACTTCCTCAGGCCAGCTGTGGGTTACACAGATGGCAGAGCGTGGGACTTCTCTCCATAATGCAATGAGCAATTCCTATAAATAGACAGACAGATGGATAGATGGATGGATGGATGGATGGATAGATAGATAGATAGATAGATAGATAGATAGATAGATAATAGACAGATGACAGATAGATAGATAGATAGATAGCTGGATGACAGATAGATGGTAGGTAGGTAGGTAGGTAGGTAGGTAGGTAGTTAGATAGATAATAGATAGATAATGGATGGATAGATAGATAGATAGATAGATAGATATGATAGATGATAGATGATAGATAGATAGATAGATAGATAGATAGATACATAGATATCATCACATTCACCAGGTGACATAGATAGATAGATAGATAGATAGATATAGATGATAGATAGATGATAGACAGATATAGATAGATAGATGATAGATGAATAGATAGATGATAGACAGCAGGTGGATATCCTATTGGCTCTGTTCCTCTGAGGCCCTGACTACTTGCCAGCTCCTTGTCACGCTGTGCGCTCCTTCCTACCTGCCTTTTGTTAAAGAACCTGATTGAGGCAGAATCTAAATATGATATCATCACATTCACCAGGTGACTTGTTTGGACTTCGAACTCAGGGGCGTCAACTTCCGCTCATCCGGTTGTCTGCTCCTTTGCATTCCTACCACAGGGACAGCACCTGCCCGGGCCACGCCAGGCAGCGCCCAGCCACAGCTGACAGGCCAGAAATCCATGCCCACTCTCTGGTGAAGGCGCCACCATCCCTCTGAGCGGGTCCTGCCTGGTCTTCCCTCCCGCCTTCTTGGCCCCCACCCCACCCCAACGTGGCCACCAGTGGCATCTGAGACACATGATCATGCCATGCCCTCTTAGATCCTCCAGGGGCCCCCTGACAGGGATAATGCCAGCTCCCCTGGTGGTTTCCCACGGCTCTGCTCCGAGGGCTCTGATGCGGTTCAGTTCCGTGCGACTCTGAGACAGGAAGATTCTGGGTGGTCCCAGCCTCTGTCCCAAGGACCCTGGCCCAGGCACTTGGTTAAGAAAGGACAGACCCACCGAAACCGGTGTGGCTCAGCGGATAGAGCGTCAGCCGCAGATTGAAAGGTTCCGGGTTCGATTCCGGTCAAGGGCATGTACCTTGGTTGCGGGCACATCCCGCAGTAGAGGGTGTGCAGGAGGCAGCTGATCGATGATTCTCTCTCATCGATGTTTCTAACTCTCTATCCCTCTCTCTTCCTCTCTGTGAAAAATCAATAAAATGTATTTTTTTTTAAAGGAAAAAAGGAAGGACAGACCCGGGAAGGATTCGGGGGTCACCAGTCTCCAGCCGGCTTCCTGTTCCACTGGTCCGCGGGCTATTTCTGAATTGAATGAGTGGCGGCTGGTGTGGGTATGGACTGGTGCAGCTCAGAGACAAACACAACAGGGGCTGGGACAGGCCTCCCTCACTGCAGCCCAGGGTTAGGGCAAACGGGCAGCTTTCCTTCCTGCTTTGTCAGCTGAGGAGAGGGGAGAGGGAGGAGAGGGGGAGAGAGAGAGGAGAGCAGCTGGCTTTGCATCTCTAATGGGTTAAAAAAAAAAAAAAAGGCAATCCCATCTATCTATAAAATAGGATTACAGTTTTGCAGAATCCTGCTGGGGCCTGGGGGAGACTTCGAAAACACATTTATTTTGTTCTGTCCTTATCGGAGCCACCTGCTCTGATGTCCCCCACCCCGACCGGTCTGTGCGGGAGCGGCTGCGGCTGGTCCTCGCCCACCCCGGCTCCTGGCCAGGAGGCACCCACATCCCTGGTCCAACACGTGCCCCTTGAGAGAGACAGAGGGTCAGCAGCTTTCTCCAGAGAATAGGCCTGCCCACAGAGGCCGCCCTTCCCTGGAGACCTCCTCGGGGCACCGAACCCCAACCCGGTAAGAAGGACTCTCCCTCCCGGACCCCGTGTGTCTACAGGAGAAGGGAACAGGCACAGGCAAGGAAGGGAGTAGGACGCTGGTTATGGTGGCTGGTGCCTGGGCTCCCGTCGGCCAGATCGCAGGCTCCTGGCGGAACCACCAATCTGGGTGCAAAGCCTTTCCTCCCTGCACCGGAGCAGAAGCCACGGGACACGGGAGGGGAAATCAGCCCCAGGTGCCCTGTGTTCGCGACGGGAGGGCATCCAGCCCCAGCCGGCTCCTCCCTCTTCTGCATTAACTCCGCCGTTTCCCACCGCCTGCCCCTCTGGTGCATGGCTGACTGTGCGTGATGGGGTGGGTCAAGGTGTGGGAGGTGAGCTAGATGAGCAGACGATTCCCTGGGCTGGGCCCTGGCCTCTTCACTCTGTTATATTGGGGGTCCAGTCTGGTGGAAAGAAATCGCGGATGTGCGGGGCCTTGGAGAGCATCCGTTTCCGCCAGCCGACTTCACGCAGGAGGAAGAATGAATTTCACGGAGGTCGAGGTCCTTTGGCCACAGCGGCAGAGCCAGCCCATCGAGGAGCGAAATGAATGGAGGGACCCCTCGCTCCCGCAGGGCAGGTCCCGGTGGGCAGGGGCCGGAGGCAGGAGGAGGCTGGCTCCCCAGCTCCTTGGATGCCACTGCCGGAGGTCGAATGAAGAACTCTTCCAGAAATAGCGGCCCCGTAACTCAGGCGCTAAGGTAACGGAGCAGAGGGAGGATGGCCTCCCGACTCTAAATCTCGGGGGACAGCCGGAGGTGGGAAGGGGAGAGAGTAATGGGGGCCTCCATGTCCCTGACACAAATCTAGAGAGAAGCACGTAGGAAGCTAATCGGGTCTCCAAGGGGAGGCGGGTGCCCTTCGGACAGTAAATCTCTGTTACCGAGGACCGCTCCTCTCCCGCCAGCACACAGGCCCACCCGGGCTCCAGCCGGGTGCTGGCACCTCCCTGGCTTCTGAGCCCACCCCCAAGTGCCCCCACTGGTCCCTGGGCTGGTTCCTGACACTGCAGCGGGCAGCTGGGAGGACCCAAAGCCCTCACCCGTTGCCACCTGGGGAAGTCAGTCAGCAATCTAGACTGGTGTTGGCAGGTGTACCCAATAAAAACACAGGCGCCCAGGGAAGTTTGAAAACTAGCTCTCATTGCCTGCCTAGGGGGATGATCTGGGCAGGGGAGCTGAGTGTGGACATGTAGGGTGTTCTCACAGGGCCGGTATGCGTCATGGGACAACATCATGAACACGGGGCCTGTCATGTATGTGCAGGGCTCCGGAGCACGCTCCCAAGCCCTGAGCCCCTAGCAGGCCTGACTGCCTCCTCGGGGGGGGGGGGGGGGGGGGGGAACCTCCATCTCGGCATCCACCCGGCAGTGTCAGTGTTTCCTGGGCGTCCCCAGGACCCTCCTCACGGGGTAGGAAGCCCAGAAAAAAAAGGCTCTCCAGAGCGGGCTGGTACTTTATCCCCGGAGGGCTTCCTGGTGGAAGCAGCCTTTGAAAGGGGGGAGGGGAATAATTCCATAACACCCTAGAGCTCCAGCACCTCCTGCATTGAAAAGGTTGGGGCCGCAGGGATAAAGCCGAAATCACCATTTACAAAGCATTTCCTGTGTGCCAGGCACTGTGCCGGGCGCTGTCCATGGTAGGAAAACGGCATTCCCATTTACCAACAGGAAACCAGGATTCTGAGACATTGAATGGCAAGCCCAAGGCCACACAGCTAACACATGGCAGAGTCTGGATTTTTGTGTTTTTTATTCCTTTAAAAAAAATTATTTATAGATAGATAGATATAGATAGATATAGATATAGATATAGATATAGATATAGATATAGATATAGATAGTATATAGATAGATATAGATAGATAGATATATAGATATAATTTTTTTTTCTTTACTGATTTCAGAGAGGAAGAGAGAGAAAAACATCAATGATGAGAGAGAATCATTAATCAATTGGCTGCCTCCTGCACACCCCACACTGGGGATGGAGCCCAAAACCCAGGCATGTGCCCTGCCCAGGAATCAAACTGTGACTTCCTGGTTCATAGGTGACGCTCAACCACGGAGCCACGCCAGCCGGGCTGGATTTGAACCCAGGTCACCTGACCCTGGAGGTCTTGTTATACTATGCAGACAAAAGGCTCTTATCATCATCATCATCATCATCATCACAAGCTCCCGGAGCCCTGGGGAGAGGGGCCTGACACCTCTCCGTCTCCCTGAGGGGTCAGGTCTGCGAAGTGTGGGGAGAAGAGGAGCGCCGCGGGGTGCAGCCCCCGAAGACGCTCTGCAGGCAGGACAGGTTTCCTTTGGGTGAGGACGGAGCGCACAGCGGAGGCTGCATCTCAGAGACAGAGGGGGAGGTGGGCTTCCTATCATGATCAGCAGCATCTCCACGTCCGCACGGCTGCGTCTCCTCTCCCCAGGTCCCCTCGGAAGAACTTGCTCTCCGTTAAGAGTGTGCGGGCAGCCGAAACCGGTTTGGTTCAGTGGTAGAGCGTGGGTCTGCGGACTGAAAGGTCCCGGGTTCGATTCCGGTCAAGGGCATGTACCTTGGTTGCGGGCACATCTCCAGTAGGGGGTGTGCAAGAGGCAGCTGGTCGATGTTTCTCTCTCATCGACATTTCTAGCTCTCTATCTCTCTCCCTTCCTCTCTGTAAAAAATCAATAAAATATATTAAAAAAAAAAAAAAAAAAAAAAAAAAAAAAAGAGTGTGCGGGCAGCCCATCCATCAGACAGGCCATGGCACTCGGGGCTCAGAGCTCCCGCATCCGGGAGAGGAGGGCAGCCACCCCGGGCCCCCGCCCGCCCAGGCTGGTCCCCACCCGCCATCGGGGGAGGGAGAGACGGCTTGGGACGCCTGCACATTAGAAGCGTGTAATTATGCATAATAAAAAGATGCCGGCCCTTGTGTATACAAGCACGGCGATGACGGAGTACCCGCTTCCCAAACAGCCCTTCTGGCTCACCCCGCCACAATCAAACATCCTAACCACATGGCCAGCCGCCATCCAGGGCCCCGGGCACATATGGACTGGGGTTGGGAGGCGGGCCGTGCCGGTGGCAAAGGCTGCCTCTGTGGGGAAGGGGCTGGGCAGAGAGCTGGCCGGCCAGGAAGAAGGAGGACATTTATAATCAGGACAGAACCTGGGACAGAGATCAAGGCCACCAACCCCAAGATCAGCTGTCATTCTGTCTGCCCCTTCCTTATTATTCTGCTCCCCGCCCAAAAAAACAAAAACAAAAACACAGTAGTAGCTCTGCCTCCTTCTCCAGAGAGGGGGAGGGGCGGCTGCCGAGGCCGGTCCATCAGGAATGCTTTCTGGTCTGATTTGGGGGGTCCTGCCCCAGGCCCAGCTACAATAATTGGAGCAGCTGTTGCCTGCGGAGCACGAGATGCCCAGGTGGGTCCGGTGAGAGTGTTTGCAATCTGGTCAGTGCAGCAGGAGCGGGAGCCGCCGCCACCACCACCATCACCATCACCACCATCATCATCATCATCATCATCACCACCACCACCACCACCACCACCACCAGGCTCAGCCCCAGGGCTCCAGCCTGCTAAGCAAGACGGCCCCGTGCTGCCAGCTGCTCCTGATCGGAGCGGGCACCCCAGGGCCTCCAGGCTGGCCCAGAGCGCCTGCGCAGTGTCCCACCCATCCCGCCCGGGGACCCCACGCTGCCCCTCGGGAGGGCCTGCTCCCCTCCGAGCTGGGCCCTCCCGCTGTCAGCTCCCCACACCTCCACCGGCCTCCCCCTTTGGGGGAAAGACCCGGCTTTTTGCAGGCGGCTCAAGGGCCAGGTGAGCCAGTGCTCTGTCCACGAGGGGTGGGGGAGGGGATGAGATGAAGTAACTGCTGGAGGACATTGTGCTCAGGCCCTCTTGCTCCGCAGCCCCACAAAGCTGTCCGTGTCCGCCCTGGGGTGGAGTCTGAGAGGAAGACTTGGGTGGGGGGCCGGACAGTATGGGTGGGAGGCGGGGAAGTTTCTGTGGGAGGTGAAGGGGGCAGGGGGAGTGAAGGGGGCAGGGGGAGTGAGGCTGGGAAGGGAGAGGCCGTGGAGGGGCGTGCCTGGGCTCATTACCACTGCGGAAGCGGCCCCTGAGAGAGTAGGCGGCCGTGCCCTCTGCCTGTCCTGCTGCAGGGCCTGGACCGGGGTGTTCCTGTCACCGACTCCCTGCCCCGTGGCCTGAGGTGTGCCTGGGGCTAGCACCTGCTTCTCCAGCTGCTGGGGTGCTCCTCCTCCTGTGGAGAAACCTGGGGCAGAGACATTAGGTAGGCGGGGAGGACTCAGCATAGAGTGAATGAATGAATGAATGAATGAAGACGTGGAAAAGGAACTTTTAAGAAGGCTTCAGAGCATGGGTGGGGGCGGGAAGACGCACTCTGCGCCTGAGCGTGTGGTCTCGCGGGTCTCAGCTTTGCCTTGAACCCGGGCGAACCCACCCCGCAGTCTCGGCACACAGAGCGCAGCGCGTGTGGACTGAGCGGGGCGGGGAAGCGAGGGGGGGGGGGGGGCCTCGGGCCTGGAACGGAGGAAAGGGGGGCAGGAGGGAGCTCTGGGGGGCTCGGGCCTGGAACAGAGGAAAGGGGGGCAGGAGGGAGCTCTGGGGCAGGATGAGGTGGTCAGCTTTTGTTTTAGCAAAACCCGAGTTCAGGAGAGAATGCTGGGAGGAGGGAGGAGGAGGGAGGGGTCAGTGGTTCCCAGCCAGGTGTCACCATCCACGTGACCCCTACACACACACACACACACACACACACACACACACACACACCTGTTGTGACTTTCTCCTTCTTGCCATGACTGGGGAGCTAGGCGCCCTGCAGGCCACACGACAGCCCCCCGGCGACAGAGGGCCTGGCTGGGCAGGGAGCAGAGGGTTTGGGTGGAGACAGGCCGGCTGTGTGGTCGTCACGGGAACCGTGATGGCACTGCCAGTGTGGGTGCTGCCAGCGGGGCCAGGTCTCCTCAGGTGCCAAGCGGGAAAATGGGCCATAGGACCTGTGCTCCTCCCGGCCCTCTGCAGCGGGATCGCCGAGCCCCCAGCAGCTCTGGTGGCTCCTGGCAGCCGGAAAGAGGGGGAAGGAAGGGGCTGGGAGAGGAGGGAGGCGCCTCCCACACCCCGCCTGGCAGCTGGAGGGGGGCCGCAGATGCTAATTTCATTCCATCAGGTCCCAGCAGCCCGCATCCCCGCAGCCAGGAGGGAGGAAGCGGAGCTGATGTGGTTAAAACGCCGCGTTTTGCGCTGTTTTTAATTTACTGCTGCCGGGAAAGGATGCCGCCTCGGAGCCGCTAATGATCCTTGTGAATTATTTTGGCTGATTTGCACACCCCTCCGACTTTAAATAACGAGGAGGAAGGGAGCCGGGTCCCCCCTGGAGCTGCGAGCCTGCAGCTGGGAGGCCACGTGGCTGTGACCGAGACGCCAGGGTGTCTTTCTCACAACCGTTTCCTCGAGGTGGGCACCCCCACCCACCCAGATACCCCTCCAGGCACTGGGCATTCATCAACAAGCATGGCCCGGCCGGGGTGGCCCAATGGTTGAGCGTCTATCTAGGAACCAGGAGATCCTGGTTCCATTCCCAGTCTGGGCACATAGCAGGTTGTGAGCTCGATGCCCAGTAGGGGGCATGCAGGAGGCAGCGAATCAATGATATTTCTCTCTCATGGAAGTTTCTATCTTCCTATTTCTTTCCCTTTCTCTCTGTCTAAAAGTCAATCTATATATATATATATATATAAAGGGCTAATATGCAAATTGTGGATTTGCTGTCACAATGTTTGTCCAGGCCAGCATCAGTTAAGGCGCTATGACATGCAGTGGCCACCAGGGGGCACATGTACAGGTGAGCAGGCTGTGGTGGGAGGGGGGATGGGAGCGGGGGCAGGACCCCCACCACCAGCCCAGCTATGGCTGGAGGGAGGCCGGGGACTGGCGCAGCCACAGATACAGAGCCGTGGAACCATCCTCCCCCTGCACGAATTTGTGCACCGGGCCCCTAGTAATAAATAAAAATAAAACATATAAACAGGGCATGAACTTGGAACTCCCGTCCCTCACCCTCTCCACTCCCCCAGCCCCGTCAAGGTCACAGTAGCCGTGAGCGTGCTTGGCGGCTGTGATGTGCCAGACCCAGACTAGGCGCTTGCTCTGCACACACTCTGAGGCTCCTGCTCCGCTGAGGACCAGTGTGACAGGCCCTGTGTCCCCAAGGAGTTCGGGAAGGCTCTGAGAGGCTGGGGAGTGTGCTCCAGGTCACCCCACCAGCAAGCGGTAGTCACGGGGCTCAACCTCACTCCTGAAAACGAGACCCTTCGGGTTTGCCTCCGTCCTGCTCCTGCAGGGGTGCAGGGAATCAGTGAGAAAAGGACCCGACATGTCTGACTCCAGGGACGGTGCCCCTCCTTTAGGGCCCAGGGGGGCTCCAAGGGGACCGTGCTGGCCAGAAAGGTCAAGGCCAAAGACAGAGAGGGACCGGGAAACCCTCTCTCCAGACCCCCAGCATCCCACAGGCATCCAGTTAGCAGCTGCACCAAGGGTCCTGCTTCTGCCACTTGCCCCAGGGCCCCTGGTGGGACGTGTCTGCCAGGCTCCTGTCCGCTGGTGCCCCTCCCCTCCTCCTTCCCCTCAAAACAAAACCAGAGGCAGGGGCAGGAGCGTGAGGCCCCGCCCACCTGTCCGTTCCTCATCGTCATGTCTGTCAGGGCTGAGCTGTGTGTGCAGCTGGGGGTGAGGGGCTGGCAGGGGCAGCAGGTGGTGGGCAGGGGCGGGAAGGAGCCCAGTTCGGGGAGCCAGGGGGAGGCCGGCCTCTCTGACACCAGGGCGCCAGGGCAGCTGCATCAGAGACTCAGGCCCAGCGGGAAGGCTTTGAACCTGGCTGGGTCCAGACAATCAGAAAAACAACCTGAATCAGGAGCTGCGAAATGGAGGCCCCGGGAGGCAGGGGGGAGTTTCCCATTAAAGGAGAAGCAATCAGCGTCTGTGCAAAACGCTGCCTGCGACTCCCCATTCCCGGCACAGGCCTGGGGCCTGGGCTCCCAGCTCCGGACACAGCGAGGGCTCCGGAGACAGAGGCCTGGGTTCAACGCCCAGCTCTGCCGCTGGCAGCGACATGGTCTTGGGCAAGGTGTTGAGCATTCTTCCAACTCCGTGCGCCGGATGCCAAGCGGACCTGGCAGGAGGCGATGGCGCTCCGGCCCAGCAGGAGAGGTGGGCGACCTCTGGGCGTATCGGGAAGACTTGGATTTGCGGGGTGAATGGGGATCGGGCTCAGAGGGGCCCTCTAAGAGCCATTCCGCCTCCACCTGGGCGTGTGTCACCCTCCTCGCGCCCTCGTCCTCCATCTTCGGTCTCGCTTTCCTCTTACTGTAGAGCCAGGTTCCCTGAGGGGGGCCATTATCCCGTGGAATTTCCGGGCGGGGACCCAGCAGGCACTCAGCAACGCCGCTTCTGGGATGAACCGGCTTGTGAGGGGGAGACACGTACAGCACAGCTGGGTGCTGCCTCACACTCCGCTTCACAGGTGAGCCAGGACAGGGCGAGGGATCCAAGCAGGCTGCTCCCCAGGCTCTGCACCCCCCTCCCACCCCCACCCCCGGCAAGCCAGCCCAGCCAGAGGCTGCGGCCCTGGCGACAGTGGCCAGACACAGGGAGGGGAAGGGAGAAGTGGGAGGAAAGCAGGGGAAGTCAAGGCCCAGAGCCGCAGGGAGAGGCTCTGGGTGGAAATGGGGTGCTCCAGGACCCAGACCCCAGCCCACACTGGGGGCCTCTGCCAGCTAAGCCCTCCTACCGGCCCTCAACGAAGAGCCACAGCGAGGGGCGCGGGCGCTCTGAGCTCTAGGTCACTGCAAGGTCACACCAGCCAGCGCTTAGCTATGAGTCACCCTGCCTGGGAGAAGCACCTATGCCTCACGGGAGCCAGCTGCAGGCTGCGTGCTGGGACAGCCACATTCTCCCCCACCCCCACCCCGGGGGCCCACTCTCCCCACTGAACCAGGGAGGCCACAAGCCATGGAGTCCGTGGAGAACCCACTCGGAAGATCCCTGCTGGTGGGGGCGGGGGGGGGGGGCCGTAAGAGGCAGGGCATGTGGCAGGCCACCCCCCTTCTCCACGGACTCCGGACTCCACCGAGCGCTGGGCACCCGCCAGGCCTTGGTGGAGGCGCTGGCCCCGATCCAGCTGTCCCGCCCTATGATCCAAGGGACCCAGGCCCGGCTCCCCAGGGAAGAGGATCCAGTCCCCGGCCAGTGCCTTTTGAGTCTTTTCCCAGAGTGCTTCGGGGCTGAGCCATAGAGGCCTGGGTTTGCAGGCGGGGCCACGTCTCCAGCCCCCGCAGAGGATTGGACGAGAGTTGCTCAGCTGCGGGTGATTGACATTTTAGATCACATCTGATAGTTCCTCCCTTCCCCCAGCTGATGGACAGAGTATGATGTAACCTGTACCTTCGGCCTAGACATTCCTGAGCACCTAACCAGGCACCTTAGATGGACTGTACATTGAGCCATCAGTCAGCACCTGCCAGATACCCTAAGCCCCCGATTCCTAAGTCCCTAAGTGCCTAATCATGTGCCTTATATGAAACCACCAATCAGCGAGTGCCGAGTGCCCTGGGCCCCACTCCTTCCTGTTCCCTCTGAGCTCCACCCCTTCCTGTTCCTCCCCTCAAAAGGCCTGTTCAGGTCTGCACCTGTTGCTACTCTCCCCTTGCGAGACAGCCCGGCAGGGTCCTTCTCCTCTAAGAAAGCCTGCAGTTTTGGGGCCTCTGTCTCATCTTTCAACATCCTCCTTTGTTGGGGGCCGTCCTGTGCCTGGAGGGACATCCCTGGCCTCTACTCTCAGATTCAAGTGGAAGCCCACCTCCTCGCCGGAGATGACCAAAGCGGCTCCGGACACCGGCGGCCTCCCCAGGGGCCAGCATCGCTCGCCGCGGGCTCACCGCGGCCTGGCGTGCTGCTCAGGCAGCCCCGCGGGCAGCCTTTTCTGGGCTCGGGGCCCGTTTGATGTTCTCTCCTGCTGCTCGCTCAGACCGCGGGGCCTTTTCATCTTCCGACCCCTCCCGCCATCTTCAAGAGCTCGCCCTTGGCCACGCCGCCCTCTCCCTCTGTTCCGGAAGCTTAGATCCAAGCCTGCTTCCGGCCCGGGCGGCCGGGGCGCCTCCTCCGCCTCATCTCCGCTCCACTCGCTCCCTTTCTTCTCTCCCCGGACTTTTCTCGCTGACGCCCGCCTTCTTATGTTTATGCCTTCGCTTTGTCTGCTTCCTAGAAGCACGGAGGCTACAAAGAGCCAGATAAATACCTGACGTCCAGGTACGTGCCCACGGGGATGGCCTCAGAGGGAAGGCCGACACTCGCCCGGAGGGAAGTAAGGTTGCCAGTAATTAGGGGCCCGGGAGGAGGCAGAACGGAGCTGGTGCCAGCCGATCGATCGCAGGGAAAGATGAGTGGGGGCCGCCCGGGGGTGACAGCAGCTGGGCTGGTCCGAGCCTCTCCCCAGGGGAGGGCCTGGCTGCAACTCCTTCCTGCTGGCAGCGAGGTGTGTCCATCGATGGTGCTGGGGTGTCGGCCAGCGGCCAGACCCAACTGGCCAGCCACGTGAACGGACCTTCTCGAACGTGGCACTTCCAGCCCCGGCTGAGCCTCCCGTATGGACGGACGGATGGACAGACAGACGCTCACAGAGCAGAGACGGGCTGTCCCCACCAAGGCCTCCCCAAAGTACAGAACCAAGAGAAAAATCAGTGCCAGCTGCTGTTCCAGACCCCAAGTTTTAGAGCTGTTTGTTACTTGGCCAGGGGTCGCTGGAAACCTGGGCTCCATCAGGTAACCCTCCGAGGCTGTTTCCTTAGCGGGACGGGGAGCCTTGCAGGGCCCACAGGGGGCCTGATGTGGAGAAAGGACCCCGCCATCAGCAGGTAGTGCTACTGCCTAAGGGGCCTGTACCACGCCAAAGCACAGCCCCGCCTCCGGAACGGCTGGCTAGGAGACAGACAGGCAGCGACAGCACAGAATCCCATCCATTCTTTCTTTTTCTTTTTCTTTTTAATATATTTATTGATTTTTTTTACAGAGAGGAAGGGAGAGGGATAGAGAGTTAGAAACATCAATGAGAGAGAAACATCAATCAGCTGCCTCCTGCATACCCCCTACTGGGTATGTGCTCGCAACCAAGGTACATGCCCTTGACCAGAATTGAACCTGGGACCTTTGAGTCTGCAGGCCGACACTCCATCCACTGAGCCAAACTGGTCAGGGAGCATCTGTTCCTGCTAAGCTCCCATCAGGAGCCCCCACGGGGCACCTAACGGAGGCCCAGAAGGAAGGGCAGAACTGTGGGTGGCAGCGAGATGGGACACCCCACGCTTGGTCTGACCTTCTCTTCTCCCTCTTCTCCATCTCCCCTCCCCACCCCACCCCAGGTCCCAGTTACTGTCCACATCCCCAGGCCGAAGTCTCTCTTCTCAGTGCCTCATGCACACTTGACATTGCCTTCAGGGGCCTCAAAGACACCCCCACACACACCTCGATGGGTCTAAATCCAATGGTTTGCCCACCCCCACCCACCCAGCCACCCACCACCATCAACCTGACCATCTCCTGCTCTCCCTGCTAGTGAGCGGCTCTGGCCAGGGCCATAAGTCATAAACTGGCCACCCTGTCCCTCCCTCCGCCCCCCCACATCCTAAATGTCACTGAGTCCTGATGGTTTTGCTTCCTAAATACCATTCAAACTGGTCCACTGCTCTCCATCCCCACGCTGTCCCCTGCCATCAGCTCCTGCGTGGACCACTGCCTCGTCCCTCCCACCACCTGCGCCTCCCTCCCACCTGTTCTACATGCAGCATGAGCGAGCTTTTCAAAACAGAAATCAAATCATCTGCCTCTGCTTGAAGGTTCTTGCTGGTGTCCCAGTGCTCCTGGGACAGAGAATGGTGGGTGCCCTGCCACACCTGTAAGGGCCCTGTGAGGCCTGGCTGCTGTCCCACCTGCCCGTCCCACCTCCATCACCCCACCCCGGCCCTGCCTTCTGTGTTTCAGCCCTACTGGCTTCCTCCCGTTTCCCAAACTCTTCACTTGCCCTCCTGCCCCAGGGCCTTTGCACATGCTCTCCTGATCACCCACTTCCAGCACACGTGTAAGAAGCCTCCCTGCTCTCCCTGACCTCTCCAGCCCCGCCCTGCCCGGCCCTCGGGTACCAGGCAGTCTCTCTCCTTCATGGGGCTAATCTCCATTCCATGTTGCTTTCCTTTCCGCAAGCCGGGGACCGCTGTGGGCAGGGACCTCTCGTCCTGGCAGAGGGAGGAGCGGCCGTGCAAAAGACACCAGTGTGATGTAAATCTCTGTCCCCAGGACGCGGTGCTCCACGCCGTGTCCCCTTCTGGCCAAGCGGATCGATACCAGCCATCAGGAATGACGCAAGGGACGGAGGACAAGGTTAGCCGTCAGCCCAGGACACCCTGAGAGCCCAGTGGCGCGGGGCTGCCTAGGTGACTTATTGCTTATTAATAATATAAATATGTAAATGTTCCCTGGCCATATTGATCCTGACACGTGCACCATCCATCATGAGGGTGAGGAACAGTGGGTTATAACAATAAGTCTGCACCCAAGACTTAGCAATGCGGGTGGGCCGAGGGGACCTGCTTTACCTGGGAGAGCAACAGCCCCGCCTGCGGGGCAGGGTGATGAGGGGCGGGGGAGATGGAGGGCCCCTCAGAGAGAAGGAGATGCAGGCAGTAGGGATTCTTGGGCGAAATCCTCCCTTTTTCTCCTTTATCAGTGAGCAGGAAGAGCAGTCCTGAGCGCTCCCGAAATCTCTGACTCGGGGTCCACCAGCCTGGAAAAGCCTCCATCCAAGTGAGGGGCGGGGTCCCGTCTCCATGTCCCCGGGGACGGCGCTCAGAGGCTAAGGATTCGGTCTCGGAGTCAGGCCAACCCCGGATCGAGTCCTGCCTCCGGGGCTGACGAGCTTTGCAAATGTCTGTCTGCGCATCTGGAAAGGGGCGTGCTGATGTCAGCCCGCAGGGTTGTGATGGAGAGTAAACGGGGCAAAGTCTGTACAGTAGACCTGGGGTGGTCAGCGTTTAAGCAGGATGATGTAGCTCTGGCTGGTTTGGCTCAGTGGTAGAGTGTCAGCCAGCAGACTAAGGGGTCCCAGGTTTGATTCCGGTCAAGGGCATGTACTTTGGTTGTGGGCACATCCCCAGTGGGAAGTGTGCAGGTGGCAGCTGATTGATGTTTCTCTCTTTGATGTTTCTAACTCTCTCTCCCTTCCTGTCTGTAAAAAATAAATAAATAAATAAATAAATAAATAAATAAATAAATAAATAAATAAAATATATTTAAAAATGAAAATAAATAAATAGGACAATGTCTGTATAGCAAAGTCTACCTGGTAGAGTGCAGGGAACCAGGTACATGCCATGTTCAAGGTTCAGGAATGCCCTGCAGCTAAAATATAAACATACACACAAAAAAACTATTTGATTTTATTGAGCTCAGCATTTCCCAAACTTATTGGCCACAAAAATCTCCTCCAGAAAGACCTCCCTGGACCAATGTTCCCCGTTGTCCTCTTCAGCGGACCCTGGCCTGACCCGAGCGTAGCTTGAGCGTTTTCTGCCAGGTCCAAGGAGCCATGCCAGGATCGATACCTGACCTTGACCTCCGCCCTTCACTCCCAGGCTTCCCAGATGGTCCAGGGGCTGGGAGAGGAGGGAGGGGCTTTAGGAGGAGCAGGTGGGCAGCTTTCAGGGTTTGCCTCCCAGAACATGAATTACTCCGGTAAGATAAGAGGAAGGGGAGAAGGAAGGGGGTGGGGGGAGAGAAGGGGGCAGGGAGAGAAGGGAGAGGGGGAGGGAAGAGAGAAAGGAGGGGGGGGAGAGAAGGGGACAGGGAGAGAAGGGGGGAGGGACGGAGGGAGGTGCCGGGGAGCCGGGCCCAGGAGCAGGGTGAGAGGCAGGAGACACCTGTCTGAGACTACGTTCTTGTCAGGGGGCCCAGAAACTCGCTCTGAGGAGGGGGTGGCTGCCTGTTCACCAGACGAGTTTTTTTTAATTGTGTGATTTACTCATCTCGTCTCCCATCGGCTGATACACGCCGCTGCCTTTTAATTGCCTGAAAAGTTGAGCAGTTTTTCATGTTTTAAGGAGTGCTGAATTGTATAATTAAAACACTAAGAAGAAAGACAGCAGAGAATTAAGCTGGTGTGTTGTTGGCATCATAATAAAACCAGCCCGGCGTGAAGAGGGCCCGTGACGGGCCGAGGCGGGCACCCAGGACCCTGCCCGGCCCCTTTCTTTCTGGGGGACTGAGTCAAGAGGTCGCTGTTGTGAACGTCGTGTGGCTAAGGCACAGGCAGAGGCACAGCCATGACAGGGGGTGGCTTTTGGTTAGATGTTGAGATTCGGGCCCCCCGCTCAGCACTTGCAATCCTGTCCGAGTGGAGCAGGCGTGTCCACCCAGGGAGGCTGCATCCCGACCAGATGCTGTGGATGGAGGCAGCAGCCCTGGCCTCCCCCACCCCCAGGTCTTTGTCTATTCCTTCCTCCCAGCGACTTCCCTGCGTCTGAAAGTAGGGGGTGGGGACGGGAGGCGCACAGCCCCCCTTACTCATCACTCGGGGAGCTGGAGAGCCTGGAGGTGCCGCTGACCAGGGGGCGCTGGGCTGGCTGGGGCATGGAGAGGCCAGGGGCCGCTGCCTCGACCCACAGCATCCGGTCGGGATGGAGCCTCCCTGGGTGGACATCCTCCTCCACGCTTCCTCCCGCGCGGACAGGATTGCAAGTGCGGAGTGGTGGGACCGAATCTCAACCAGATCAGTCTCTACGGGAGGAGGCGAGGTGGGGGCCCAGGTTTCCTGCAGGAGGCTCCTCGCCCCAGAAGCGTGCTGGCTCCCCACGGCCCTGTGAGGGCGAAGAGGGATGGGAATCCGTGCCCTCCTTTTGACGACGCCTGAGGGTCAGCTGATCGGGCTCTGAACTGCCCGTCCCTGCGTGACCTGCTTTGCGGGTGGAGCCTCCCTCTGGGTCTTTCCCGGGAGAACCGGGTCCCCAGCCACTGAGGGAGACCTGGCGTGTGCAGTGGGACGCAGGCTTGGGACACACCCGTGTGCAATCGAGCGGACAGGTGAGCACGCAGGTCCAGCCTTTACATTCACTTCCGGCCCCCGGGCTCCAGCCTGGTCCACGCACCAAGCCATGTTCTCTGCAGTCACCTCTGCGGGGCGGCCACCACCCCTGCCCGCCTCTCCTCGCTGACACTCCGCCCTGCCCGGAGTCCACAGAACGTCCCCCACCTGGGCCCACTCTCTTCAAGGTTACTCCCCAAGCAATTCCGGTTCCAAACAGTTCCCGCTGACTGCGCTTGGTGATTCCGGAACCTCCATTAATCATGCTTAAGCCCTTCGAACGCGATATTTTCCCCAAGAACCGAAATTTCTTCACAACGCCGCCCCCACCTGCCATCTCCAATCACCCACGCCCATCAGTCATTAGCGGAGAGCATTAGCATGGCCATAACTCTGTGCACCTGATGGATCCGGCGTGGAGTGTCCTTCCTACTCCTCTCATCGGCTGAGGAGTGGCCTGGAGGGGGCGGGGTGGGGTGGGCAGCACCTCACCCCATCTCAGAGTTAAGATGTTGGAGCAGAAATAGAGTCCTGATGGCATTAAACCCAGCTTTTGCAGGTGAGGAAACTGAGGCCGGAAGAGATGAAGTAACTCATCCTCCTCCTGCTCCTCCTCCTCCTCCTGCTCCTCCTACTCCTCCTCTTCCTTCTCCTCCTCCTCTTTCTTCTTCTCCTCCTCCTCCTCCCACCCTAGGCAGCCTCTCCTCCGAGGTCTTTCCTACAAACTAGCTGCCAGAAAGGCCGTGCAGACGGTGAAAGTGGGGAGGGGCGGCAGGGGATGCCCGGAGCCCAGGGCACCTGGGCCCCGGTGCCTTTTGGGAAGCCTGAATATTAATTAGGTCACATGCCCGGGTATGGACAGGGCCCCTCAGGAGTGCACTCCAGGCTGGTGAGAAGTCTCACCATGATGGAGCTCCTTCTGGCGTTACCTCTTTTCTCTCGACCGCCTGCATCAGGTACAGGTGTAACATAAATGCACGAGCACATCCCAAAACCAGTGGCTTACGACAGCAAGCACCCTGTCGCACCGGCGAAGATGAGACGAGGTGGTTTCCTGCAGCCATGGCCGCCTGGGAAAGCAGGTGACTGAGAGGTCATGTGGCTCTCAAAAGAACTGTCAGTGGTTGTCCTGTTGACACTTGGTCCCGCAGACTAACGAGTGACTTTGCCGACCGCTGCTCTAGGGGGTTCTGAGTAGATCAGGAAGGAGGAAGCTCAGGCCCTTCCCCGGTTGGAGGAAGAACCCGTTTCACTCCCTTTTCGGCCCCCAGCCACACTCGAGTTCCTCATTCCCTTTAAATTACCCAGGTTTCCTCCTTCGAAAGCTAATGTAGGCCCCACAGCAGAGGCTCCGTTTAATGTAAATGGGAGAAGTAGACCCGGAAGGATTTATGGTAATAATAACCTGCGTGTAATAACACCGAGCGGGTCACCTGTGCCGCGGACCACAGAGAAGGAATTTGCCTCCCCGAAGGGCGTGGTGTCACCAGCAAACTGCCGGGGCGCCAAGGCCCGGATGGCCTTATTAAATCCCATAGATCTTACCTTTCCTGCGGGAGAGGGCTCCTCCTTCCCCTGGTTCAGACAGCGGCCAGGGTGAGCCCGGATGCAGAGGTGGGGGGGCGGGGGGAGGGAGGGCGCTTCCCCAAAGGCCTAAAGTCAGTGCCTAGTGGATGGAGGGCCAGCCCCCCAAGAGGCCACGTGCTGGGGGCACCCAGGGAGTCCTGAGGGCGGGAGGGGGGTCCTGGTGGGAGGGGAATGGTGGAGAAGGCAGCAGGAATGGCTCTTTGTGAGCATTGGCTCGGACATCATGGATCCAACCCTTCCCAGGCGGGGAGCTGAGCTGAACTAGGAAGGGGAGGTTTTGCCTGGCTGGTATGGCTCAGTGGTTGAGCATCAACCTATGAACCAGGAGGTCAGGGGCACATGCCCGGGTTGCAAGCTCGACCCCCAGTGTGGAGCTTGAAAGAGGCAGCCAATCAATGAGTGATTCTCTCTCATCATTGATGTGCTTATCCCTCCCTCTCCCATCTGCTCTGAAATCAATAAATATATATTTTTATAAACTTTTCTTTATTGATTAAGGTATTACATATGAAGCTGGTCTCAGCCCACCCACCTGCCCGGTGCCCGGGAACTGCTTCCTCAGCCCTCGGATCCTGAAAGCTCCTCCTTCGAGGGACTGGAACTCCCCTGGGGCTCGACCCCCACCCACCTCACCTCCTCAGCACTGTGCCCACTTTCCAGATGGGCACACTGAGGCCCAGAACCATCCAGCAAGTTGGTGGCTGAATCGAGACCAGGACTCGGAGTCTCTCCCCTGCCCCCAGCCACCGGCTCACCAAGAACCGGAAAGGGAACCGAGGTTATAGGGTAATGAGGGCGGCTCAACCTTAGCCTCAGGACTAGACCAGGACACGTCTTGGGGGAGATGACAAGTATCAGTTTCTTTTCCAGGGGCGGGAGGGGGGATAATTACAGCTCATCACCGCTGCCCCCCACCCCCATAACTGCAGCCTAAATACCTGGTAATCAGGAGACGGAGACAATGAGGCCCGGGCTGTATTTAGCTCCTCCCCACCCCCTGCCTTCCAGCTTCCTGTGCGAGGGACAGAGAGCGGGTCCCTCCAGAGGCTCTCAGAAGGTCAGGCCACTGGCCCTTGACAGCCCTCGCCCAAGCCAACCCCTTCCCTTTCCCCAGAGGTCAAGCTGGGGGTCACTGAGCTATCCCACTCCTCAGCCCCTCTCGCTTGTCCATTCACCTCTTACTCATTGCTTATTCAGTGTCTCTTGGAGAGAGGAGCCGAGGGCCCAGCAGTGGACAGCTAGGCCCGGCCCTCCTGTCCTCAGGGAGAGTGTATTCTGGTCTGAGATTCAGTCGACAGCCAGCAGATGTGTGACTAAGAGAATGACAGCACGTCGCAGAGCGGTGTATGGGAAACGCATAGGGCGATGGCATAGAGGAGACGCGTCAGATCCCAGACCCTCCATCAGGCCTCTCCCCTCCCCCCCCGCATTGATTCATTCATTCAGCAAGCCTGCGCTGAGACCCCTCCATACCCAGAAAGTGGGGAGCCATCAGAGGGCCGAGTGAGGCAAAGGCCCACAGCCATGTTTGTCTTTGGACACAGCCCACGGAAAAGGCCGCTGTGCCCCTTGCACCTCGTCTCCTTCTCCCCGGGAGCTCGCAGCCCTCCCTCCTCCTCTTCCCCTTCGCTTTCTTCACCTGGCTCTCCTCTACCTTCACGCTCTCTGCCTCCTGCGCCTGCATTCCTTCTCTCTGTGCTCTCCGCATCTGTCACCCCTCTCACTGCACCCCAACCTGGGCTCCCCCCACCCAAGGCCCACACTCAAGGGGCCAAAGAGCCACATGTGGCTCGAGAGCCACAGTTAGCTGACCACTGCCCCAGCGGGATCTGGCCCAGCAGGTCAGGTGACTCTCGTGCACCAATCAGCTGTGGTTAGGGCACCGCCATCTGGGGAAGGAAGTCTGGGAGCCCAGCTGACTCAGGTTAGCCCGGACCCAGAAGCTCCAGGCACCCTGAGCTTGGGATGTGCTGGCTCAGCCATAGAACCCCACGCTAGTGGGGGCTGGGCAGCTCATTGGTGGCCCCACACCCACCTAATCCCAGAAATAGGCCGTGTGGGTGACAGGCCCGCGACAGCTGCATGCAGTGAGCGGCCGGCTGCTGTAGCCCGAGGCCCACGATGCCCTGTATCTGCTCCTCCGGCAAAGCTCAGAGCTCCCCCATCACTGCACCTCTCCGCGCCTCTGCTGACCGCTCCTCCGGCCTGGAACCCACCTGGGACTGTGCTCATCACACTGCCCCTGCTTCTCCACGGGCCACGTCCAAAGTAATCCTCTGCCCTCATCCCACAGCAGTGCTCCACAGCATCCGACACATCCCACTTTGACCCTGAAATCCTCGCTTCACTGGCCTCAGTGATCCTACCTTCTCCCAGTCTCCCCCCCCCCCCCCCCTCCAACTGCTGGCCTGTATTTCTCTATCTCCTTTACTGGTTATGCATTGAGCTATGAAAGTTGCTTAAATGGCATATGTATGTGTATATATATATATATATATATATATATATATATATATATGTAAGTAATTGATTTCAGAGAGGAAGGGAAAGGGAGAGATAGAAACATCAATGATGAGAAAATCATTGGTCTGCTGCCTCCTTGCAAGCCCCACACTGGAGATGGAGCCTGCAACCCAGGCCTGTGCCCTGACCGGGAATCAAACCGTGACCTCCTGGTTCACAGGTCAATGCTCAACCACTGAGCCACGCCAGCGGGCCAAAGACAAGACCTTCAAGAAGAGTTCTGTGTAGTCTCAGTCACGGGTTGACTTAGTGAGAAACTGCGAGATATTTTGAACTGATGAGGAACCTAATTTTTCTCTCAAAAAAATAATTTTTAAGAAATCCGAGAAAAAGAATGTACCAAACAATCATGATGTAAACATAAGCAAAAGTTTGAGCAAATGATGGAGAATAGAGGAAGGCGATCTATTTGATCTTGAGGTGCGTCTCCTTCCCATCTCTGCACGAGCGTGTGATGGAAGACTGGGGGAGAAGCCGGTTCACGGGAGAGGCTGTATTTCCAGCCCCATCAGGTGTCAAGGCTGTTGATTGGATTTCACTTTTAAGATCAATCTGTAGATAAAACATGGGTGACTTGCAGGTGGTTAGAGAACAGAATGAAATGTTACCAGCTCTGGCAATGTCAACGTACAGACAAAGCCGGTAGAACCGGGAGGCTGAAAGGGGTGGGGAGAGGCGAGGTGGAGTAAAGACAGGAGGTCTCCTGATGGCCTCATCTTACGGCATAAGCACCCGGGGATTACTGTCTCATAAGGGAATAGAATTGAGTGTTTTAAGTGCATTACTTAACATTGCTAAGGTCACTAGTGTAAAAAAATAAATACAATTACAAAACATGGGGTGATATGAAATCGTCATCGTTCATGGTAGGGAATCAGTATAAGGTCTCAAGTTAACAAATCAAGAAATGAAGATATACAGCCTTAACAGATTTGGCTCAGTGGATAGAGTGTTGGCCTGTGGACTCAAGGGTCCCAGGTTTGATTCCAGTCAAGGGCACGTACCTTGGTTGCGGGCACATCCCCGGTAGGGGGTGTGCAGGAGGCAGCTGATCGATGATTCTCTCATCAATGTTTCTAACTCTCTATCCCTCTCTCTTCTTCTCTGTAAAAAAAAATAAAAAAATAAAAAAATACAATATTAAAAAAAAGAAAGAAAAAGAAATGAAGATACAACAACATTAGAGACCACCCAAGGCGCACGGAAAACGAAAACATAGCGGTTGTCTTGGAAGGTCAGATGACACATAGGACGTTCTCTGCGAGCAGTTGACGGAAAAGGACCGAAGTCAGATCCGTGTGCAGGCGGTTCTGCAGGCCACGGGGGCCCCCGGCCTGAAGTGACCCAGAGCAGGACCAGCCGGACAGCACCGTGCCCCTGGGAGAGTGGCCAAGCAGAGTCCTCCCCACGGGCGGAAGTCCGAGCATCTCCCTGGCTGTCCCTTTGGCGGAGCTGAGAGACAGCCAGAAGGAAGGGGCTGTGGTTAGTGGTTTTGCTGGATGATCAGGGCCTTGGGAAGACGGTGCCAAGGACATGGCGGGTAGGAGGTCTGTGGCTGGAGTCTTGGAGTGAGTGCAGTGGACAGACACTGGGCATGCTTTCCAAATGGCCACCAAAGGCAGCGGCTCTTGGGGAGGCTTTCATAACCCCTTAGACACAGACCCTGAGAAGAGGCGGAGGGGCAGGAGAGGAAGGGGAGGCAGCCGGGAGGGACAGAGGCTTCCTTCTCACCCCCTTTCAGCATCACCCTCCCCACTGGACTAACCAGGTCCTCCCTGCAGCTCTGGCTCCTCCCCATGCCCCTGTGTGCAGGTCCCTCCCAGATGCCACCCAGGAGGCAGGTCCTGGACGAAGAAGCTGGGCCGGCACAACTGATCCCCCGCATATCACCCCAGGGAATCGCTACCCGGGCCTCAGCTCTGTTCCCTGGTCTCATTGTTCCCATCTCTGAAATGAGCACCACCTGGAATCGTCTATCCCCCCTAAGATGGTCTAGAACGTCCCTCTCCCACCTTCCGTTCTCCAGACCCCACTTCCCATCCTTTAAGAAACACCGACATCTAGTGGTTCGGGGAGGGGCCTGCAGCACAGACTCACCCTCCAAGGAGAGGGACACAGAAGGATCTAGAAACAGGGAGATACCCCCCTCCCCCGCCACCCCAACCTCACACTGTCCTCTGCGACTTCCCTTGCTGTCTCCCTGAAGTACCCCCAAACCCCTAGCCAGCCTGGGAGTCGGGAGCCACTGCGGAAACGGCCGTGGGAACTGATTCTCGCTAAAGACGGCCGGGAGGGGCGAGATCTTGGAGAAAACACCAGGATCACCCACAGAGTGAATCAGAGGAGCAGAGTATAAGCCAGGATTCCAGCAGCCACCCAGGGCCCCGCCCCCATGGCCACAGACAGCAAGGTAGATGGAGGCAGATTCCTACCAATCATCATCTGCCAGCCGCTGGGCCACAGGTGCTTACTCAGCACTCACAGGTGCCCAGCACCACACAGGCAGCTGAGTGTGTGTGTGTGTGTGTGTGTGTGTGTGTGCCTGCGCGCGCACCTGTACTGGCTGGGGGCAGGTGTGCAAAGGAAGGCAGGATATACACAGAGTGAATCACTGGCAGACATAAGCTGATGAACCATAAAATAATCTAAACTCATTTATGCAACACATCCTCCCCACACACCTGCTGCGCGCCAAGCATGGAGCCCCACCCAGCTGCAGGAGGCCCCCCACCCCGGCAGCTCCCCTGCCTGCCACCCCTCACTCTTGCCCTCCAACTGACCTACTTTCCGTGGATGCCAAGCTACTCCCTATCGTCTTCCCGGCTGCTTCCCAGGCCCAGCACACGAAGGTCCCTAATGCACGCTTACTGACACCGTTCCTCCAGTCCGGGCCCCCACCCAAGGGGAACCCCTCCTCATGACATCACCGTGGCAGCACTGACACTCTCGCCCCGCCTTCCTCCGTGCCGCCACTGTGGCTTCTCACTACCTCGAGTGCTGTTCCTTCGTGACACCTGAGAAACGAGGGGTTAGCGGCAGAGAGAGAAGGTGCCGCTGGGTGTGGGGGGCCTGGGGTTCCAGGAGGCTGGCCCCTGTTTTCCCCTCCCCTCCCACATTTCTCTCATTCTATCTTTCTTGACCCCAACCACCAAGTCCCATCTCCAGGGTGTGCCCTCTTGTCCTGTCCGTCCACACCCTGGCTTCCTCCAGGCAGCAGGAGGGAGGGAGGTGGCCCCGCCCTCCAGGGGTACATAACCCAGCGCAGGGTATCAGAGGGCCCTCCCTCCCTCTCCCTTGCATCTTCTCCCTCCCTCACCCCCCCTCCTATTCCCGCCAAACACAGGCTGCTCTTCAGGCGACTTGGGGGCTCCCTGGGACACAAACACTTGGAAGCCCCTTCAGGGCCGAGGACACCAAGTGGCCCTGCACCCTGGGCCCCCTCCAGTGCACCCCGGGCCAGCCTCGGCCCGCCCACTCACCCCAGATTTCAAGCAAAAGCCTAGGGCCGGCCCCAGGGGCAAAGCCGGGACTGAGACGGCTTCCCGGAAGCACAGTCAGGAGGCTTCTGCGGCCAAGCCCCCACGCCACCCCTCCACCCCCATACCACCCCTCCACCACAGCCCCGGAGCAGGAAGGAGAGGGGTGTCTGTGGGGGAGCTCCTCCCAGGGGGCAGGGAGCTTCAAAGAGAACTGCACCCGGGGTCCCCAGCCGCCCTGGAGTTGGGGGCCAGGAAAACCGGCCACTGATCTGGCATTACCCGCCGTGGCGGCCACACTGCAGAGACACTATTGAGGCACTGCCTCCTCTCCTGGCTTCGCTCTCTCTCTTTCTCTTTAAGCACATTTTTATTGACTTCAGAGAGGAAGGGAAAGGGAGAGAGAGGGAGAAACGTCAATGATGAGAGAGAATCGTTGATCGTCTGCCTCCTGCACGCCCCACACTGGGGATCGAACCCACAACCCGGACCTGTGCCCTGACTGGGAATCGAACTGTGACCTCCTGGTTCATAGGTCGATGCTCAACCACGGAGCCATGACAGCCGGGCCCCAGCTTCTCTCCTCTGTGCTTTAAGCCAGCTGCAGAGGCCCCTCCCCAGCGGCCTCTGGTGCCTGCGGCGGGGGGCAGGGGCACAGCTCCTGGTTCCGTCCCAGCCACAGCCAGGCCCAGGGCCCTCCCTCGTCCCTGCCTCATCCCTCCATCCTCAGTGAAAACCATGCCAGCTCACCTTCTCCGTTAGCAGGATGATCTCAGCAGATGCCCGCCGAGCAGGGGCCCCAAACCTCCACCCCCACCCCCACCCCTGTTCCCTGCAGTGTTTATTCTACCCCACTCCATGCTCCGAACCCAAGACCAAAAGGGCCAGGCAGGGGGACACCCCGGGCAGCCAGGGACCCTGAGCGATAACCCGCCCACCTACCCCCTTAAGAACCCGAGCCCCCTACCCACCCTCTGGCCCTGGCTTCCGAGTATGGGGCTGGATCTCATCAGCAAGGAATTCGAAGCCATTAAAGTATAATAAAAGAGAAATTACACGTAATCGCTCTGTAAATTATAACTAATTGAAACATCAATTGTGATGTTTATGATCTGCACCGGAGTGAGGGATGCCTCGAGCCCCAGATGAACGGTAAATGACGGAGCAATGTCCCGGACGGCCCTCCCCACCCTTTCAACAGCCTGGCCACGATTCTCTGTCCCCTGTGGTTTCATCAAACATGTTATTATTCAGGGATTCCTTCCCTCAGTCCTCTGTCTATTCATGTACTCACTGCCTCATTCATTCATTCATTCATTCATTCATTCATTTCTCAACAAACGCTATCCCCGTGCCTTGAATTCCAGGTGTGAAGAAAATCATGCAGACCCTGCCCTCAAGTTGCTTACGAACTAGTAGGGAAAACAGCCAAGGAAACAAGGTAGCATTTTAGGGCCTGGTCGTAGGTGCTCTGAGAATGTGCCACAGCTGCCCCCCAGACACCATGGGCCCTAACCCGTCTGGCGCTGCACGCAAGGTTCACAGGGGGAGGTGAGGGCCCATCTGAGTCTTGGAAAAACAAACTTTACAGGGAGCAAATGGCAGGCACGGAGGACTTTCTGGGCTGAGGGAGTGCAGAGCAAGTCTATGCCCTGTCCATGGTGCTGACCCGCAGGCCCCAGTCCCACCTCTCACCTGCTCGGGGCTGGCACTCTGGGAGGGCAGGTGGGATGGCGTGGTGTGGCATTTAACTGCACACTTCATTTTCGTAACGACCTTCCTGTCTCCCCTCTCCGTCTTGCCTGTCAGTTTATGACCATTAAACTCTTCATTAGCAAATGAGATTTGGATGGGATCATTAAGATGAGGGATGGCCCCAAGATGCAGCTGGCCGGGGTGCGTTAGAACTCCTTTTCTCTCTTAATTAGAAAATAATGCGGCTCCCGTTCCGGGCACCCCTCCCCCGGTCCTGTATGAGGCTCCCATGGACCCCCGGGAGGTATTCAGGGGGGCCGGCTAAAGGGGAGGCCAAGCCGTCGTAGACAGCAACTAGGATGCAGCTGCTGATTCACACACACCCTCCAAAGTCACCCTGCCAGGCCTAGGCTCCCACCAGTTCCCACTGGAGCCCAAACTCTGAGTGTGACCTTCAAAGCCCTGCCCAGCCCGGCCCCCGTCCGCCCTGTCAGCCCCCTCCCCACACGTGCCCTGCAGGGAGGCATTGGCAGACGGCCTGGTGTGTGGCCTGCTGGAACCGGCTCTCATGCCAGCTCATGAGAGCTGCTTGTTCCATGGTCCAAAAGCTGGCACTGCACGGGCGGCTTGAACTTGGCCATGGTGGGGGTTTTTACACCACAGGAATTGGCAAATGCTCCAAAGTAAGATTTTTATTTTATTTTATTTTCGTAAGGAAGCCAAATTTTAGACATGTGTCAGCACAGCCCTGCCGGAAGGTCCCCGACAAGGTCTTGCACGCAGGTAGCCCCCATCTTTGGATGTGCTGTTCTCTCTGTCGGCTTCCCCTCCCGCCCCCTGAAAGACCTCCTCTGCCTCTGTTCCCTGCCCGGTGGGATCCTGGTCACTCACCGAGGCCAGGAAGGAGTGCAGCCCCCTCTGCTGTGTCCCGCACTGTGGGACTCATACGCCCCAGTCAGACTTCTACCCAAGGGGTCATCAGCTTCTAAAAATGGAAACCCGTTCCATCCATCCACGGGGAGAGGCAGAGACGTGGGGGGCGGAGGGCCAGCTGCTGCCACCGGCACCAGGTAATTGTCCCACAGCCGCTCTCCTCCGGAGCCACCTCGGCTCTGCCCTCTGCTCGCACGCACCCGTGTGGCTGCCCTCAGAGAAGTGCCCTCGGCCCCCGGTTTGCATGAAACCCCGGCCCCGTTAGCCACAGACTATGGTTGTCCCAGGTTCGTCCCATCCTCTGAGGCCACGGGGTGTGGTCACAGGTCATGGAAGCGGGGGCAGGGGGCAGGAGGGCACAGCCCCTGCCTCCTCCGCAGTTGCCATGGAGAGAGAGATGGGGAGAGCTGGTCCACCTCCCAGGCTGGAGGGCAAGCTCCGTGAGGACCCCCAGGCCTCGCACAGAGGAGACGCTTCGTAAGCATGTGCAGATCACAGGAGTCACCTCACAGGCCGGGTCCTCCTCTCAGCAGCCTGTGGCCCAGCTGGTCCCTGAAGAGGGAGGCCGGAAGCTTTGAGGGAGTCAGGGAGGCGGCGCGTGGTGCCTAATTTCCTCCCGTTACTCGCTGTGTGGCCTCGGGCAAGTGGATCCACCTCTCTGTGCCTTGCGGGCCTCCTCAGTAGAATGGGGGTTGTGATCTCGCCTAATTTCAAGGTGTTGTGGGGAGGACAGGAGGCCATCTCCACGGAGCAGCTGGCATGGCACCTGGCACAGGGCAGGCAGTGGGCACAGGGGCAGGCAGCTCCTGTCCCCGCTCTATCCCGAAGCCGCGGCTCCCTCCCCAGGTCCGAGGCGGCTCGGGTCAGCCACGCACAGCGATGCTCTCGCAGTCCCATCGGCGCCTGCTCTGAGGGTGACCCCCCAGGGGTGGGCCTGCTGGCAGGGACGGTGCCCCTCCTCCCGCCCTCCCCTCGCCCTGGGGGACACGTCTGAGCTGAAGACTTCATCTGCTGTAATTAGCCGGCGGACTGCATCAGTCCTGCTCCATTAACCGCAGAGCAGCCCGTCCGGCAGGGGGGAGTGGGAAGGTGAGGAGGAAGTGGACAGGAGCCCGGGGTGACCCAGCCAGAGTCCAGCCTGCCCGCTGCCTCCCTCCCCCTTCTCTCGCTTCCTGTCCCTCAGGCCCGGGCAGGGACCACAGAGGCCACAGGACACATCTGCTCGGAGAAGGGGCAGCCCACGTGGCCGGGCCAGGTGCTCCTGAGAGCGGTGGGGTTGAGGGGAAGCCTTCCCAGGCGGAGCAGACTGTGGGGAGCAGCCAGACCCCACCCCAGGAAGAGCCCCAGCCCTGAGGCTCAGCCCGGCAGGAGGCTGGCCAGGGCCACTCGGCCTCCATCCCTCCATCTCCAAAGACACCGGTTTCCGGTGCGGCTGCCCATGAGCCTTTGCGGGAGGCTGTGGCACAGGTTTCTCGGTGCTGGGACCCCTGCTGTTGGCTCTTCCTTATTTACAAGCAGGCAGCCACCTCCCTGTCTCCTCCTCTTCCCCCCCACCCCACCCCCACCATGAGTCTAGATTCCTACAGATTGTTTCTCTCCGCCAGCACTAGGCAAGGAGACAGGAAGGACAGGGGAGCCGGGGCTGCTGGCCTCCGGGGCTGCCCACCCTCCCCCCGCCTCACCAGGGACCCTCTCCTTCTCCCTCCCTGAGCACGCACGTGCCCAGAGCTGGTCCACGCTGGCACCCCACCGCACCTGCTTCCGGCTGCACAGCAGTCACAGCTCCTCTTTAATCTCCTCGCCTCAGGAGGGAGCGCTGCAGCATCCGGAATTGCTTTCGGAGCGCGGTCCCCAATTTAATTGGAGGAACTTGTCCTGGTGCAGCAGCGTGAAGCCACCCTGCCGCCCCCGCCCGGGGTCTCCGGAAGCACGAGCCAGGCTCACCTGTGCGCAGGCTCGCCATGCACCGGATTGCGCCAGCCAGAGCCCGTCTGTCCTCCCCCATTGACGCACAGGAGCCTGAGGCAGTGCCGGGTGTGGGGGTCAGGGCGTGTGGGGGATGCTTGGGGGCGAACAGGACAGAAGAGAGCCTGCTAGGCCCTGGGGGACGTCTCTGCCTTAGACCCACTGAGGAGACAGGGACCCAGGGACGCGGCCACGCGAGGTCACAGGCCACTGGAGGTCACAGGCCACCGGAGGTCGCAGGCCACCCCACAGTGGAGGTGGCCCTCCAAGAGGAGGGGTGGGTGGGTGGAGTGTCTCTCACTGTCTCTGAGTCTGCATCGCCACCATGCTCCAGGCCCCAGCGGGACCAGCCTGAACCTGCTGGGCTCAGCCAGGGGGATGCCCAGCAGGAGACAGATAAGAGGGAGGGAGGGACTGAGGGAGGGAGGGACAGAGGGAAGGAGACAGTGAGCTTGAGGTACTAGGTTCCATCTCTCACCCTGAGAGGTTGCCACAGGTGAGCTTGTCCTTTGGCTGAAGGTCTCGGGCTGTGGCCTTGCATGGTGTAGGTTCGCCTCTCTGTGGAGCTCCGGAGCCCGCCCTCCATGCAGCCTGGCTGCCCCAGGTCAGGCCCAGGGGCTGGTCTCCCTCCTGCCTTCATGCACCTGCCTGCTCCGTCCTCCAGTCACCTGGTCCTGCTTTGTCTGCCCCATGGGAGGGGGTACCTCTCCCCCACCCCCGCCCCTGGGGGGCCCTCCACCTAAATATCGCAGGCTCTGAGGCTGTCATTCATTTCATCTTGCTCCCCCACCCCACACCTGTCCAGCCCAGCCCCTTCACCCGCACTGGGCATTGACACTGTTAATGCAAGAGGCCTGCCGGCTCTCTCCCCTCCCTCCCCACTCCTGCCCGACAGGGGGAGCCGGGCCCCGGGACACGGCTGCCCATCCGGGCCTCCTGTCACTCACGGCCCCGGTGCTCTCTGAGCCCCATGATGGATGGACTTTAATTTTCCCGGAGCCGCCGCCGCCGTGTCCCTTCCTTCCCTCCGGCCTGTCAGGGTGTTTATCTCCCGCCCCCCGGCCCGCCCCGCCCCTGGTTTTTAATTTGAAGCATCCTTCTGGCGCGTCCTGAGCAGCCCGCTGCGGAGGGACCGCATTAGCCGCTGACAGCCCTATCGATTTCCTCTCGGCCGCCGCATACGCAAGATCTGTACCAGCGATAGGCCGGCCCGGCCCGCTCCGAAGAGCCGCCACGCCCTTCCCCTTCCTCACGCCAGCGTCCCCTCGCCCTGGCCCGCGCTGGGCGGAGGAGGGCGCGTGTTTCCTGCAGAGGATGGCGGCCCCTCTGCCTGCCCCGCGGGCTCGTCCTGTGGACACCATCCCATCGGCAGCCGCTGATGGGGTGAGAGGGGCCGAGGAGGGAAGCAGGGGCTCTGAGGAGGTGTCATCTGTCAAAACACCGACTGTGCCCTGCGCCCCCTGCCCCCCAGAAGGCCAGGCAGGCTCTCTGAGGCGTCCCCTGTGCCTGTGTCCCAGCCCCGGGGCCGGAGATGTGGGCGACGCCAGGGGGAAGCGCTCCAAGCCCACCGGCAGCTCCCGCCTCGGACTGGCATTCGATGAGCCGCCGCGGAGCCGGCTGCTGGCTAAGCACTTTCTGCGCCTCAAGCCGGGCGGCCGCGGACAGGGGTGCAGCCGCCCGCAGTTGGCACGGGAGGCTGGGAAGGAGGGATTCGCACCTTCTCCTCAACAGAGACGGAGGTTCAGAGGTGCCAGGAGGCTCTGTCAGGGTCTCCCAGCCAGACACAGGGTTCCACCCCGAGACTGGCTGTCTCCGGGCACAGCTTTCTTCCCATCTTAGCACAATGCCTCCTCCAGGAAGGCCTCCTGGATGGGTGCCACCCAATCTGATTGCTTCTTTATGATGCCCCCCTCCCCGGAACATACACACGGTCAGGGTGCTGTGTGGGTGTTGGGTGAGCTCTCCCCGTGTGCTCCTAGAAGGTCTCCCTGGGCCCACCCCATCCCCCGCCCGATTGGCCCCCCAAGGTGCTCATCTGGTCCCCCAAAAAAAGCACCAGCCGCCAGGCCCGCACCAGCCTTCTTCCCTTCCTTCAGCCCTTTCCCCGGGAGCCCAGCTCGGCCAGGATGCTAGACTCTCCCGGTGGAACCTTCCCGATTTAATAAACAGCTCCCTTCCGAGATGATGGAAGGCCGGCCTGCCGCCGCCGCCAGATGCATGAGCCCCTCGGGGGCCGCTCGGAGATTAAATGAGATGGTAGATGTGAAAGCGCCGTCAGGTATGAAATGCTATCCAAACAGGACTTCTCATTTCTATCAGCAGTCACAGCCTGGGTGTTAGAATTCAAGTCAGACAGGGGCTGCTAGCTCTCCTCTTCCAGTCTCAGCCTCCATCCTCTATTTCTGCCTCCATCCCTCTATTTCTGCCTCCATCCCTCCATCCCTGCCTCCATCCCTCCACCCCTGCCTCCATCCCTCATCTCTGCCTCCATCCCTCCTTCTCTGCCTCCATCCCTCCATCCCTCCATCCCTGCCTCCATCCCTCCACCCCTGTCTCCATCCCTCATCTCTGCCTCCATCCCTCCATCTCTGCCTCCATCCCTCCATCCCTCCTTCCCTCCATCCCTCCATCTCCACCTCCATCCCTGCATCTCTGCCTCCATCCCTCCATCCCTGCCTCCATCCCTCCATCCCTCCAACCCTGCCTCCATCCCTCCATCCCTCCATCTCCGCCTCCATCCCTCCATCTCTGCCTCCATCCCTCCATCCCTGCCTCCATCCCTCCATCCCTGCCTCCATCCCTCATCTCTGCCTCCATCCCTCCAACCCTGCCTCCATGCCTCCATCTCTGCCTCCATCCCTCCATCCCTGCCTCCATCCCTCATCTCTGCCTCCATCCCTCCAACCCTGCCTCCATGCCTCCATCTCTGCCTCCATCCCTCCAACCCTGCCTCCATGCCTCCATCTCTGCCACTCCATCCCCGTGTGGCCACTTTGGGGCACCGCACCCAGGGCAGGGGTGACGTCCAGACCTGGAGGAAGCCGGGAGGGCACTGCCTGGCTTTTTAAATGATCCCGTTGAGGTTGCCCAGCAGCCCTGCAGGGAGGAGAGGAGGCCGCGGCCCCCACAGGCCTCGCTTCAGAAGCCAGCAAGTGACGGAGGGGAGACTGGACCATGGGCCTCAGCTACTGTGTGGCGAGCCCAGGGCGCCCAGGCAGACCCACCAGAGCAGCGGGAAGTGGGGGAGGCCACTTAGGGTGCCCCTCCTCCACCCCCCACACCACCCCGCTCTCAAACCCGGGCCTCCATGTCCTGCAGGGGGCGCCCTGGGCCCTTAGACTTCACGTGTCTTCACCGGGCGCTTCTGTAAAATGGGGCGTCCTGGCTCCTCTCACAGGGGCCAGGGCTTGGTCAGCGCAGTCACAGCCACCCCATGACCTTTGGGCTCACCCTCCCCTGAAGCGTGGGCAGTGCCCCCTCCGGCTCCTGGCCTCGCCCTTCAGTAGCTGCGTTTATCTGGCCATTCATCCCCCCGAGGAAAACTTGGGTACTTGAACAAATTTGCCTCAGTGTGTCGTTACTGCTCATCTCTGCCCGCTTATTGTCCAATGCAGGAGGGCAGCATCTGTCTCTCCGGGCTCTCTGCCAAAAGGGAGGCCCCGCCCCTCCCACCGCCCCTGTCCCTGCCGCGGGCAGAAGCACCAGGCATCCACTCAACACATATTTGTGTGGACCTACTATGTGCCTGGCACGGCATGGTCCAATTCAACCCTCCCTCCCTCCCTCCCTCCTCCCCATCTCTCCATCCCTTCATTCATTCACTCCTCCATCCCTACATCTATCGGCCCACGCTGCACAGAGGGAGTGAGCTCCGAAGCAGCGCCCAGCCTGAGAATCCTACAGTGTCCGCGTTGAGCTCCGCCTGTATGCATGGAGGAGGAACGCGTTTCAGGAGCTGTCCATAGGAGGTGAACCCCTTTCTCACCTTCAGAGAAGTCAGAACAAATGTACGAAAGGTTGAGGGCTGCTGCACGCACAGCCTACGAGAGGTGAGTGTCCGGAGTCCAAGGCGAAGGGTCCTGCCTGAGGGGAGGTGGGAGCTGAGCCCTGGAGGTGAGCAGAGCTTGTTATTGGAGGGACGGTGCAGGCTCAGCCTGGGGTCGGCGCCCAGCGCGTTAAGAGGCCAGTCGTTCGGGTGGAGCCGGTGGAACAGAGGAGACCAGAAAGGCATCAGCCCAAGGTGGGGGAGGCCGGCCCAGCGGGCGGAGGGTCTGGGAACACCCTTCTCAGCTCGGGAGGGAGGCACCCATTCCTCTCCGCCTGAACCCCAACCTTTGGACAATCTAACGTTGCCCCTCCCAGTGGACCTTTCCCACTGCTGACACCCAGAGGCCTCCGCAGTTACAGACACAGGGTTTGGCTTCTTCTCAAAGGCTCTCTAGTACAATCAGAGGAATTGGGGGGGGTCTCCCTGTGGGTCTATGCTTCCCGGTAGCCCAGCCCCCCCGGAAAATATGCTCAGCCTGAGCTCATCTAACCCTAGAGAGATGGGCGAGGTCAACGTGAAGTTCATGGTAAAGTACTCTCGCTTCAAGTGTAACAAACACACAAGGCAATTACATTCCGTTGTGCAGTTATTAAATTTTTGGGAAACAAATATAATAAAACGTAGACACTGGTAGAGAGGTTAAAAATAAATTAAATAAACGCGGAGGATAAAAATAAAGTCGATAACCACGGGCCTCCCGGAGCCGCCTGAAGAGAGGCTGCCTGAGAGGGGAGAGTAATTATGTGCCACAAAAATAACATCTAACATCGGCGAGGGCCTCCCCGACCGACAGCCGTTTTAGGCACAGCCTCGAACGTCCTCGGCAGCCTGGGCTGGGGGACCCAAGCAGCCTGGGTTCAAGCCCTGACTCCTCTCCCGGCTCCGACAACCCTTCACGGTTGTCCCCATGGGTAAGGACAGAAGCTCGGCTATTGGGATTACTCCCAGAAGGAAATGTGAGGAATGCTTAGAGAGAGGTCCTAAAATAGACATAAAAAGGTCCCGCCCTGCTGGTGTGGCTCAGTGGTTGAGCGCTGACCCAGGAACCAAGAGGTCACCGTTGGATTCCTGGTCAGGGCACATGTCTGGGTTTCGGGCTCCATCCCCAGTAGGGGTGCATGCAGGAAGCAGCCGATCAATATTTCTCACTCATCTATGTTTCCATCTCTCTATCCCTCTCCCTTCCTCTCTCTGTAAAAATCAAGAAAAAAACACTTAAAAGAAGAAGAAGAAGAAGAAGAAGAAGAAGAAGAAGAAGAAGAAGAAGAAGGTTCCTTCATTCAAATGAGGAAAATCCCAATGCACTGATCTAATGACGGTGGTAGAGATAAGATTTAGGTCTTCAAACTGGGTCTAAAATAAAATCTAGCAAAGGCATGGGGTCGAGGGTAGAAAAGGGAAGGGAGTGGAGGAGGGAGATGGCCCCATCCATGTGTGGAGCTGCACTTTTATTTATTTTTTAAAAATATATTTTATTGATTTTTTACAGAGAGGGAGAGGGACAGAGAGTTAGAAACATCGATGAGAGAGAATCATCAATCAGCTGCCTCTTGCACACCCCCCAACCCGCAACCAAGGTACATGCCCTTAACCAAAATCGAACCCAGGACCCTTGAGTCTGCAGGCCGACACTCTATCCACTGAGCCAAACCGGTTTCGGCTGGAGCTGCACTTTTAATCTAGGCCTACAGGGGGCAGAGGTGCTGCAATGGGAAGGGCGAACGCTTACATGCTGGTAATTCTTGACCCTTTGCAGACACCGTACCCAGTTCCTCCTGGGGCAGGGCTTAATTGCCCGGAAACGGAAGTTTCGTTCTTTTCCCACCCTCTCCGCCTCTGGCCGCTTGTTGTAAGTGCCTCTTTGGCGGTACACAGGGAATAGTGGGGCTAATCCGAGGTAATCCACGGCCGAGGGCAACTTGCGGACCCCGGGCCTAGGTCAAGGGAAGAGGGAAGAGGGTAGAGTGCAGTGGGGCCGGCATTTCGGGGGCTCGGGGAGGAAAAGCGGAGGCGGGGAGTCCCTGTTGGTCCCGGCGCCCTGATCACGCTAATGTCTGTCCTCCCCGCAGGCGCCGGCCGCACGCTCCGCGCCTCGCAGCCATGGTGAGTACGGCCCCTGCTGAGACCTCCGGGAGGTGGGGGCCCCGGAGCGAGGGTCTCCGGGGGCCCGAGCGGGGCCGGGGGACTCGGCCATCGCCAGCGATGTCTGGCCTGAGCTCACACCCGTTTCCTCTGTATCGCAGCCTCGCAAGATTGAGGAGATCAAGGACTTCCTGCTCACAGCCCGGCGGAAGGACGCCAAATGTAAGTGGCCGCTCCGGGGGGCGGGCGAGGAGGAGGAGAAGGTAAGGATCGCGTTGGCGTGGAGCCGCCCCCACCCCGGTGCTGCCCCGGGAGCGCCTTCCCACATGGCAGGCGGGAGGCCGATTGATTGAACATTTAAAAAAGCTGGTCCCTCGTGGCTGGGGTTTAGGGCTCCGAACAGAAGCCTTCCTGGGCGAACGCCTGCAGATGCGTGTCCCGCAAACCCGGGATGGGTGCTTGCAGGTTCGGTTCTGCGCCGAGGGCAGGCCCAGCTCGCGGGGAACTTGATTGATTCAGTAATTGCACCCCTACGGGTCTTGGTTTCCCGGGCTGTGTAAAGGGAAGAGGGAGCGATGCATCGGAAACAGGCGAGCCTCTGCTTGTTGTGTGCTGGGACCCCGTGGGTCTTCCCATTCCTACACCAGTTTAGGGGTCCTGCTGAGACTCCTTCATGGTAGTTGAAGGAAGTCTGGGGGCTTGTGCTTAGAGCAAGAGAGAGCTTGGATTCCTTGCGCGGTGTTAACCTAGGATCGTCTTCTCCATAAGAGCTTCCTCCCCCCCCTGAGGGTTCTCCGGAGGGAAAGTCCTTTTGTGGAAGTGGGCCTGCGGGGCTGAGCCGGCCCTCGCTAATGCTCCTTGTCCCCAGGGGACAGAGTGGGGTTGGGAGAGCCTTTCAGGGGGCTCTGGGGAAGGGAGGGTCCTGTTTGTCCCCGGGACCTGAAGCTGGCCGCAGGGTGACATGGATGAGATGGTGATCACCTGTGAGGGGTGAGCAGCAGCTGGTGGGAATGCCCGCCCTGCGGATGGTTGTGGGGACCACAGGTGCCAGGGGGGCGGTGTTGGTGTGCAATACAGAGATTTAGTTTCGAGCAGGAAATTGGGGGTCACTGCCTGGCTCAGTCCCAGCTCTAGCAATAGCTGTGGCGAACGTAAGCATGACACCTCTTCCTCGTGTTGCTGGGTGACAGTGGGATGATGGCCCATTGGAGGATTGACACTAAATCCATTTATTTGTTTGCATTTTAATTCTGTTTGGGGGCCTGATTCTGTACTGTGTGTCCTGTGAAGACAGGCCATGGTCCCCTGGGCATTAGAGGGCCCTTTTTAATTCTAAAGTAAATCTACATGGTGAGAATTTGCCATTTTTAAGTGTACATTTCGCTGCTATGAAGTACATTCCCACTGCATCTCCCAAACCCTTGATCTTGCACATAAACTGTACATGCCACTGCATCGTTCTGACTGGCCTAGGGACCTCTTAATGAGATCAGTGTCTGTTCTTTGTGACGGGCTTTCTCATTTAGCATCCTGTCCTCCAGGCCGAGTCCCCGTGGAATGGCTAGATCACACTGTTGATCCGTGCATCCTGCTGCGGACAGGGAGGGCTCCCCCCTCTGGCTATTATGAGTAATGTTGCCATGAACAGTGACGTGCAGGTGTCCCTTGTCCCTCAGTGCCTGGCATACACCTGTAACTGGAGTTAATGCATCACGTGATGATGGGGAATAAATCTCTTAAGAGATCCTATACAAGTGCGAATAGGTGTACAGCTAACACTATGGCCGACGCAGCTACTTGAGCAAAGGCGGCCAGTGCCGGGTGCCGGCTGAGCCACGGTGCTTCAGCATCCTGCTTCGAGCCTGTGCCTTCAGCAGCTGTTGGCAGAAACGGGGTTGTGGGTACAAGTTGGCCTGTGCTGCTGCTGTGAGGCGCTGGGTGTGGGTGTCTGGTCAGGTGCTGGGGCTGAGCACAGGAGCCTGTTCGGTCCTTACCACCACCTCCTCTTGATTGGCCTTCCCGTTAACACATCCTGCGGGCGAGCCCTGAGCTGTCTCTAAAGAAGTTGGGGTGCAGGCTTTGGTGGGCCCTGAAATGACTGGCCCCGGGGAAGCAGTCTGTCTCCCAGTAGCCAGAGGCGCTGCAGCGCATTGATGCCTGTCCCTGACCAGATCCCCAGGCCTCCCACCCTGCGCTGGGGCTGGGCTGCAGTTGGGGCTCCTCGCCGCCTGAGTGGTGGTCCTGACGTAGAACTTGGGGCAGGGATGGGCCCAGAAATGGCTCTGTGTCCGTGTAGGAAAAGTGTGAGCCATACTCACTGTTCTTTCTTCTCCCCTCCCCCCCCAGTGGCGTGCCATCACAGAGACGGGTTTCCAAAGGGGAGCAGCGAATTCTGGTCCCAGCAGATGGCCATCTGCTTGCTTTATAAGCTGCCTCCTTCCCTTCAGAAAGTAAGACGGGGCAGTGTTCTAGGGTGTGTTCGACGGACAGACACATAAACAAGCCGTGAAGACCAAGCCATAGGTTCATGAGTTAATAACCGGGGGAAGCAGCCTGTGGCGGTTTTGAATATTGGGGTCAGAGGGAAGCTTGTTTTCTGTCTCAGCAGAGGGACAGGACGGGTCAGGCACAGCTGTGGCCGTGGTTTAGGTCATAAGTACCACTTTCTACATATGTATAAAGCAGGTGAACCAAGTGATGTCTGTTGCGATTAAATTATTGATTCTGGTCCGTTTGGTAGCCGTCAAGATCAAGAAGAATAAGGATAATGTGAAGTTCAAAGTCCGATGCAGCAGGTACCTGTACACCTTGGTCATCACGGACAAGGAGAAGGCTGAGAAGCTGAAGCAGTCCCTGCCCCCGGGTGAGTGCGCATGCTGTGGGCGGTGCCCGCATCGCCAGCCTGTGCTTGAGTTGTGCCCAGGTAGAGGCGAGTCCATTCTGTGGTCTAAGCATCTGTTCATGCCATTGTCGGCGACCGTGGTTATTTCCGACACGGTGCCCTGGCCGAGGTGAACGTGTTTCCCTGGTTCATGCTTTTCTAGTGCAGAATAGTAACAGCTCACACCTACTCTGTACCTCATTTCATCCCACCAGGCAGATGCTGGTTTTTAGGATCCCCATTTAAATATATATATATATATCCCCATTAAAATATATATATATATATATATTTTTTTTTTTAGTATTTGTTTTTTAGTTTTTTTATTTATTTATTTTTTTTTACAGAGAGGAAGGGAGAGGGATAGAGAGTCAGAAACACTGATCAGCTGCCCCCTGCACACACACACCCCCACTGGGGATGTGCCCGCACCCAAGGTACATGCCCTTGACTGGAATCGAACCTGGGACCTTTCAGTCTAAAGGCCGACGTTCTATCCACTGAGCCAAACCAGTTAGGACAGAGGATCCCCATTTTTACAGGTTGGAAAATGGATTAAGTACCGCGGGCCGTGAGCATGCATTAAACAGGTCCATCCTGGGTGGAGCACCGAGCAGCTCCAGAGGCTGCCTGGCCACCGCGAAGGTTAGCTGGTGCTGCTCGTGTGTGGGAGCCCCTGGGCCCGTCTATAAAGGCTGACGGGTGTTTGGCTTTTGGGTTTTTGTCAAACACTTATTGAAACCTCCCTGTGGGCTTACTGTCTGAGCCCTGTGAGCCTTCTTAACTCAGAACAGATCCCAGACAAGCAGCTGTGACTCTTCTGATGCCTCGCGTTTGCCTCTCTCGCTCTAGGTTTGGCGGTGAAGGAGCTGAAATGAACCCGACATCCTGACCTGTATTAAAACGTTAAAAACTCTTCTCCTGTGTCTTGTCTTTGAAGGCGGGAAGGAAATGTGTGGGTTGCTAGACTCGGGTGGGGATGGGGTGGGGGTCCTGGTGGCAGCCTCCTTGCGCCCTGCTTTTGGGCTGTGTGGTCCCAGTGGACCGAGAAAGCTGATTTATTTGGGCCTGAGTTTGAACAATAGATGGCAGAAGAGCCAGATATTTGTGGGAGTGAGCCAGCGTGCACTGAGATTGAAAGTCACTTAGGTAGAAGGAGCTCCCTGATAATGAAACTGGTTAAAAGGAGTTTATTAGCCTTGGAAATGGCTGCAAGCCTTTGTCCCTGGGATGTAGCTCCACTTTCATGTCCATGTCCACAGCCCATCACCATCCCACCCCACACACACCCCTGTGACAGGAGGGGAGTGTCATGCCGAGAACTGTCTGCCACGCGCGCGCCCCCTCACCCTTGGGCTGCTTACCAGGATCTCAGGAGCGGTGCACTGCAGGAGGCGAGTGCAGGGCAACTTGGAGGCTCAGGTCCTAAAGCTGAGAGGACATGAGTGCCTTGTAGCTCAGCAAAGGAGCCAGCTTCCTTCCAGAGGTCTGCCCCAGACTCCAGGCAGTGAGGCAGAGATTAGTTCACGGCGGTGGGTGTGGAGGGGCTAAAACCCAGCATGAGTGGCAGCTTAGATCCAGCCAGGCCTGAGTCAGGATTAAATCCTGGTTCTGCTGCTTGACGCCTCTGAGCCCCCTGAAGAGCACTCACAGCTTGGAGCGAAGCTCCTCCCCCAGCAGGTGACGGGCCAGCACAGGCTGGGGGCTCCTAGACCCTTGGCAGGGAGGTGTCCCATCACCTCACTTAACAAATAGTTATGGCAAATGCCTGTACTAGGACTTCAGTGGTTTATTGTGAGGGTTAAATTGGGTACTGGTGAAGATTTGGAAGATGGAGGTGGTGGTCATGTCAGCATTGACCACAAGGTGGAGACATACTCGAACAGATAAACCCTTGACCAGGCCAGTTGGAAAATGGTTTACCAAGTAGCTAAGAGCCCGAGGGTTTGAATTGGGTCCTGCAGGACTTGGGTTTTATTTCTTCCGGGTGCTCATGACCAGTAGCCCCAGGCCCCTTTCAGTGGCTTCAGTCCTCCCCATTCTCTTAACGTCCGGTGCCCAGGAGGGAGGGTGCCCCGCTCTGGCTCCCTGTGCCCGGCACATTGTCCGGAGACCAGCCCCAGCTCCTAGGAGACGGCCCTCTGGGGCCAAAGAAGACAGCCTTTCATGCCAAGTTCTCGGCTTGCTTGTGCCTTGTCACTGGCCCAGCTGATTCCAGAGCTGAAGCTGGTTTGAGCACAGGTGTGTTAACCCTTCCAGTGGCTGGTGCCAGCTGCTACCCTGCTGAAGTCAGCTGTCAGCTTGGGAGGGCTTGTTCTGCTGTGCCAGGCAGGGCATGGGCCCTTTGGAAAGGTGGGTACCATTCTCACTTCATCTCCCCAGGAGGCCTGTGTATCAGTTTCTGCTTCCTGGCGCACCTGCCAGCAGGGCTGGCCTCCGGGGGTGCAGCCAGAATACTGTCTAGCTGGGCGCAGACCGGCCCAGCAGGTTTGGGTCTGTCACACGTGAGGAGGGAGCTTTTGCAGTTGCCTCTTCAGAGAGTGAGCAGGCCTTCCCCTTAACCCACCCACTCCTTCGGGCCCAATCCCAGCTCTGGAAAGGCTGCCTTACACCAGTTCAAGGTCAATCCTAAAGGCAAGACTCCCTGCCACTCCCCAGGAGACAGACCCCTCCCACCTGGGTCCCTTGTTCTCTCCCTCCTGAAGGACCGTCGGCTCCCAGTTGTGACTAATCCTCCTGAAGGAATGCCGAGTCCTAACTTGCAGGCTGCAGCTGCGCCTTCTGTGCTGTGGACATGAGGAAGGGGAACCAGGCCGTGCCTGTCACAGGTTCCAGGGACACCATAGGCCGGGGCTGCGCGGTCCCCCCGTGAGAGCTGCCCCCTGAGGGCCCTGCGTAATTGCTCCAAGCCCATCTTCCTTTGCAGCCAGCAGGGGCTGCTTCAAAGACCAAACCCTCGCCACGTGTGCTCTGGCTCTTGCCTGTCTATATTTAAAAACGCAGGCCCTGGCCCGGATAGCTCAGTTGCTTAGAGCGTTGTCCCAACATGCCAGGGTTGTGGGTTCCATCCCTGGACAGGGCACATACAAAAAGCAACCAATGAAAGGGGAACAACAAATTGATGTTTCCCTCCCTCTCTAGAATCAATTAAAAAAAAAAAAAAAAAATATATATATATATATATATATATATATATATATATATTCTTGTAAACAATGTCTATTCTTGTAAAGGCATTTATTTTAAAGTAAGGCTTATTGGGTGTGATTTACAGTGGCCTTCACCCTTGGTGTGCAGTTGTGGGAGTTTTGACATTTACAGCTGTGTAACTGCCACTGCAATCGAGTGATTCTGTCCCCCTACGGGCCCCTTGCACCTCAGCGCTGACCTGTTCTCGGCAGTTTTCCAGCCTTTCCTCCTGGTCCCTCCCCTGACGCTGGTTTGCACTTGCCCAGCGTGGTCCCTGGTCCCTTATCATAGCCACTGCCCTCTGCTCAGAACCCTCCCTGAGCTGCCTCCTGTCCGTCATTCTTTTTTTTCTTTTTTTAAATATATTTTTATTGATTTTTAACAGAGAGGAAGAGAGAGGGATAGAGAGTTAGAAACATCAATGAAAGAGAATCATTGATCAGCTGCCTCTTGCACACCTCCTACTAGGGATGTGCCCGCAACCAAGGTACATGCCCTTGACTGGAATCGAACCTGGGACCTTTCAGTTTGCAGGCCGATGCTCTGTTCATTGAGCCAAACCGGTTTTGGCTGTCCATCATTCTTCAGCTCTCACCTCATCTCATTACCCAGGAAACATCCCTGGACCACCCTCCCTCTCCCCAAACTCCATCCCTCTCTGGGATCCAAGGCTGCCCACTCACCTGTTAGATCCAGACCCCAGGCAGACAGGAACCTGTGTTTTATTTATCAGTGTGTCCCCTGGAACAGAGGGAGCTCCACCCACATTTCTTGAATGAAAGAAAACCCCTGTGAGAGAAGCTTGGTCTCCAACCTTCTGTGCCCCAGCTCTGGGCCTGTGCAGATGAGATGGCCCAATCATGCTCCGGGAAAACTGACCCCAACTGACAACCAGGAGGAGAGGCCAGGACACAGGGCTCCTTCCCAAAGCACATAGTAGGACCTCAGGCTCTTGGGGCCGCTGTGGGCTGTCCATGTGTTTGTAGACATTTGCGGACTCCGGCATCCACCTAGTTCCTGGACCCAGGAGCCTGGGGGTTTGCCCGTCGCTACTACCCCTTAGGCTGGCTGCCAGGGCCCGAGTCCCATCCCCTCAGGATCCCTTACCTCCACTCCCGTCTCCCCAGCCCGGGCCTGCCCTTTGCCCTGCCCTCAACGGGCCCGCTCAGCGTCCTCGGTCATGCCACGCTGTTTTCAGGTGCAGAAGCGTGGCCCTCTGCTGCCTGGGGACTCTGCTGACCTTCAACTCCCAGATCTGCCGCTGCCCCCACAGTCCTACCTGTTTCCCCGAAAATAAGACAGGGTCTTATATTAATTTTTGCTCCCAAAGATGCGCTAGGTCTTATTTTCAGGGGATGTCTTATTTTTCCATGAAGAAGAATACGGTACACATTTATTGGTAAGTGAAAATAAAGCAAATTTATTACCTGTATACAGTACAGTAGTACGGTAGTTGTCAACACAAACCAGACACACTGTGAATCCTACAGTATCAAGACTTTACTCATTTATTCAATGACAATCATGTCATCATCTTCTGGAACATCATCCTAACAATCCAATTCCTGAATTTCCTGGTGCATTTCTTGTGACTCCACATTTCTTTCCGAATCAGTGGACCAAATCGCTCATGTTTAGCAATAGCACTGTCTTTAAATGAGTACTTCTTGTCAAGGTAGCCTGCTGGCAGTGCATTTGCAATGCAACTGTCTGATTTTCTCCCATGAATTCTTCACCCAAGTCACAACTTCTTGCAGTTCAGGTTCCACAAAGTTCCCACGCTGATTTCTCTCCATTCTGTTTTCAATGTAGTCATTAATTTCCATGCGCAAATTGTCTTTGAATGGCTTGTTTGTTGCAATATCAAGAGTCTGGAGATAGGCCATCATTCCTGTGGGAATCATTATCTGATCTATTTTTCTTTTGTGAATTATTTTTCTTTCGTAAATTAATTTTCATTCTGAGACAGAGCCTAGGGGGCCTTTTTTTCAGGGGGAATGCCTTATATTTCACTCAGAAGGAAACTTGTAAGTACGTCTTATTTTCGGAGGATGTCTTATTTTCGGGGAAACACGGTATCAGCTGACCCTGCTGCGCCTTAGCTTTTCTCCAAAACACCCCTAATGTCGCTCCGTGCGTCTTTGCACGCCGACTGTCGCCATCCGCCCACTGAGATGTGCTGCCCTGCGGGGGCGGGGGGGGGGCGGGTCTGTCTGCTTTGCTCACGACAGAACAGCGCTGGCACACAGTAGATGCTCCATAAACATGTGCAGCTGATGGCCTGCCCTCCGTTTCCCTCCCTGCCCACCCCTCCCCTCCCCTCCCCTCCCCTCCTCCAGGAGGCCCGCCCAGTCCCGCCTTACTGGGCTTTCCTCAGTCCCCAGTGGCCCCCAGGGGACAACTATTAAATGTTGCCCCCTTCTGTCCCCAATCAGTTCACCACCCCCTAAATAACGGCCAGCCTCGCCTCCAGTGCCCTGACTGCTAGCTGCACCCATTGACATGGGCCTTAGTAATTATGAAGAAACAGATTTAGGAGCGTTTTGGGCTGTTTTCACTTCTTCCACCTTTTTCGCCTAGGCCAGGACAGATCCCAGATCCCAAAAGGGATTTTGGGCGGGACGCCCTGCAGAAAAGTGGACGCCCAGAGGGCGGGGCCAAGCCTGGGGCGGGGCGGGGCCAGTGAGGGGCGGGGCCTGGGCGGATCCGGGCGGGTGGCGTCCCGGGCCGGTGGCTGGTGGCGGCGGCTGCAGCGGCAGCGGAGGAGCGGGCTCTGGGCCGGGCCATGCCGGGCGCACGCGGGGAGTACCTGGCGCCCTGGTGGGTGGTGTGGCTGCACCGGGCCCCGCACCTCAGCCTGCGCCTGCAGTGGGTGAACAGCACCTTCCGCCCCCGCGATGAGGAGTACCAGGAGGTGAGTGTGCACCGTCCCAGCCCGCCGCTCTGCCAGCCTCCCAGACCGCCTCCCCCATCCCTTCCCCCCGGGACCCTCACCTGGGCGCTCCCGTCCGGGAACCTCGTGGGCCGGAGCACTGGGCGTTGGGGGTTCGATCGCGGTGGGAAGGGGAGGGGAGGGGGTGCGGGGCTGCCTGCGGGTGGAGCTGAGCGCGGAGGCGGAGGCCGCGCGGGGCGGGCGGGGACCTTTGTGCCGGATCCCGGTCCCTCCTCCGGGCCAGCGCGGGGCTCCGGAGTTTTCCTTCTGCGGCTTCGGGAAAAGCTCTCTTTCCGGGGCCGGGCGACCGGGAGAAGTTTGGGCTGAAACTACAATAACTGGAGTCTCCCGAGTTGGGCCCGCAGCGCCCCTCCTCCCAGCCCTGCCCGCTGGGTGGGAGCCGCGGCACCCCTCTTCCCGGGCGGGGGCGGGGGCCCCTCCGGCGCCGGGATGTTTGGCGGAAGGACGGTGGTCCGGGTTGGCCCCGGGTCGGCCCCATCTGGCCAGCGTCAGCCTCCCGGACACACGGCCTTCTGTACCCTGGGTTTTCGGGGTCTCAGCCGGCCACCCCCCTTCTCCCTGCACTTCTGCCATTTCTCTGTTGTGCTGGCCCTTCGCCCTGCGGTCTCTGTTCCCCACGGCGCGTGGGGTACCCCCTCCCCAGACTTCCTCGCCCAGGCTGAGCCACGGAAGCTCCCCACATTCTCAGGTCTGGCCCAAGCCAAGTCAGCTCCCTGCTGGTCACAGATCCTGCTGCCGCCCGGCCGGGCCCGTTTGTTCTGAGCTATGGGCCAGTTTCCGGACTTTGACCCCCGCCTGCAGTTCAGGTTCACGGGCACCGTATCCGGTATGGGGCCCGTCCGGCCTGCGGGACGCTGAGCCTGGAGCCGGCTGTTCGCCTCCTGCAGGCCCGGGAACGGGGATCCCCACCGGCGGGGTGTGCGGAGCCTGCTGGCCGTTAGTCTAATAATAGCTCCTGGGCCCTCCCCTCCCTCGCCTTCCCAGAGAATCTGGGCCCTCCCTGCCTGGCTCCCTCCCCTCCTAATCTGTGCCGGCTGGGCCCCTCCCAGTCAGAGCCCCGCCCGTGGGAGTCGGAGGCCCTGAGAGAGAATGCCCTTGCCTGGGGCAGCCCTGGGGGATATCCGGCTACGGTCACGGTCATGGCCCAACCCCAACCCCCAGGCTCCTGGTCCCCTCGCGCCTCCTGAGGACAGGGTGGGAGAAGAGGTGGGTGAGCCAGCCAGGGGTGGGAGTGGCTCTGGATGTGGGGCCTGTTTGGTGAGTTCTGTTGTCTGAGCCCATCTCTCCCAGAGATCCCCTTTCCCCTGAGAGGCAGTCCCAGCCAGAGCCGGGCAGCAGGTGGTAGCACCCTGGATCGGGCACCTTCTGCTGCCAGTCATCGGGGCGCTCAGCAAACTTGATCCGAAACGAGCTCCCTGCCAGGCTCGGGCGGCGGGATGGCCAGGGTGGCCGGGCCCGGGCCGGGCTCCGCCATGCCGCTGTTGCTTGCTGTGTGACCATGGCAGGTGTCTGTACCTCTCTGAGCCTCGCTTGCCCCACCTGCACATGTTAGGCCAGATGTCCCATGCAACATGCTTAGAACATAGAGGGTCCCATAGCACACAGTAGGACCGACCCCAGACACTGGTGAGCTAATGTGCCTGAAACATACTGATGTCTTAAGCTCCCCAGTGCTGTGCTCGCTGTTGCTACAGTCACCGTGTGAGCGCCACGTGCACTTCCTGTCCCCTCTGCTGCATCCGTAGACCAGCCCTCCGGGACACGCGTGAAGGAGCAGCGGTGCTTGTAACTGTATATGCAGGGCAAGCATGAAGCAGCAGAGATATTTTCGTGTTTCGGCATGTACTTTCATGTCTAAACTCGGGGTGCTTCTGTTTATAGACTCCCCACAAGGTGTCAGTGTGTGTGCCCAGGCCAGGGGAGGGCACAGAGTGGGGGCTAGGCCCAGAATTACAGGCTCGCCCCACTAACCCCCTCTTCGGCGTGGGGGCGGCCAGGCAGGGAGCCCCCGGGAAGGGCTGGGGCGAGCCAAGGCTGGGATGAGGAAGCACCATTCATCCAGCCTAAAGGTTGAGTCATGGTCATCGGACAATCACGCTGCACCCCACCCCCACCCCCATGGTGCCCGCCAGAGGGTGGGAGGGCAGCTGGGGGTGTTAACCCTTCCCAGCCTGTGGGCCCCGCGGCCCCGGCCTCCCCACAGGGCTGGCTCACTCTGTCCGCTGTGGCTTCTGGGAAAGGGGGCTCAGGCTGTTCCCCGCCCCCACTGAGTGCAGAAGCCCCTTGGGGTCCAGTCCCAGCCTCGGGCCTCCCAGAATGCAAGCGGGTCACTCTGCCCCCGGCTCGGGGCCTGGGTTTCTGCTCTGGTTCCTCAAACCGGAGTTCACCCAAGTCCCTTCACCGAGGAGAGGCTGGGCCGAGGGGCTGCGGGCAGGGCGTTGGGTGGGATGGGAGGTGGCGGCTGCAGGGCACCGGGAGGGCAGGTGACGTGGGAAGTTGTCCTGTCCAGGCTGTCAGAGCAGAACTGGCTCCCTCCACCGCTTTCTCCCTCTTCCATCCTCAATCTCCCCTGCACACGGGGATCTGCCCCATCCTCCCTCACCCCTGCACAAGGGGACCTGCCCCATCCTCCCTCACCCCTGCACACGGGGACCTGCCCCATCCTCCCTCACCCCTGCACACGGGACCTGTGCTGCTCAGAAGCAGGACTGTCATCCCCTGTGAGAGGGCTGCAGGGACATGGAGGTGGGGGAGTGGCTGTGGGAACTGTCCTGCTGGTTAGCCCTCCACTTCCCTCCTCCGCCTCCCCCACCTTCCTCCTTTCCTCTTCCCATCCCACCTCCTTCTCTCCCAGCCCCCTCTGCCCCATCCCCCCTGCCCTCCTAGCCCAGCAGTAAACCACTAACAATGCCCACCCTCCAAGTCTGGGCTTCCCAGCAAGGCCTTCCAGCCCTCCTCCCACCCCTCTCCCCGCCCCCCTGCCTGGGCTGAGGCATTATCGGTGACCTCATTGGGGCCAGGTGCCAGGCCTGCAGCCCCAGCCGCCGATTTTCAGAATCATCCCCCCCTTGGACCTGAAGGGTCCCGGCACCTCCCCCACCCTCTGATTGCTGCCACCAGCACGGGGTCCCCGAAGCAGGCTCCCGCCCCGACAGCCCAGGCTGGAGCACAGGGGGCTCTGGGCCAGGACCCCCTCGGGGGGCACGTGGGAGGCTGGGTGAGGCTCTCCCCTCTGGAGCCTGACTGGCAGCCAGAGCCAGCGCCGGCTGCGGCCACCGATCCTGGCGCCATCTGGCTGCATCAGGAGATCGGAGGGCATGGAGCAGGCACAGGCCTCCTGGCAGACAGCAGCTCCCTTTACGGGACCTGAGATCCTCGCTGGGCCTGAGCCAGCACCTCCTACCCCGTCGGAATTCTGGGCTTTGCTGCCACCACTGGCACATGAGGTCGTGGGGTCCCGTTCATGACTCCGTGAGAGGGACCCCAGAGGGTCCATCCGGACCTCTCCCCTCCCCTGGCTTCTGGCTTCTCTGGGGGGACCCCCACCCCTAGGACAAGGCTCGGAGGAAGCAGATCCGCCAGGACATCCCTTCCTGGGCCTGGCCCAGGTCCCCCTGAGCTCCTGAGGTGTCCCTCTCCCTGCCTGTCTCCCTCAGTCACCTGTCCCCTCAGCCCTCCCTGCCAGCAGATGCCCCCTGCCCTGTGGGGTCCTCGGGCAGGGTCTCACCCATGTCCATCCAGGCGTGTCGGCCACACACCTGGGGCTGGCCGGCAGCTGCCCCCATCCCACACCACCCCCCTCAGCTGGTCCTCCCCGACCCCCCAGCCCCCGTGTCTGCAGACGCACCGCTGAGCCTGGTTCCTACACCCACAGCCCCGTGGGCGCCCCAGGCCTGAGCGCAGGGCCCGCCCAGACCCCCCACAGGCCCAGCGCTGACCCCACGCCTCTCCCTCCGCAGTCGCTGCTGTTCCTGGGGCTGGTGGCCGCCGCCTGCCTGGGCCTGAACCTCCTCTTCCTCGCGGCTTACCTGGTGTGCGCCTGCTGCTGCCGCCAGGCCAAGCCGCGCCCGTCCTGCTGCGTCACCTGGTCGGCCGTGGTGGCCGGGCTCGTCTGCTGGTGAGTGTCCCTCCGCGCCGGCCCCACATGGCGGCTCGGGGCGGCGTGCGAGAGCGCGAGGGGACGCGGTGGGCGGAAAGTGGGCCTGCCCACCGCGTCCTGCCCTTCCTCGCCCTCCACCATCAGCCCCCCAACAAACCCCAGCGGTTGGTTCGTCCGCTTTCTGGCCACGTCCTCCTGACGGAGCTCCGGGTGCCTCATGGAGAGCCTGCCCCTGGTGGGCCTTGTCCCTTTTCTTGCCAGGCGGCGGGAGTCAGAGGCCTGGAGCGGGCATGGGGCCTCTGCTGTGCCACGTCCCCTGCCCGGCTGAGTATTGGGTGGCACAGGCGAGCAGAGGGCACCTGCTCTCTGAGTCCCTGTCCCCTCCCGGCCGCTGCCTTGAAGCTGATCAGTGACTCTCTCTCATCATTGATGTTTCTACCTATATCTTTTCCCTCCCTCTCTCTGAAATCAATATATATGTGTGTATATATATATATGTATATATGTGTATATATATGTATGTGTGTGTGTGTGTGTGTGTGTATATATATATATATATATATATATATATATATATATATATATATATATATATATATTTAATAACTCCAGAGGGTCAGATCCTGTAAGTAATAATCACCTGCCATTGAGGGGAAAGTACACAGGAGTGTGCAGTGCGCTTAGCGGGTTCTTCATGGTATTTGTGCCGGGCAGGAGGGAGCCAGGGAGAAAGACAGCACTGTACAAGGGAGGGCCCACTGACACACAGGCGGAAGGCGGGCACCCTGACCTGCACTTGTTTTTTTTTAAATATATTTTTATTGATTTTAGAGAGGAAAGGTGAGGGAGAGAAAAATAGAAACATCAATGATGAGAGAGAATCATGGACTGGCTGCCCTCTGCACGCCCCCCACTGGGAGCCTGCAACCCAGGCCTGTGCCCTTGTCCAGAACTGAACCTGGGGCCCTTCAGTCCCCAGGCCAACGCTCTATCCACTGAGCCACACCAGCCAGGGCCTGGCCTGTACTGTTAATGGGAACACTGAGCAGGGTCAAGGCGCCTGGAAGGTTCCTATCACAGCCTCCCAGGACCCCGTCCCGCTCCTGTCATGTTTAAAGAAAGAAGAATCAGTGCATACATGTCACCCCTACCCCCAGGATTGCTGTCATGAATGAACACCCAGGAGGCTGCTTAATGAGGCGGCTCACGGCCCCCAGGGTGTGGGTGAGAAAAGCGCAGTGGGTGACAGAGGCGGGGCCTGAGATGATTTGTTCCGCCTGGAATGCTGGACCAAATCCCACCAGATGCAATTTCACAGAGAGAGAGGCAAAGCTCCCCTATTGGTTAGAACAAAACAAACACCCATTCACCACGCAGGAGGGAGGGGGGACGGGAGGGAGCAGGGACAGGGCTTGGGGGGGATCCTGCGGAGAAACCGGGGCTTGTGAGTACCAGGTGGGGAGAGGGGATCTCAGGGCATCAGCGCCCCCCCCCCCACCTGCCCCTGCCCCGTGCTCAGCGCTGGATGGACAGCCTGGCCCCTCACTCAGGCCATGTTGAGGGGGAGCACTGCCCAGTGAGCGTGGAGCTAGAGGACCTGTGTCTGACCTCAGGTGTTGGACGGGGCGTCTGAGAATCAGAGGCTTATTCCGGGGGACCCAGAGGACACCGGGAGCCAGAAGGGGGCTCCGGCTCAGAGGAAGAAGAGGCTTTCTTCAGCTGGACTCACGGGGCCAGAGCAGGAGGGTTTTCTGCAGCCAGGCTGCCCTGAGCTGTGGAGGAGGCAGCCAGGCCGGGACAGGCTGGCCCTGAAGCCGCCCGCGGAGAGAGCGCCTCAGCTAACGTCAAACCCACCTGCTCTCCCCGGAGAGACCAGCTCTGTTCATAACAGTCAGACCTGAAAGCAACCAGGACTTCCGTCAGTGGGTGACGGGGACCTAAGCTGTGGCCCATCCAGACTCGGCGCCCATAGGAAATGAGCCACCCGCCGGCGTGGGTCAGTGGCCGAGCGTCCACCTGTGAGCCAGGAGACCACGGTTCCATTCCCCGCTACGGCTCATGCCTGGGTTGCGGGCTCCATCCCCAGGGCGGGGCGTGCAGGAGGCAGCCGATCCATGCTTCTCATCACGGATGTTTCTGTCTCCCTCTGCCTTCCTCTCTGAAACCAATAAAAATATATTTAAAAAGAGATGAGCCGTCCCGCCGTGGCAAGCCGGAGGAAGGGGAATGCGCGCGAGTGAGTGAAGGAAGCAGGTCCGAAGAGGCCACGTGCTGTGGGGCCCCCACCACATGGCATTCTGGGAAAGGCAAAGCTCTGGAGGCAGGGAAACACAGGGACGCCAGGGGCTGGGGGAGGGGTGGACAGATTGGACAGAGGGTTCCAGGGCGAGGACCATGCTCTATGTGGTGTTTAATGGAGGACGCATGTCCTCGGACGCTTGTCCACACCCATTGCATGTTCCACACCGAGAGGGAGCCTCATGCACACGTGGACTTTGGGTGACACGACGTGTCCATGTAGGTTCAGTTAGAACCTGTGGCCAGCTCTGGTGGGGGCTGGTGGCAGCAGGGGAATCTGGGAGGGGAGGCAGGAGGTACGTGTGTCACCCTGAACTTTCCGTTCCGTGTTGCTGTGAGCCTAAACTGCTCTAAAAAACACGCATATTCAACAAGGTCTCTGGTGCCACCTCTGACTTCCTTTGGGGTCTTGCCCCTAGTGCCGCGGTGGGCGTTGGTTTCTATGGAAACAGCGAGACCAACGATGGGGTGTACCAGCTGATCTACTCCTTGGAAAACGCGAACCACACCTTCTCCGGGATCGATGCGCTGGTAAGGCTCTGGGCAGTGGGCCGGGCCGGGCCGGGCACAGCGGGGGAGGTCAGTGTGGTCAGAACAAGGGCCCGGTCAGATCCTTCCCATTCAGCTCCGGGGGAAGAGGGGGCGCTGGACTCCATTTGGGGCTGCAGTTGGTCCTGCCAGGAGCGGACAGGCAATTGCTGCTTCTGGGGCGGGCGGGGTGCCAGGGACGTGAGGACCGAAGGAGAAAGGCTGCTGGGAGGGAGGGGAAGTTGACAGAGTGCAAAGGCGTGGGGACAGGGCGGGACAGATCCCAGTCATCTTCAGGAGACGAGGGCAGGGGGGCTGCTGGGAATGTGCCAACCCGCCCCCGCACTCCTCCTCGCTCGGCGGCTGTGCCCGGCCTGGGCCTGTCCGCCCATCCCCCTCAGCACCGCTCCACAGAACTCCAGTCACTATGGGACGGCTCCGGGACTTCCTCCGTTCCCTGGCCGGGATTCTCTTCCGGGGCTGGGCTCCTCCTCCAGGGTCGATGCTGGTGTGTGGCTCATGCGGCTCTTTGGCCCCTTGAGTGTGGCTCTTCCACAAAATACCACGGCCTGGGCGAGTCTATGTTGAAGAAATGGTGTTAGAAGAAGTTTAAGTTTAAAAAATGTGGCTCTCCAAAGAAATTTCAGTCGTCGTACTATGGATGTTTGGCTCTGGTGACTGATAAGTTTGCCGACCATTCTCCTATGGGACCACAGCTCCATCCTATACCCTATGGTACCACAGCTCCATCCTATACCCTATGGGACCACAGCTCCATCCTATACCCTATGGGACCACAGCTCCATCCTATACCCTATGGGACCACAGCTCCATCCTATACCCTATGGGACCACAGCTCCATCCTATACCCTATGGGACCACAGCTCCATCCTATACCCTATGGGACCACAGCTCCATCCTATACCCTATGGGAACACTGCTCCATCCTATACCCTATGGGACCACAGCTCCATCCTATAACCTATGGGAACACTGCTCCATCCTATACCCTATGGGACCACAACTCCATCCTATACCCTATGGGAACACAGCTCCATCCTATATCCTATGGGACCACAGCTCCATCCTATGGGACCACAGCTTCCACTATTTACTAACTGGCCTGTAACCCACCCCAGCCTCTGCCCCTCGGTGGGGGAGCTATTAACTCTGGAACATCCCCCTCTAAGGCCTGGGGTGGCGTGGGGAAGGGTGCTGCAGCAGGCCGGCGCTGGGTCTTTGTTTCTGCATTGCTGTTTCCTAAAGAAGACAGAGGAGAGAGGCAGCCAGGTCCTCGCGTCTGTCTTTGGAGGAGGGATTTAGGAAAAGAGAGAAGTTAACTCGGAGCTGTGGAGGGGAAGTGGCTTCCAACTGACGTTGACAGATCCCGTTCGCAGCCCTGGGCTGTCACAGAACAGGAACGTGAAAATGCCACGGAGTTCACGGTGTGTGTCTCCTCTTGCGTTTCATAACGTGCCTGCGGCCACGTGTGCGTCCATCTTAATGAATTAAAAAGGACAGTTTTCCGGGGTGACGCTTAGTTGCTGTGTTTACTTACACGTGGTTTTCACCCCGCGTGAGGCCGAAAGCCCAGGAAGCCATAAGGGGTGTGCACCTCTGCGCCCCGCCCCGCCCACTCCTCGGCCGGCCACGCCCACTCCTCAGCCGGCCACGCCCACTCCTCGGCCAGTGTGTGAGAACCAGGAACTAGCCGGAACCGAACAAGCCATGGACAAAACAAAACAAAACAAAACGAAACAAAGGGCCTTTCTCCTCCTGGAACCGGGAGCTCAGAGCGCGGAGCGGTGCAGATGTGAAGGCCGCCCCCCTAATCCGGGGTCATCTGCCTCCTGCTGAGCTCCGGCTGTGGGAAGCGCCTGCCCCTTCTCCTGGGTCACCTTTATCTTCCTTCCCGGCCCGGGTTTCACACGTCCGCCCTTCCAGCCAGCCGTGCAGGTCCGGTTAGCGTGACCACCTCAGGACAGCCCCGCTCTGCTTCCCCTCGCGGCCAGCACACCGCCGAGCAGGCCCGCAGGGAGGGAGGGGGGCGCTGGGCTCCGGGGCTGTGTCCCCCGGGGACCCTGGGTCTGCGGTCCTTGTCCTCAAGCCACAGACAGTCCCTGCCATCGCCCCTCCCCCTCGACCTTCGGATCGCAAGTTGCTTCCTTCAGGGTCCGCTCAGCTCCAGGTTCTTGAGGCTCAGCCTGGGGTCTGGAGCGTGTCCCTCCGCCTGCCGGACAGACGTGCAGACAGAGAAGGCGCTGGTCTCCTCCCACCAGGTGTCCAGGCGGCAGGATGGGGTCTGTCTGTTTGTGCAAAGCTCCCTGTCTGCCTTCACGCCAGCGGGGAGCTGCCGCTGGCTGGAATACCAGCATCTTTCTCTCTCGAGGCCTTTCCATCCTGTTTGGGGAATGAACAGTCAGGCGGCAACAGGAACTCTGGGCTCACACAGAGGATTCCTCGCCCCGAAAGAGAATCTGTAATCCCAACGTGTTGAGAGTTTTAGGAGAATCACAGGGAAGCAACAGGGGGATCGTGTGTTTCCCGCCTGGGACTCAGGTGCTGGATCGCAGGGACAGATCCTGGACAGGCCAGGTCGGGACCTGACCCCTGGAGGGAGGGGCCAGAGGGCTGGGTGGGTGATGGGAGCCTCTGTCCTCCGTCTTCCCTCTGAGCAGCAGCCTCCGGAGCCCTGCAGGGCTGGGCGGGCGGGAGGGCTGTGGTGGGCGTAGGTGGAGGTGCACTCACTGGAGCCCAAGCCCCGTCCTCCGCTCCTCCCAGCACTCCTCCGGAATCAGAGTCGGGGTCCGGAGCCGCCCCCTCTGGCTTCCTCCCGCCCCCTGGCCAGACTCCCACCCCGGCCTCTCCCCAGGTGTCCGGAACCACCCAGACGATGGAGGTGGACCTGGCGCGGCACCTGGCCCGGCTCGGCGAGATCTTCGCCGCCCGGAGCGACTACCCCCAGGCCCTGAAGCTGGTGCAGCAGAGGGCGGCCGGCCTCGTCGACCAGCTGGCGGGGGTGCCCGTGTGGACGGAGGTCAGCGCCCAGCTGACCCGGCTGGCCGACCAGACCGGCTACGTGGAGTACTACCGGTGAGGGCCCCGGCAGGGAGGTGCCCCAAGGTCTCCACAAGCCGTTAGCTGAAGTGAGAGGACACGAGGGCTGGCGGGGCGAGGGCTGGGCCTTAGACCAGCCTCCGGGAGGGCGGTGCTCAGCTGGGACCCCAGCCTGGACCTCACAGCTCGGGCTCCCAGCACCGGCTTGCTCACTGGCTGCTGCTGGGTGAAGTACAAGTGGTTGACGGTTCCTCACCTGCCGCCATGTGTGGGGCCAGCGGCCAGGGACATGGGCGCCTCTTTGTCTGCATGGAGCCTCCCCTGATGGTAATGTCTTAGCAAGCCCAGCGTGCCCCCAGCTGGAGCGATGGGGGCTGGGGGACACACACACACCGCCCCCCCCCTCATTTGCCATACTCGGTGCAAGCTCATCCCTACGTCACCTGTTCTTTGGGGCCCAGTGATGTGTCCCCTGCCCCCCCACTCCTCAGACACCGGGCCCAACACGCTGGGCACTCACCGGTCAGCCAGAGGGTCTAGAGAAGGTCCCCCTGGGAGAGCCCGGGAGGGCGGCAGCCGTCTGGCTGAGTGTCTCCCGGCTGAAGGAGCACCCACTCATGAAGTCCCTGCACCCGGGCCCGGCACGGAGTAGGCTGGAGGGCGGAGCAGATAAATGAGTCCTGACCAAGAGGTGTCACCTCTTTGGACCCCCTTCTCCCTCCCCACCCATTGGCTCCTTTTCAAGCCATTTGCAAAGGTCACCGCCTTTAGCCCGAGTTGCACCATCTACTCTGGCTTTCTGGATTCATTTCCCCTTTATGGGAAAGCCCCTCCCCTGGCTGAGAAGCCAGAGACCTCCGCACCCCTGGCTCTCACCTCCCTCGGGGCAGGGCCCTGCTGAGAGGCAACACATGAGGTCTTGGCTCCAGGTAGCACCCCGCCCCCAGACCCTCCCTGCAGCCGTCCAGCCCCTGCCCTAGATGGAGGATCCTGTGCAGCAGCGCCTTTCTTCCTGGTGACAGACTGCCACCTCTGAGGACTGGCTGTGACCCGTGACCCCAAACAGAGGCCGCTGATCCGTCCTGGGACGGAGAGACATTCACTGGCTGAGCCTCCACAGCCTTTTTGTCATGCGGGGTCAGGGGAGTCAGGCGGTTGCAGCCAGCTTTCTCCGAGAGGACCTAGCAGAGGGCATATCTAAAGGAGCTTATTTTTAAGGTAGTTTTCTTAAAAGTGGGAGAGGTGGGCCCTAACTGGTTCAGCTCAGTGGATACAGAGTCGGCCTATGGACTGAAGGGTCCCAGGTTCAATTCCGGTCAAGGGCATGTACCTTGGTTGCAGGCACATCCCCAGTAGGGGGTGTGCAGGAGGCAGCTGATCTATGTTTCTCTTACATTGATGTTTCTAACTCTCTATCCCTCTCTCTCCCTCTCTGTAAAAAATCAATAAAATGCATATAAATAAATATAAATAGATAGATAGATAGATAAAAGTGGGTGGAGGAGCGTGGTGCCAACTGCCCAGGAGCTATTTCAATCTGGGTGATTGACAGGGACCCCTAGAACTCCCGCCCCCAATTCCCACCCCTTGGGCAGCAGAGGTCTCCTCGGGGTTAGTGCCTGCAGCCCCTGAGCCCTGAGGATGGCCTGTCCCTTGTCCCATCTTCCGCTGTTGCTCGCTCCTTCTCTCACCCGCTCCTTCTCTCACCCGCTCTTCTCACTGAGCGGCTCTGGGCGCTCTCTGTCTGTTCTTGGCTGACCGGCCTTAGGGCTGGGGCTCCAGGCAGCCTCCCCCTCTCTGCCTTCCGGACGGTGCAGAGCACGGCCATCCAGCTCAGCAGACATCCCTCAGCACTCCTGCCCACGCACTGGAGGCCTGACAAGCCCGCACAGACGGCCTTGTGACGGAGTGAGCCCAGGAGTGAACCGGCGGAGGCCGGATGTGGGCGGGGCCATGGGAGTCAGGGCTGGCCGCTTCTTGGAGAGCCTTGAGCCCCGTCCGTCCTCCGTTGGAAATACAAACCCAGGCCATCCCCCACTCCTCTGGGAAGATGCATCCGCCTCGCGGAGCTGTTTCCAGGAACCGCATGCGGCGGGAGGCGAGGCTGCAGAACCAGGGGTTGAGCTCGGTCCTGGAGAGTGAGCCGGAAGCAATCCTGACCTGATTTCCTGCCGATGGGGAGGGAAGCCGCGAGAAACCTTCTGATTTGAAACATGAAGCCAGGACTTTGAGAGGGGCCTGGTGGCTGGCCTCTCTCTCTCTCTCTTTCTCTCTCTCTCTCCCTCTCTCTATATATATATACACACACACACACGGGAGAAAGGGATAGAAACATCAATGGTGAGAGAAGCATTGATCAGCTGCCTCCTGCACGCCGCACACTGGGGACTGAGCCTGCATCCTGGGCATGTGCCCTGACCGGGAATCAAACCATGACCTCCTGGTTCATGGGTCGATGCTCAACCCACTGAGCCACACCATCCAGACATGGCCTTGTCTCCTGTAGGAAGGTTGGAGAGTTGGGGAACTCCTGGGCCCGGCTCCCTTGCTGCCGGCCTCAGTTTCCCAATCTGTGAGTGGGGATCCTAACACCAGATGGTCCCCAGGTCCTTCTGGCTCTGACTCTGATTCTGAGAAAGCTGGCTCCTGATGGCCTCGTCCTGCAGTCTCCCCCAGAGCCTCCGCCTCCATTTCTGGGCGCCACAGGCACCTGCCGGTCTGCCCCACTCTGTGCCGGGGGTGTTTCGATCGGAGGGTCTCCATTCACAAAGGCAGGAAGAACCACACTTGGCTGCCACGCCTCCAGCGAGCTCCCTCCCCCTCGGAACCCTTTTGTCACTTTCTCCCGGCTCCGGCCCACTTCCTGCCCCGTATACACGCCAGCCCTCTCACCCTCCTTGGGTACCAGTGAAGCAGGAAACCAGCGCTGGAGAGGAGGGGTCCCTGAATTTATTTGGCTCCGACATCGAGGAAAAAAATGAGCAGGAAGCTTCCCTGTGGGCACTAGGAGAAGGCCCTCCAGGGCCCACCCCGCCCCCGGCAGTGGTACAGCGAAGGCTCGGTGGGCCTGGGGCTGCTGGTCAGGCCCCCCATTGGGGAGTTGTGCCCTGCTCCCCCTGACCATCCCTCGCACCCTCCCCACTCCCCTAGGTGGCTTTCCTACCTCCTGCTCTTCATCCTGGACTTGGCCGTCTGCCTCTTCGCCTGCGTGGGCCTGGCCAAGCGCTCCAGGTGCCTCCTGGCCTTGTGAGTAGCCCGGCCTGTGGGCCTGGGACAAAGATCGGGGCGAGCAGGGGGGGTGGCGGGGCCACCAGCAGAGAGAAGGGGACCCCCGTCAGGCTCGAAGGAGGTGGTAGGAGCAACAGCCTGCAGCCGCCTCCTCCCCTGCTCAGCGCCCAGCCAGGAGGGGGCGGCAGCCACCTTGTTATCTGGACCCCAAGCAAGGGCTAGGCTTTCCCCTCTATGTCCCCCACCGGGGCCTGCCCAGGCCTGAGCCTCCCCCCAGCACCTCCTCCCTAGCCAGGACCCACCCCTGTCTCCAGCTCAGCCACCTACGTCCCAGGGGTGGGCCCTTCTCCCTGTCCCGGCAGTCAGCGGGGCCCATGGCAGGGCAGGGACCAAGACTCGCGGCTCAGGGAGGGCAAGTTCATGCCAAGAAGAAGGGCGCTGAGGTTGGTGGGGTATCAGCCATCAGGGGGTCCCCTGTCTGCCATTGCCTGGACCCCACCGCTGTGCCTCTCTCCCAGGCTGCTGTGCTGTGGGCTGCTGGCCGTGGTCCTCAGCTGGACGTCCCTGGCTGCCGACGCCGTCGCAGCCGTGGTGAGTGGGGGTGAGTGGGGGGGACTCGCCTGACCAGGACCTGCTGAGGTGGGTGGTACATCAGCGTGTCCCGCCCAGCGCCCCCAGGCCAGGTCGGCTTCCGATCTCTGTCCCTAAGCTAGAACCCCAGAATCTGAGAGCTGAAGGGCCTTAGATCCCCTGCACCAGCCCCCACCCCCTCACGCTTCAGGGGGGACACAGGCCCAGGGAGAGGAGGCTTCCCTAGGATCCTGAGGCGGTTAGCCAAGGTGATAAAAAGACAGCGGGAGCCTGTCCTTTCCCCCACCCGGCCGGGCCCAGCCACGGCTTACTGCTCGTGAGGACGTGCAGGGTGAGAGGTGACGGGAGGGACGGGTGGGGTCTGGCCCTCGGCTGGCGGAGCCCCCTGGCCTCCAGCCCTCTGCCCTCGGCGGCACAGCCTTGGGCCCTGGGACGTGGCATTGAACTTGCCTCTGTCCCCTTCCCTCCCACCCGGTCTGGCTCCCAGCGATGCATGTGTGTGGATGTGGCACCTCAAAATGTTAGAAACTAAAATACAGGGTCGGGGCACCTCCTATGCAGATGCTCGGTCTTTAATAGATCTGGCGTCTGAGTTAAGCTGCGTGCGTGAGTTCTTCACTCATTCACTCATTCACTCCTCATTCACTCATTCATCTGGCTGTTGTCTGGCTCCGTGGCAGCCAGTGGGCCGGTGCCATGTCTGTTCCTCACTAAGTGGCAGGAGAAAGGCTGGTGGGATATCTGCACCCCCATGTGGATGGGTGCCGCGGAGGTGCCCGCTGTGTGTGTGGCGGGGGGGGGGGGGGGGGGAGGCAGGATTTACCAGGGGGTTCAGGGAGCCCCTCGCTGATTCGAGGGCCCCAGCGACCTGGACAGAAAGGAACGGGCTCCTGCCCGGAGCCCTGTACCCAGACTTACGCCCAGGGGCTCAGGGCTGGCCGCTCGCTCACGGGACCCAGAGAATGAACGCCGAGTGCTGCTGGGGCGGAGCTGGCCGGAAGGCAGAGGAGGCGGGCAGCTCCCGTTGGGGCTTGTTCCCCCAGAGGGAGAGCTGGACAGGCGCCAGCATGTGTCCCAAGGTGGGGGGCCCCTCAGACACAGGGAAGGGCAGGTCAGATGGCACACGTCATGCTCCAAGGCATCCTGACGCCATGGGGATGGGGGAGGTGGGGAGGGGGCTGTGTATAGTCAGGAGAGTGGCTGCTGGCCAGGGCAACACGCACCACTGCCAGCCCACCGCCTCCCCTCCGGACGGTGTGAGCACAGGGAAGCTCACACATGCAGTGCATGCTGGGGCCTCCTCCCCCACCCCCCCCAGCCTCTGCCCCAGGAGCAGCAGCAGCCAGCGTGCCCCCTGAAGCTGCCCTGTGGGAGGCAGCTTCCTCCCGGCTCCTCCCCGGCTGCAGCATCCGGGGAGCCCAGCGGTGATTTACAGTCTCTGGGCCGGGTGCCTGGGGTGCAGGGTTGCAGAGAGAAAGGCCATTTCCCTGACTGGCATAGTCAGGCCCTGGGTGCCAGAGCCCCTGAATGAGCCTTTGATTGGCTGCACATCCTGCTGCATTGTAAACGGAAGCGGGGGAAGCGGGGTGAGGAGGAGCCGGACGGGGAGGCGGGCGGCCAAGGCTGCTGTGGTCCTCTTTGTGTGGCCGCCCTGCCCCCGCGCTCCGAGGCCTGGCTTCTGTTTGTGGGTTGTTTTTGGAGCTGTGGGGCCAGAGAACTGACACGGTGCCCCCCATCACCCACCCCCTCTGCCTTTTCTGTCCCCTGAAGGATCTCCCCAAGGAGGCAAGGGGCAGTAGGAGGTTTGGCTGCACAGCACCACTGATTTGAGGGGAGCTTCCCGGAAATCTGGGCACTCCTTCCCCGCATGGGCCCCTGGAAGGTCACTGAGGCTCTCCTGGCCTCAGCCTTCTCCTCTGTAAAATGGGGAGAATCCTAGCCCTTGCCCTAGAGGATGGTTTGTTGGTGGGATGATGGGTGGTTAATCCATGGGATGGGGGAAGGAGGGGGTATATAACACATGCTCACTTAATGGCAGTTTCCACTGGTTACCACTGTGTTGTCATGTGAGGGTCCCAGGCTGACTCCTTTGGAGTCGGGAGCTGCCTGCAGGCTCAGCCACCAGCTGGGCCCTGGGTGGCTTCTCCCCCCGCCCCAGCTGTGCTCGGCCCCTTTCCCTCCCCTCCCATCCCCGTCCCCACTGCGTGGCCAGTGCATACACAGGCCCCTGTCCTGGTGACAGACACGGGGAGTCCTCCTGGCCGGATCGGGGAGGCAGGGACGAGAAGGCCACATCCCTGGCAGAGCTTCTGACAGGGCCTCCTGCCCCGTCTTTGGAACTTCTCGGGGGTGACCCAACAAAGATGGTAGCCTCGCTCTCTCCCCACCCCCCCCCCAACCCCCTCTGGCTGGCTCCCCTCCTTCTGCCCCTCCCGTGACAGGGCGGGGTGCCTGGGCCTTGCTGGTCACCAGCCAGGCCATGCAGTGGGTCATCCGTGGCAGAGCCTGGAGCTTGTCCTCTGACTCCCAGCCCCCCAAGTCTTCCCGAGCAGGCCCCGCCCCCAAAAGCACAAAGACGGATTCAGCACCAGCATCCTTCTTTAGAGGGTCCAGGGAAGGCTCCCCGGATTGACACCCCGGAGGGTGTGGGACCTGGGAACAGCAAGACAAACAATGAAACAGATGAGCAAGGGGGCCCTGGTGCAAATGACCCAGCACCCACCCCGCAGCCGCCGTGGCCCCAGCTCGCCAGGGTCCCTCCCGGAGGAGGCATCGGAGACTTGGAGGCTTGGTGGACATTAGTTCATAAAGGGAATGTTCTAGGCAAGGCGCCTGCAACAGAGCTAGGAAGGGCAGAGGCAGGACTCAAACGGGGCTCCTCCCAGGGCCCGAGAGTTGTGACTTGGCCCCGCCCCTCCGTCTCTCCCTGGCTTAGGGCACCAGTGACTTCTGCGCGGCTCCCGACAGCTTCATCCTGAACATCACGGAGGGCCAGCCTAGCACAGGTAACCAGCCTGCGGGCCTCCGTGGTCAGAGCTGCCTGGTCAGCCAGGCTGTGCCTCTACTTACCTGTTTCAGCCCTGTGGTCCCCAGTCTCTCCCAAACCCCACACTTCCAGCACCAGCTGGGCCTCCTTCAGAGGTCCTCCTCCTCCGTTTCTTTTTGTTATTTGTTTTTATTGATCTCAGAGAGGGAGGGAGAGGGAGGGAGAGATAGGATCATCAGTGATGAGAGAGAATCACTGATCGGTTGCCTCCTGCGCACACCCCCACCGACACTGAGCTGGGGATCCCCCGTCCTGTGCCCCGACTAGGAATCAAACTGTGACCTCCTGGTTCACCAATGGATGCTCAACCACTGAGCAACACCAGCCGAGCTGGGCCTTTTCTGAGAACCTGCCTTCTTGGGGAGCTTGGGGGTGGCTCCGCCTCGGAGGATGGACGAGGGCCTGGTCCCTTTCCTGACCTGGTCTTTGCCTTGCAGAGGTGACCCGTTACTACCTGTACTGCAATCAGAGCGTCAGCAGCCCCTTCCAGCAGGTACTGCGCCCGCCCAGCCCTCCCCCTGCCCACAGTCCCCCCTCGTGGGCCCCCGGCCCCAGCACTGACCGGGCAGGGGGAGGCGGCCGGGTGTCCTTTGCTTCGCTGTGGTCCTCTGAAGGGGACAGTGCTCTCGGTCAGCATCCTCCAGGTCACAGTAGACCCAGGGCGAGGTTGGCGTGCAGATGCAGCGAAGTGGGTCTGGGGGGGAGGAGGTCCAAGAGTCGGCATCTCTTTCAGGCCCCTAGGCCAGGCCGGCGCTGCTGGTCCGAGGACCATCCTCTGAGCAGCAAGAAGCAAGAGGACCCTGCAGCTCCCAAGGAGCCGGGGGATGAGAGGGAGGTTCCTGTGGGCGGGAAGGGCCTTAGCCAGGGGTGAGCGTGCAGAGGCAGCCCGGAGAGGGGTGCTACGGGGGAACCGCCCTCCGCAGCGGGGGGGGCCTGGGGAGTGACCCTCACCGCGCGGCCGGGTCTCTCCTGGGCAGGCGCTGACCGTCTTCCAGCGCTCGCTGACCGCCATGCAGTTCCAGGTGGCGGGCCTGCTGCGCTTCGCCGTGCCCGTGTTCCCCACGGCGAAGGTGAGGCAGTCTCCCCAGCGCCCACGCAGAGGAGGGAGAGCCCGGGGCCAGGGCCTCAGGGAGCCGGGCGGTGGGCAGGTGCTCCCCCTGGAGTCTGGCCCCTGTGGCTTCAGAGGCCTCTGTGCACCACCCGCTGCTGTGGGTGATCCTCGCCACAAGCCCCGCCCCCACCGCTCAGTCTCTGCCTGTCTTTCTGTCCATCTGTCTGTCTGCAGGAGGATCTGCTCAGCATCCAGCTCCTGCTAAACTCCTCCGAGTCCAGCCTCCACCAGCTGACAGCCTTGTTGGACTGCCGAGGGCTGCACAAGGTGCTGCTTGGCCCCGGGGGCCGTGCGTGGGGTGGGAGCCACATTTTCCCAGAGCAGCCAGGAGGGGCTTAGAGGAGAGATTGCCCGGGGATGGGGAGGAAGCCGGGCAATGGGCAGGTGGGAGAGATACCTGGCTGCTTGGTTCTCTCCAGCAGCTGAGACAGGGAGACTCGGTGAAAGTACCAGGGGGCGAGCTGGCAGCACTGGGTCACGTCACCTCTAGGGTACTGGGGACCCTGACCTCGGGGAGGGCGGCCGCTCCCCACTGTCCACACTCCCGGCCACCTGGTCGTCCCGTCCATCTCCCTGGGTTGCAAGTGGGCATCCCAGGCCCACGGCCAGGGTCAGCTCCTGGGATGGGAACTCAGACATGATGCAGGGAACACACTGGGATCGTGTCGGCAGCTTTCACATCCCGGGGCGGGGGGCGGGGGGCAGGGGGGAGCAAAGAGTCATCGTGCCGGTCCAGGCCGAGGGAGAGGGGCTTCCGGGGCCAAGCCCAGCCCCCAGGCCGTGCCCGCTCCCGTCCAGCTGCGCGTCCCCTCCCGCAGGACTACCTGGACGCCCTGGCCGGCGTCTGCTACGACGGCATCGAGGGCCTGCTCTTCCTGGGCCTCTTCTCCCTCCTGGCCGCCCTGGCCTTCTCCACCATGGTCCGCGCGGGGCCGCGGGCCTGGAAGCGCTCTCCCGCCAGGTGGGCTGCCCGGAGGGGGCCTCCCGGGGGGCTGCTCTGACGGAGCTCAGAGCTGACCACCCGGGATGGACAGGAACGGCGGAGGGCACGGGCACTCCCCCCCAGCAGGCCCCTGGGTTGGTTTCTGCAGAAGGAGCTGGGGCGGGAGTGGGTCTGAGGACGGTGACAGCATCGCACCCCCACCTGGCATCCCTTGCTGGTCCTCTCTTCCTCTGCAGGCCTCTGCAGTGGGACATGAATGAGGGGGGTTTCCCTGCTGGGAGGGGTGCCCCAGGACACCAGGAAGCAGAGGTGGTAGCACTGCTCAGCGCCCGCCTGTAGAATCTTGAGGAGGTAGACAGAGAAGAGATGGAAGGTCCGAGGAGAGGAAGCAGCTTAGGGAGACTCCGTGGTCAGCATGGCGGGCTGCCTGGAGGCAGCGGCTGTGAAGTTGGGATCAGGGCTGAGGAGCGTGTTTCAGGGGAAAGTCAAGGACGCGGCTGTGGCCGGAGGGCGAGTCCTGGGAGGAAAGACGGGGGAGCCGGCCTCGCCCCTCACGACGGGCGGGCGGGCCGCCTCCTGTGTCGTTCTAGGGACAGAGACTACAACGACATCGACGACGACGACCCCTTCAACCCCCAGGCCCGGCGCATCGCGGGCTACCTCCCGGCGCGGGGCCGGCTGCCCAGCTTCTGCAGCTACAGCGGCAGCCTGGACAGCCAGCCCGGCCCACCGCCGGCCCAGGCGCTCTCCAACGCGCCGGTCTCCGAGTACATGTACGGCAGGGCCCCTGGCCCCCCACCCCACCCCGGGCAGCCTCGCCCACAGGGAGATAGGTCCGCCGGTCCCAGAGGCCGAGGGATCCCCTCCCCGGAGCCCTGGGGTGCTGGCAGGAAGGCCCCAGGAGCAGCTAGTCACATGACCCCTGCATAGCCCCGTGTGCGGAGGGAAGAACCCACTGTCGGTGGGTCTCAGGCCGAGAATCTGCATTTCCCCAGGCCACGCTGCCCCTGGGCCCTGCCGCTCACCGAGGCCTATTCCCCGGGCCCCCCCCCCACACACACACACACTCAGCTTCCTGCCCACACTCCCTCGCGCTCTCCATGGTCCGTAGGCACGCCCATGGGACCCTCCTTCCCCGCGCCCGCCCCCCTGAGCACTCCTCTCGGCCCTGCAGGAACCAGGCTGCGCTGTTCGGCGGGAACCCGCGCTACGAGAACACACCGCTCATCGGGAGAGGCTCGCCGCCGCCCACGGTAACGGGGTCCCCCAGCAGGCAGGGTGCGGAGGGCTCCGGGCAGGCGTCTGTCCGGTTAGGGCTGCACCTGCCCGTCCAGTAGGTGAACTAGGAGCCCTGGCGTCCCGGGACCTGGGATCTGTGGCGCTGAGACCAGGATGCTCAGGGGCCCTCGGGGATGCTGCTGCAGGAAGTGCCCCGGATACTTAGGGACCTGCAGGGAGGGGCGGGCGCCCCAATTACGGCCACACAGCTGGCTGGCCCGGCTCCCGCTCCCTCAGAAATTCCCGGCACCTTCCCGAGTACAGCGTCCGGTTTAGCTGGTGACGCGTCTGACTCTGTGCTGCTGCCGCCTCTCCCCTCTCTCCCCCAGTACTCTCCCAGCATGCGGGCCACCTACCTGTCCGTCGGGGACCAGCACCTGCGGCACTACGGGAATGAGTTTCCAGCCTAGCTCCCAGAGGCGCCTGCCGCCTCCGACCGGCGCCGTTTGGGATTGGTTCGCCTGGAAGCTGCGTGTCATTCATAGAAGCCAAAGGCCTCTGGGGACCACCTGCGGGATGGCAGGGCCGGACGGCGCCCGGGCCTGGCTGGGACCCTGACCAAAACCGCAGGCAGACAGACGGAGGGCCCGCCACCTGGACCGGCCTCTCCCTCCTCTCCTGTCCCCCAGCTGCTGGCTGCCCCTACCCGGGAGCCTGGATCCCGCCCTCGCCGGGTGGGGAATGACAATGACAGCGAGGAAGGCCCGGCTCAGGCCCGAGGGTCCCACTGCCAGCCCTGTGCCTCCTGCGTGCATTTTCCTGCAGGCAAACCTGGAAGCGCTGATCGGGAGATGCTTGCGGGAAGGCGATGTCCCCGATGAGACCGTCTCCCAGGGCCTGGGGGCCTCTTCCTGGGCCTCAGAGAAGGTGCTGGAGCCCTGCCTAGGAGGGCTGCTGCCGCTCGCTCGGGCCTGGCAGCTCTGCAGTGACAGCGGGTGGGAATGGGGTGACAGCCCGCTCCGTCCCCGGCCTTTCCGCAGTCATTGGTCGCATCACCTCCCTTCCAGCGCCATGCTGGAAGTGATGCTGGGAGTGCGTTCACGCCGACAGGAAATCGCGGACACTTTGAAAGAGACTAACTCTCCTTTCCCCAGCGTTTTAAATACGTGGATTCGCCAAAGAATTGAGCCTCAGGGCGCAGATTTCACAGTCCATCCGGCTCCGTCCTCACCCCTGGTTTGGATCCCGTTCCTTTTCGGGTCTTGCTGACACTGCCAGGACCTAGGGGAGGAGGGAGGGGGGATTTTTAAACAAAATAAAGATCAGTGAGACCTCCTGCCCTAAGCTGCTGTGTGATGGCCCTTTAAGGGGGAAGGAAGGACAAACAGCATGAATGGCGTCCACCCAGGGGAACGGCCGGCATGGGCCAGTGTTCTCCCTTTTGTCTTCAGGCGAGTTTGTCTGGAAAGGTTTTAGCAAAGCTGGACAACTGTCGTCTTCCTTGCCACCCCCACCACCCTATCCGCACCCCACCCCCTTGTCCCAGGCCCTGTGCTCCCCGCTGGTGAGAAGGCACTAAACCAGGAGAAAACACCCACGGTTCTGCCTGCGGAGGAGCCAGGGTTAGGGTCTTGGGTGCCGCCGACATCCTGCCAACTCTCAGTGCCCAGTGCTCCCACGGCCTCCCACGCCAAAGCAGGGACATGGGTGCCGGGCTTGGGGCGAGGCTCCAGTTGCGTTTTGGAAGAGCCACCTTCTCGTCAAACACGGACAGCAGAGCGGTTCTCAAGCCCCCAGGACAGATGGGGCCACGGGGCAGCCAGGACTCTCAGCATTAACCTCTGGGCCGTGCACCATAGACACCGTCGGTGGCCACGTCCTGTGCGGATGGAGACGGCGACGGCAGGCTGCACGGAGGACTAATGCATGCAGACCACACGAGGAGGTCCCTCTGCCTGGTCCACGTGCGCCCCCCTGGGCGGCCAATAAACCGCTTGTCCTAGAGTGTCTGCTCCGTGTCTGCCCTCCTTGGCGGTGGAGGAAGGAGGGGGCTGGTGGGGCTGGAGGGCCTCCGGGCACATTTCAGGGGCAAAGTCAGTCTTTGGGTTGAAAGATGGGGCTACTGCCCCAGCTGGCATGGCTCAGCGGATAGAGTGTCGGCTTGAGGTTTGATTCCCACCAAGGGTACATGCCTGGATTGTGAGCTTGATCCCCAGGGGGGGGGGGGGTGTGTGGAAGGTGGCTGATTGATGATTCTCTCTCATCATTGATGTTTCCATCCCTCCTCCCTTCCTCTTTGAAATAAAGAAATATATATTTTTTAAAAAGAAAGAAAGAAAGATGGGGCTATTGAGAAGGCCACGGGCCCTCCCCTCGCTACCATCACACTCAGACCCCGTGCCTGCACCCCCCCCCCCCCCTTCAGCTTCCCCGGAAAGGGCTCTGCTCTTCCTGTCGCTAAGAATGAGGAGCATGTGAGACGCCTGCAGGGCACCAGGGCTGCCCCACGTGTTTCTGTTCGTTGCTGGTGAGACCTCAGTAACTTTGCGGGCCATCATTTTGCAAACGGGCCACCAGAGAGGGTAACTGGGAGCGAGGGCCAACCCAGAAGTCAGGCTGGGGGCCTCCGTGCCACGCTATGAGCACGTATGTTCATGAAGATGTCATTTTACATGTGTGAGACTAACATGCCACCACCAACGGTTACAACTAGGAAATGAATCGGCAGAGTGGCTGCATTCAAGGTGAACGCAAAACAACGCTTGCATTTCAACAATGAACTACTTGTTTTCATCCTCTGAAAAACTTGTTTTCATTCTCTTGACAATGGCACCTGCACAGAACACTGGGAAGGAGGGAAAGGGGGTGTCAGTGACCAGTGTTGGCAGTCTCCGGTCTCCGCTCCGGAAGTGGTCTGCTTCTTACTTCCGGATGATTTGTCTGGAACCTATTCGCCTCTGACCGCACAAAACCACCTCGGTGGGCTTTCAGATGCTCCTCCCCAGCCCCCAGTATCCACCCCAGAGTGCTCCGAGAAGCCCGTGGAAGCTTAGGGGCTGATCTTTGGTTGGTGTGGTGGGCAAAGTGACATCTCGTTGGGAACTGTGTTGCCCAGCCCAGTTCAAGGCAGGTGGGTGGTGGTGAAGGCATACGTGGAGAAGTTGGAGAGTTGGGAAGGGGGTGGGGGAGGCACGAAGGATGCATCCACCCCCCAAATGCCTTTCTTCCACCATCACACCCCCCCCCCCTTGCTCACACCATGCTCCCTCCCCCCAATCTGGAATGCTCTCCTTTGCCCTGCAACTCACAACCACTGTTCAAGGCCTGGTTCCCGCCCCAAACCCCCACTTGGAGGACACACCCCTTGTCCCCCTGAGCCCACATCTCTAGCGCCTTCCCCCCGAGTTCAGGTCCGCCCAGTCCCCTCGGGGGAAGTACAGACCTGGCACTGGTCAGGCACCAGAGCCGCCATCAGTACGGGCTGGCCACACATGCATCATCTCAGCTGACCCTCCCCGTTCCCCTGAGGAATGACTGTCCCCCCGCTTTGCAGAAGAGGAAGGCTGAGTCTTAGAAAAGGAAAGTAACTTGCTCCCAAGGTTATGCGATTCGTAACTGGCCTTAGCTGGGGTTCTAATGCATGCCTTCCAGCCCCAAGTTTTATATGATCTCACTTCATTACCTTGATACCAAGAGAAATGCCATTGCATCAATTCATTCGGTGAACACTCAGCGCCTGCTTAGCCCCTCCTTCTGTCCAGCCCCTCCTTTCCACTGTGGCCGGTTTGGGTCAGACTGAGTATTCTTACACGATGAGGTATTGGGGGGGGGGGGGGGGGGGTTGGCAGAAGAGGGGAGGCTGGGGTTATAATTCCCACTTAGTGGATGAAGGTCACTGAGCGATGGAGTGGTCAAACTCCTGCCAGATCACAAGCAAATAACTAGCAGAGCCGGGCCTCCCCAGCCTGGGCTCCGGACCCCGGGGGCACTGCCAACACACTGGCGTTTCCTCCGGATCCTGCCCAGGGCACGAAGGTAAACTTGGACCAGCGCCTTGGCAAGCCCCTGCCAACGTTTCTGTTCCCGGTGTTTGGCTAACTTGTTGGTTATTTCCCTCCTCACCCTGCAGACCTCCAGATCAGGGAGCAGGGATCCGCTGCGCCTCCTACCGGCCGGATCGGGAAGGTCACGGGCTCCCGCTCGCCTCCGCGCGGTCCCGCGTCCCCAGCCCGGCCAGGGTTGCCAGGCAACGGGTAAACTCCGCGCTGGGAGCCGTTTGAGAGGCGCAGGAGCGGGCACCGCGGCTGGGGCGCTTCCCGGGGGCAGCAGGAGCGGGCCCAGGGTAAGGGCTGGCGGGGAGGAGGTCGGCGGGGAGACAAGTGGAGAGGGAAGGCGGGAGGCACGCCCCCACCCAAAATAATAATCTCCGATAGGGCGAGCAACTCCTGGGATGGGGGTGGGGGGGCGTCCCCCTGGGGTGGCTCTGCCCAGTGGTGGTGCCAGGAATAGCGCTCTTAGGGAGCCCACTCGGTTGGTCCTCGCTGCCCTCACTACCTCCGAGTCACAGGGCCCTGCAAGGTCTGAACACCTTGCCCCCTGTGCCCTCCGCTCCCAGTCCGCTGGCCCTGACGCCCTCTGTCTGCTGGCGGGGTGGGTAGCGGGGGAACCAGAGGGTTTGCAGCGGAATGGAGCGGAAGCACCGCCGGGGTTGGGAATGGAGCGCAAACACCGCCGGGGCTGCGGTGGCCGGAGGACGGGCAGGCGGGGCGGAGAGCTTGCTGATGAGAATGGAGGGGAGGGAGCGTACAGTGACGGGGCACCTGCTGGGTGTGTGTGTGTGGGGGGGGGGGGGGCGGTAAGTGCACCATTTCTGCTCTTCCCCTTCAGAGCCGGGTCCTGTCTGTCTGTTTGTCTGTCTGGACTTAAGTACCGTGACCTTCGACCAGGTGCTTAACCTCTCCCGGCATCAGCTTCTTGGCCTGTAGAATGAGAATTGTGGTAGCTGTTTTGGGGGCGCTGGTGGGGGTTCGCAGCGCCTGGGACCCAGTCGGTCTTGGCAGATTTGGGCTCCAAGCCCTTTATCAGGCTTGTGATTTGCAAGGACGTCCTTCACGTCTGTGCCTAGTCTTCGTGTTGTCGGAAGTGCAAAGGTTTTCATTCCTAATGAAGTCCAAGTTATTGTGTTTTTCTTTTATGGGCTGTGCTTTTGATGCCATATTTAGGAAATCTTATCCAAAACAAGCCTATCTTGATCAGGGTCAGGATGGTTTCGCTCCGTGTCCTCCCCCTGTGGTGATGCGGTGTTTGCTCTCTCACTTATGCCCCTGACCCCTTTTGAGCTCATTGTTGAGTGTGGTATGAGGTCAGGGTTTGTAATCATTCTTTGCAGGTCAGGGCCCAGTTACCCAAGCTCCATTTTCGTGCTCTGATAGCTTATGAGATGCGTTGGTAATTTTACCAAAAATCAGTTGACCATAAATACAAAGGTTTTTATTTCTGAATTCTCGATTTCACTCCATCTATCCTATCTAATAAAAGAGTAATATGCAAATTAACCATCACCCCGCTATACCCACAAGCCACACCTACCAGCCATGCCTACCAGCCCATCAGAGCGAATATGCAAATTAACCCCAACCAAGATGGCTGCGGCCGCAGAGAGCAGGAGGGAGGCTTGGGTTTCCCCGGCAATGGAGGAAGCCAAGCTTTCCACACACTCTGGCGGGCCCAGGTCTCCTCCACTCAAGGGTACAAAGTTTCAATTATAGAAGGTAAATAAATTCCGACAGAAATGGACAAATCCCTTGAACCCCTGCCCTCCACCAGATGGGGAGCCTGGAGCCGGGCCCAGTGAGGCCTAGGGGGACAGGAAGTGGCCAGGCGGGGTCCCTCTCACCAAACACCGCCCTCCCACTCCTGCAGCTGCTGGCACCATGGAGATCGTGTACGTGTACGTCAAGAAGCGCAGCGAGTTCGGCAAGCAATGCAACTTCTCGGACCGCCTGGCGGAGCTGCACATCGACATCCCGCCCAACCCCGAGCTGGCGGAGCAGTTCATGGCGCGGAACCCCGTGGACACGGGCATCCAGTGCTCCACCAGCATGTCGGAGCATGAGGTGGGGGTCTGGTCCAGGTCACTCCATCCACCTGGAGGCCGGGTAGCAGGGCCCAGGGCGGATGCCAGAGGGCGAGGGCAGGATGGCACCTGGGCAAGTGCCCTACCAGGAATCGAACCAGTGATCTCTTGCTTCTTGGGTCCAAACCCATTCATTGAGCCACACCTGCTGGATGCACTATTGTTTTTAATTTTTGAATCAATTACAGATGTCCCCCATGTTCCTGCTCCCCGCTCCCCCTTTGCCTCCCTCTGCTCTGCCCCCTTCCTGTGGGCCCTTACTGGTGCAACTCAGAAGGGGATTTTCCTTGGCTTCTGGCATCAGCTGCAAAGATGGGGTACTTCCACCCAGGGCCACTTCCACACACGGCTGCCTGTGACCCCCTGCGGGTCACTGACCGCCTTCCCGGTGCCCGAAAAGCGTGTGGCTTTGGCCAGGCACCCCCTCGGTCCATGGGGCTTGGGACCCCGGCGCGCGGAAGTGGCTGATGCTCACACCAGGGCTGGGGTTTCTCCCCTGGGGCTCTCTCTCCAGGCCAACACAGAGCGATTCGAGATGGAGACCCGGGGCGTCAACCACGTGGAGGGGGGTTGGCCCAAGGACGTGAACCCCCTGGAGCTGGAGCAGACCATCCGCTTCCGGAAGAAGGTGGAGAAAGACGAGAACTACATCAACACCATCATGCAGCTGGGCTTGGTAAGGCTTCCTTTCGCCCGGCGGGCAGAGCCATGGCCGGCGGCGCTAGGGTTCCCCAGCTGCCTGGCACGCCTGTGCTCGGCTCCCACAGCCACTCAGCTGCCACAGGAGCCTCCTGTGGGGGAGCAGGCACAGCCACCTCCGTGGAGCAGAGGGGAAGGCCGGGAGGAGCAGGGCCCGAACAGGCTCTGGGAGGAGTCTGAAAAGGGGCCCCCGGGGGCAAAGAGAACCCCAAAGAACCCTGCCCACCCGCCTCCCACCGCCAGGGAACGTTCTTTCAGAGTGGGACCACGCTTCCCGTCTCTGAAATCCACATGCATCCTGCTCCAAAGAGTTTAGGATCCAACAGAGGGCAGAGACAGAGACAGAGAGAGCTCCCCACCACGCAGAGATAAAGGATGTTAGAGGCTGGATGACTTGCCATGTTGCCCCATTCGGAGAGGGAATCCCATTTCCCTCTGAGGGAGATCATGGAGGGCTTCCTGGAAGAGGTGGCATTCGAGCCTGGGCTTTTCCATGAAGGGCATTGGGAATAATGGGGAGGGCTTTCGGGGTAAAGGAATAGAAGACGGCTATATTGAGTCATGGACACTTCTGTTTGACAGGAGCAGTGTTTCGTCACCGTTTTTTTCTTTTTTCTTTTTCTTTTTTCTTTTAAAGATTTATTTATTTATTTTTAATTTTTAAAATATATTTTATTGAGTTTTTTACAGAGAGGAAGGGAGAAGGACAGAGAGCTAGAAACATCAATCAGCTGCCTCCTGCACACCCCCCACCGGGGATGTGCCCGCAACTAATGTACATGCCCTTGACAGGAATTGAACCTGGGACCTTTCAGTCCATAGACTGATGCTCTATCCACTGAGCCAAACCGGTTTCAGCCGTTTTTTTTTTTCTTTTTTTTCTTTTCACTTTTGTCCCCAAACAGTCTTTTTAGATATTCTTTTCCTAATCGCCTGCCCCCATGAAACACATGTACAGCCACAGGTGTGCCGTACATGTGTTTATGGACTGCACATCTGTCTGTGCTTTGTATGGGGAAAGCAGTGTTATTTACCGCTGAGAACCAGTTTCGGCCTGTGGGGGGCGATGCTGCCTCATTGAGAACGCACGGGGAAGGGCGGGAAAGGACCGCTAGCTCTGTCTCAGCCCTCCCAGACCTCGTCTCAGCCCAGGCAGACAGAGGGACCCCCATTCCCGCTGAGAACCCCGGTGTGTCCCCTCAGGTCATGGAGCACTGCATCAAGCAGAACAACGCCATCGACATCTACCAGGAGTATTTCGATGACGAGGACGCGGTGGAAGTGACGGAAGAGGCCCCTTCCGCTAAGACCATCAATGTTTTCAGGTATTTTTTTAAAAAATTGATTTCAGAGAGGAAGGGGCAGGGAGAGAGAGAGAAACATCAATGATGAGAATCATGGATCAGCTGCCTCCTGCACGCCCCCTACTGGGGATCGAGCCCACAATCTGGGTGTGTACCCTGACCGGAATCGAACCAGTAACCTCTTGGTTCATAGGTTGACACTTAACCAGCGAGCCAGGCCGTCTGGGCTTCAGGTATTTCTATGGTTAGGCGGGTGCTGGCCAATCCCGGTCTCCCCTGTGGGCGGGTGTTCCCAATGAGAGGATCAGGCATGTTCCCAAGATTCAACACACGTGAGACCAAAACAAGGTGCAGAGCAGCGTGCAGAGAGCACCGCTTCGTCTGAAACACGCCAGCGTGTCTGTGCCTATGTGCATGGTACATGTGTGTGTGTACATGTGTGAGCCAGGAGGTCACGGTTCGAGTCTTGGTCAGGGCACATGCCCAGGTTGCAGGCTCCATCCCTAGTGTGGGGCGTGCCAATCAAGAATTCTCTCTCATCATCGATGTTTCTCTCTCTCTCTCTTTCTCTCTCTCCCTCTCTCTCTCTCTCTCTCTCTCTCTCTCTCTCTGTCTGTCTCTCTCTCTCTCTCTCTCTCTCTCTCTCTCTCTCTCTCTCTCTCTCCCCATAAAGCTGCTGGGAACATCCATGTGTAGGTTTTGTGCAGACATTAATTTTGGGCTCATTTGGGCAAATATCGGAGAGCATGACTGCTGAGTTCTCCATCCTTCCTTTCATTTTCATATTAACGGGCAACCAAGCCTCAGGCTCAGAACCTTCCACAAGTGGAAAGGGCAGACTGGAATTTAATACTTTGTTTCCTTTGTTTTAATTTGCTAGCTCTTATTTATGGCTGGTGGGACTGGTGTTTCCATGAAGGGAGTCCTATGAATTTTGTTTTAAATAAATTTATCTGAGTGGGTGTTTACACTTCAACGTGTTTGAATATATTTTTTTAATATATAATATATTTTATTGATTTTTCACAGAGGAAGGGAGAGGGATAGAGAGTTAGAAACATCCATCAGCTGCCTCTTGCCCACCCCCTACTGGGGATGTGCCTATAACCAAGGTACCAGAATCGAACCTGGGACCCTTCAGTCCACAGGCCGACGCTCGATCCACTGAGCCAAACCGGTTTTGGCAACGTGTTTGAATATTTTAAATAAAATCTTTAGCCGAAACCGGTTTGGGTCAGTGGATAGAGCGTCGGCCTGTGGACTGAAAAGTCCCGGGTTTGATTCCGGTCAAAGGCATGTACTGTGGTTGCGGGCACATCCCCGGTGGGAGGTGTGCAGGAGACAGCCGATTGATGTTTCTCTCTCATCGATGTTTCTACCTGTCTATCCCTCTCTCTTCCTCTCTGTAAAAAACCAATAAAAAATATATTTTTTTAAATTAAAAAAATAAAGAAAATCTCTAGGAGATAAGACATTTGGGAGCCTGGCACTCCAGTGTTCTGCCCTTTGCTGGCCCCTACAGGGACCCCCAGGAGATCAAGCGGTCGGCCACACACCTGTCCTGGCACCCGGATGGCAACCGGAAGCTGGCGGTGGCGTATTCCTGCTTGAATTTTCAAAGGGCACCTGAGGGCATGAGCCACGACTCGTACATCTGGGACCTGGGTGAGGGGCGGGGAGGGGGAGGGGGAGGACTCGGCAGCAGCGGTAGGGGGGGTGGGGGGTGGGGGGGAGGCTCTCGCAGGGAGGGGCCGGGACCAGGAGGAAGCCACTCACTGCACCCCTGTCTGGGGTTCAGGCGCAGCCTCGCCTGTCAAACTCAGGGAGCAGGAAACTCACTTTATTTCCAGATCTGTAATCAGGGCATTCAAGACCAGACCCCACAAAGTCCCAACTGTGTCAAGTGACCAGGCGTCCCGCTTTTGGCGGGACAGTCCCGATTTCTACCAATCTGTCCCACGTCCCACGGCATTTTTAAAAAGTCCCGATTTTTTTATGACGTGCGCTGACCACCAGGGGGAGTCATGGAACGAAGGAAGGCCCTAATCGACCCTGATTGCCTGCCAAGCCTAGGGGCCATACCTGTGCATGAATTTCATGCACCGGGCCTGCAGTATATAAAATAAAAGTGTAACCATTACCAACGTACTGTGGTTGCGGGCACATCCCCGGTAGGGGGTGTGCAAAAGGCAGCTGGTCGATGTTTCCCTCTCATCGACATTTCTAGCTCTCTAACCCTCTCCCTTCCTCTCTGTAAAAAACCAATAAAAGATATTTAAAAAAATAATATAAATAAATAAATAAATAAAATAAAAGTGTAATATGCTAATTAGACCAGATGTCCTTCCAGATGAAGCCGAGGCTGGGAGGAAGGCCCGGGTCCCAGGTGCCAGAGGGAAGCTGGTGCCAACAGGAGTCCCACTCTTGCACGAATTTTGTGCATCGGGCCTCCAGTATACACACAAGTTTTATATATATATATATATACCCCCTCCCCCTGCTCTTCAGAAAGCCCCAACAGGCCCGAGACTGTCCTGAAGCCATCCTCCCCTCTCGTCACCCTGGAGTACAACCCCAAAGACTCGCACGTGCTGCTGGGAGGCTGCTACAACGGGCAGATCGGTAAGAGGGGCCCAGCGCTTAGCCAATGGTCGCCTGGGTGAAAAGGCCTTTCCCTGGACAAGCTCTGCATCGAGTCAGATAGGACCAGCCTCGCCAGGGCATCTCGGAGCCACCAGACAGGTCTTGGGACAGAGACCCACTCCTCAGCCTCCGGGCTGCCAGGCGACCATTTCACCGGGAAGGGGGGAGGGGAGTGTGTGTCTCAGGGCAGCCACGAGATGGAGAGTGTAGGTCGTAAGACAAGACGCCCGTTCCTCCAGGAGCGAGCTGTGTCCGAATAAGCTCTCTGGTGGCTTCAAGCCCTGATAGTCTGGGTCCCGGATGTAGGCGTGAGCCCAGGTGGAGGTCTGGGTCTTGTGACCTAGTTCGGGCCCGGAGGGAAGTCTGAGCCCTGGGGACGGTCTGGTACCTCACCTGAACGTCTTGGATAAGGAATACTTGTTGGGGTTACGCATAGAGATCTGGTTCCCTGATACAACTCTGAGTTCCAGGTTTGCGGCCTGGGCCCCAGGTGGGCCTACTACCCTGTTTCCCCGAAAATAAGACAGTGTCTCATATTAATTTTTTCTCCCAAAGTTGTGCTAGGTCTTATTTTCAGGGGATGTCTTATCTATCTTTCCATGCGCTAGGTCTAATTTTCAGAGGATGTCTTATTTTTGGGGAAACACGGTAGGCCCCGCCATGAAGGTCTGGGACCCGGATGTAGGTCTGAGCCCCGGATGTAGGTCTGGGTGCTCACGCGTGGTGTGGTCACTAGGAGGCGCTATGGGCCCAGGTGGGAGGTTTGGGGCAAGGGCAGGACCTGGGGATGATGAAATGGGGGTCAGGACTAGCCTGGTTAATTGGACCCCAACTAAGAAATAGGCACCGGCTTCCAGAATGGTTCCCCGAAATGGCCTTCTGGTCCTCACCAGAATGGTCTGTGACCAGCAGGTAAGTCTGGGCCGTCAACGGAGGTCCGGGTCCTGGGAGGGCCTTTGGGGCCAGGGAGGGACTTTTGGGCCCCTGGGTGCAGTCTGGCACCTCACCTGGACCTCTGGGTTATGGAAACGGTGGCCTGGATTACAAATTGAGAAGTACACCCAGGATACAAGTCTGGATTCTGTGTCTGAGGCCCATAGCGCCCCCTAGTGACCACACCATGCCTGAGCACTCAGACCTACCTGTGTTATTCAGGAGCCCTGCCTCACCCATCATTCAGCACCCCTTCTGGAGGCCGTCGTGGGCTCCCCCAGCCCTGGCCGGGCCCTGGGCTCTGCGGTCCTACCGCAGCACCTCAGGGACACCCCCACCCCCCACCTTTGCCTCCGCCATGACTGCTGCTTCGCCCCAGCCGGGCACGCTTGGCCGGTGCAGGGCAAACGCTTCAGACTGGACGCCATCCGTCAGCACTTGAGTGTCGAGGCCTTGGGTTGGTTTTCCGGAGTCAGCTTTCCTAGAAATGGCTCCGAGGGCCGGAGGGAGGGGGGGCGGAGTTCTCGCTGCTCATCGTGGGAAAATGGAAGCGAGATCGATGAGGACAGAAAGGAGGTTTTAGCTTCGGGTCCTCCTCGGTAAAGCAGAAGAGGTGAAGCCCTCAAGGTGGGAGGGCGGGCAGAGCTCCCTCTGGGAGTTCTGTTTCCATCAGAGGCAGCGACGGCCGGAGGATGAAGGGGAAGGAGTTTGTGCAGCAGGAGAGGCTCCCCTGCAGGCTCCCACCCCGGAGCCTGTCCCCGGGGCGCAGGCTCCTCTCTCCCTGCCGGGCTCAGCCCATCCCAGGCTCATCCTCAGTCTCAGTTCCCTCTCCCCTCCTCCAGGAAGCCCGCCTTGACTACCCCCGTGGGCCCCCACCGGGGAAACCACATTCCAGGCTGAATTTGCAGGTCCCCTCCCTGCCTCTCAGGGACAGTGTCTGTCCTTTCCTCAGCGGCCTCCCCAGGGGCCCGGGGGGGTGGGGGGGAGGAGAAGGGGGAGAGGTGCTCAGCACATGGCGGGCTCGGCAGAAGGAGTGACTGAAGTGTGCAGCCTGGGAGCCACTCCACACAGGGGGCCGGCAGGAAACGTGGCTGGTGTGAGCCCAGCTCTGACTCTAAGGAGCCCCGTCCCGGCCAAACCCGGAGGACAGCGCCCTGCCCCTGCTCCCCCACAGGAAAGGGAGCCTTGCCCTGTTCACCGGCCCCTCACGTTCCTCCCGCAGCCTGCTGGGACACCCGGAAGGGCAGCCTGGTGGCGGAGCTGTCCACCATTGAGTTCAGCCACCGAGACCCCGTGTACGGCACCATCTGGCTGCAGTCGAAGACGGGCACTGAGTGTTTCTCAGCATCCACAGACGGACAGGTACCCACAGGCGGGCAGGTACCCACAGGCGGGCAGGTACCCACAGGGCAGGTACCCACAGGGCAGGTACCCACAGGCGGGCAGGTACCCACAGGGCAGGCGCTGCAGGGGAAGGGGGTGGGGAGCTGTAACGATTTCCTGGTTCCCCATTGGAATCACCCGGCAACATTATCTTTGCCTCTTACTATTAAATTGAAAAACACGGAACACATGCTCTCAGAACAAAATGCAGCAGGTACAAAAGGGCCCACACCACGCCCTCCCGCCAGGGGGCAGTGTCTGCGCACAGAGGCATCTCTCTTAGCCTCTGTTTGTGCCCCGAACCCTGCACGGGCCTCTGCGCTTGGTGTGTCCCTCCGTGAGGCTGGGAGCCGGTCTCAGAGTTCAGAAACATCGCCCTGTGCCCGCTAAGGAGAGCATGGGGTGCGGCTTCATTCACTGCAGCGCATTTTAATATTTTGTTGTGACCAAAAAAATGCAACAAAGTGTGTATTTGCACACACGGGCAGGTACATCGATGGCATGCGTCCCCGGCAGTGGGCTTTCTGGGTCAGAGTGTGTGTGCATGTATAACATCGCTAGAATGTGCCATCGGGAGGGGAACTTATAAGAATTGGGATACTGGGGCCCACAGCTGGCGGTTTCGATGCCGTGGGTGTGGGGTGCAGTCCCAGCATCTGCCTCTCATGGCGCTTGCCCATGACTCTGATGGCCAGCAGTCCCTCTCAGAGCATGTTTGTGCCTGGGGGTCGCTGTCTCCCCCCCTTTTGACCAGAGTGACGGGCACCAGGGAGCTGGAGGAGGTGAGGGGGACGTAGACCAGGAGGGCCCCGGGTCTCACGCAGCCCCTCCTCCCCCCAGGTCATGTGGTGGGACATCCGGAAGCTGAGCGAGCCCACGGAGGTGGTGATCATGGACATCACCAGGAAGGAGCAGCTGGAAAATGCCTTGGGGGCCATCTCCCTGGAGTTCGAGTCTACCTTGGTGAGGGTCCCTTCCTCTCCCCGCCCCTGTTCCTGTCGCCGGGCCGCTGGAGCCAAGAGGGGGGCGTTGGCTGGTGAATCAGATGCTTGTGGAGCCGGGGCTGCTGCTGACCTTGTGCCCTGCGCAGCCCTGGGGAGCATCCTCCCAGACCGGGGGGCTTTACAACAGCCGCCCAGCAGGGGGCAGCAGAGCTCCTTGAGAAAGAAGCCGAGCTCCCTCCTCACTGGCTGGTGGCGGGCAGAGCCCAGCAGCGCCCACTCTGTGTCGGAGGCCAGGCTCTGCCTGGGCCTCACGTGGGGCCCTGGGAGGGTCACTTCCCTTCCCATAGGGAAGGAGGAGGTGTTGGAGAAGGCAGTGAGGCCAGAGAAGGCTCCGAGGAGAACCACAGCACAGAACTGGGAAGGAAGAGTAAAAACATATCGAAGGTGGCCCAGCAAGTGGTCAAGGATCGATTCCTAGTCAGGGCACAGGCCCTGGATGCAGGTTCGATCCCCAGTAGGGGGTGTGCAGGAGGCAGCCGATCAATGACTTTTCTCTCATCATTGATGTTTCTATCCGCTCTCCCTCTCCCTTCCTCTCTGAAATCAACATAAATATCTTAATTAAAAAACTAACATAAAATTCACCATGTTAACCATTTTTACGTGTACACTCCAGAAGCGTTAAATACATCCGTGTTGTTGTGCAGTGGGTCTCCAGAACTTCTTCATCTTGCAAAACTGAGACTCTACACTGTACCCGTTAAACAACTCCCACCGCCCCTGCCCCAGCCCCTTCTGCATCCTGTCTCTATGAATCTGACTGCCCCGGCACCTCCTTTAAGTGGATTCTTAGGGTGTTTGTCCTTTCCCGACGGGCTTATTTCACTTAGCATCACGTCCTCCGGGTTCATCCACACCAGTGGTCGGCAAACTGCAGCTCTCTAGCCACATGCAGCTCTTTGGCCCCTTGAGTGCGGCTCTTCCACAAAATACCACGACCTGGGCGAGTCTATGTTGAAGAAGTGGCGTTGGAAGCAGTTTAAGTTTAAAAAATTTGGCTCTCAAGAGAAATGTCAATCGTTGTCCTGTTGATATTTGGCTCTGCTGACTGATGAGTTTGCCGACCACTGATCCACATGGTCGCCTGTGTCAGAACTTCCTTCCCTTTTAAGGCTGAATAGTATCCCATTGTGCAGATGGGCCACACTTCGTTTATGCATCTCCCGTCGATGGACACGGGGTGGCTTTCGCCTCTGAGCTGCTGTGAATGATGTTGCTAAGTGGTGGACAGTGTAGCCAGTTTTGCAGGGGGCAGCGAGACTCAGGTTTATATTATTCATTGAACCCGTGGCTTGGTAGACAGACGTTCGGGATCTTTACGGCAGGATGCCTAGCAGACACAGTGCTGCTGAGGGCTGGTGATGAGAGGCTCCAGCGCTAGGAGAGTCGGAGGCCTCCCTCAAGCCGGGGCCCTGGAGCAGGTGCTCCGGAAGGGTGGGGTCCGACGAAGATGGGAAGAGCGGGGGAGCCCCTGAGGGGCAGCTGGGGCACAGCCTGAGCAGAGGCTTAAGCCCCAGAAGGCTGTGGGCCAGGCCGGTGGAGCCCCGAGCGGCTGTGTCAGGGGGCCATCCACTCCCCTGTCATCCCCTCCGCAGCCGACCAAGTTCATGGTGGGCACCGAGCAAGGCATCGTCATCTCCTGCAACCGCAAGGCCAAGACGCAGGCCGAGAAGATCGTGTGCACCTTCCCGGGCCACCACGGCCCCGTCTACGCCCTCCAGAGGAACCCCTTCTACCCCAAGAACTTCCTGACCGTGGGCGACTGGACCGCCCGCATCTGGTCGGAGGAGAGCCGCGAGTCGTCCATCATGTGGACCAAGTAAGGAGGGTGGGGGGGGGTTAGGAATGGGAGAGGGATGCAGGAGGGCGGAGGGGACGGAAGGGGCCCAGCCCAGCCCAGCCCAGGAGCGGCCTGAGCCTTTGTGTGCCCACAAACACGCACAAATACCCACAAACACAAGCTTCCGCTGGGAAGTGGCCTGAAGGAGGAGCACACTTCGAAGCACCCCGGTGAGGAATAACAAAGCCCTGGGTCCACTTTGCTGACCCTCCGGACAACCCCGGGAGCAGGCAGCCTTGTTTTCCGGGCCCCTCATTGCAGCCGTGAGGGAGCCGAGCCGCAGGGGGCCGGAGTGTGGCCGCAGCACTTGGTGTACCCGTCACCTGCCGATGGACGCGGGCTGCTTCCGCCTCTGAGCTGCTGCGAATAGAGAGGCTGTGAATTCAGCGGCCAGCGTGGGCCAGATTTGCAGGGAGTAGCTGGAGGGGGGCATGTAACACCCTCTGACTTAGTGTGAGGAGCTCTCTGGGCACATCCTCCCTCTAACCCCTGGGCCAGGCCCAGCCCCGCACGCTTCCCCCTGCAGGTGGCTCTGGAGAAAGGCCCACGGCCAGCCCGTGGGAAGGACCTATGAGCTGGTGGGGGGGTGGGGGTGGGGGAGGGCGTGCGGTCGGTGTGGCTAGAAGTCATACGCAAGGAAGAACTTCCTGGCCAACAATGAGACCTGCAGCCCGGGAGGGGCCAGGCGAGCAGGGCTGAGGCTCAGCAGCCTCGCCATCCCCGTCAGCTCCTGACCGTGGCCCGGCCGCCCGCAGGTACCACATGGCCTACCTCACGGACGGCGCCTGGAGCCCGGTGCGGCCGGCGGTGTTCTTCACCACCAAGATGGACGGCACCCTGGACATCTGGGACTTTGTGTTCAAGCAGTGTGACCCCGCCCTCAGCCTGAAGGTCCCACACCCGCTCCCCCGCTGCCAGGCCGGGGGTGGGGGACCTTTTCTCTGCCAAGGGCCATGGGAATATCGATAACCTCGTTCACGGGCCAAAATCACCCACGTAACAGTTAGCCTGTGCTATTGGGTCCAACATCTCATGACGGCGCCCCTCATGCTATGGCAGGCCAGACCAAATTTTTTTATTTAAAACATATTTTATTGATTTTTTTTTTTTTACAGAGAGGACAGGAGAGGGATAGAGAGTTAGAAACATCGATGAGAGAGAAACATCAATCAACTGCCCCCTGCACCCCCACCCCCACTGGGGGTGTGCCCACAATCAAGGCACATGCCCTTGACCGGAATTGAACCTGGGACCTTTCAGTCAGCAGGCCTACGCTCTATCCACTGAGCCAAACCGGTTTTGGCCAGACCAAATGATTTTGTGGCCTTATTCAGCCTGCAGCCAGACCCCCTCACCCCTGACCTAGGCCCTCAGGCCCTGGCAGCATGGATGAATGTGAGACTGGGGGCCGGGGGTGAGGGGGTGGGGGGGAGCATGGTGGGGGAGACAAGGTGGAGATGAGGCTTGGGAGGGAGTGACGAAGGCCCTGACAGCCACTCTCTGAGTGTGCACCCCCTCCTGGGGGTGGGGAGTCGCCGAGGGTGTGTGAACGGGGCCAATGGGCCGCCTCCTAGGAGCCAGCCCGAGGCTCACTGGCTCCTCCCTCCGCCCCCGTGGCCTGGCCCTCCCCTCCCGCAGGTGTGCGACGATGCCCTGTTCTGCCTGCGGGTGCAGGACAACGGGGGCTTCATCGCCTGCGGCTCCCAGCTGGGGACCACCACGCTGCTGGAGGTCTCGCAGGGGCTGTGCAACCTGCAGAGGAACGAGAAGAACACGGCGTCCTCTGTGAGTGCCCGGGCCCCCTCCCACCGGCCCTGCAGGGCAGGCCCGTCTGAGGGACACGGAGGGCTGCTCCCCTCGCCTCCTGGGAAACGGGGGACATTCTGGGGAGGCCACGTGGGGTCCTGAAATGCAAGCTGGAAATGGGCGCTGGGGGTGCTGGGGGCGCTGGGGGCACTGGGCGCTGAGCTCTGTCGCTGCGCCTCCTCCTGGCAGGTGGCCCGGGAGGCACACCGAGGGGCACAGGATGCTGCAAACACCTGGTGCTGAGACTGGGAGGGCCCCTGGCGGTGCCCGAGCCTGTGGCCCCACCTCTGAGCTGGCCCTTCGTGGGCCCAGTGTACAAATCCTGGGGGCGCTCTTCACGCGGTCATCTCTGTCCTTAGGACCCCTTAGAATTGCGGACCTCACTCCAACCCCAATATTCAGCCCTCTGTTCTTTATTATTTTTTTATTATTTTATTTATTATTATTATTATTATTTAAATATATTTTATTGATTTTATACAGAGAGGAAGGGAGAGAGATAGGGAGTTAGAAACATCGATGAGAGAGTCATCGATCAGCTGCCTCTTGCACACCCCCTACCGGGGATATGCCCGCAACCAAGGTACATGCCCTTGACCGGAATCGAACCCGGGACCCTTCAGTCCCCAAGCCGATGCTCTATCCATTGAGCCAAACCGGTCCCAGCTCTTTATTATTTTTTTAATTGATTTTTAAAGAGGAAGGGAGAGGGAGAGAGCGATAGAAACATCCATGATGAGAGAGAATCATGGATCGGCTGCCTCCTGCATGCCCCCCACTGGGGACGAAGCTCACAACCTGGGCATGCGCCCTGACCGGGAACTGAACCGTGACCTCCTGGGTCCTTGGTCAAGGCTCAACCACTGAGCCCGGCCGGCCAGGCTAGCCCTCAGCTCCTGCTGTTAGCGCAGTGCAGGCCCCGTGGGGAGCTGTTGTGAGTAGAGTAAGGAGGAGCCCCGGCCGCTACCCCCTTCCCACGGGCCTCTCTGCCCCCGTTCGGCCAGATATTTGAGCGGGAGACCCGGCGGGAGAAGATCCTGGAGGCCAGGCACCGGGAGATGCGGCTGAAGGAGCGGGGCAAGGCGGAGGGCCGGGAGGAGGAGCTGCGGGAGGAGGAGGGCGCCGTCAACCTGGAGGAGCTGGTGGCCAAGGCCGAGCAGGAGTTCTACGAGGTCATCTTCTCGGAGCTGAAGCGGAAGGAGACGGAGGCCTTGAAGAAGGAGCCCACGGATGTAAGGGCCTCGGGCGGGGCCCGTGTGGGCGGGTGGGGGGCACGGCACGGGGGTTCTGCCCCTTTGCTGACCTCCTGGGCGACCTCAAGCAAGTCACCTTATCAGGTGGACCTCCGTTTGTCCATCTGGCAAATGGGAGGCCTGACTGCCCTCCTCCAGAGGAACCCAAGTCCCCAGGCGGATGGGCCTCCAGAGGGCGGGAGCCGTGCTCCGTGCTGGTGGGAATCCTCCTCGCCCACCCCCAGGGGACGCCGGGAGCACCCATGTGACCAACTGAATGAGGGCCGGGGGCTAAGGGAGCAGCCGGGGAAGAGTGAGCCCGAGGCCCATGGCGGGGCTGTGAGGTCCGTGGTCTGGAGCGCATTCTGGTGTCAGGGGTGTGACCTAAGCTGGACTCCTGTGCCCGTGGCCTGGCTCCCCAGCACCCTCGAGCGGTAGCAGCCGGGCTGGCCACTCCCCTCCTCGGTCCTTTCCTTTCCACTCAGAACATGAGGAGGTCAGCTCCGGGGGGAGTGTCTGGGTCCCTCCACGGCCCTCCTCCTCAGCGGGGACGGGAGGGCTGTGGTCCGTGTGGGTCATCGCCCTGAGAGACCCGCAGATCAGATAACAAGACAGGCAAGTGCAGCCGGGCAGCAGGGGAGCCCAGAACCGGGAGCGCCTGTCCGTGTCCACCCTGTGGGCGAGGCCAGCGGCAGCGTTTGGGGGCATGGCCCCTGCAAAGTGAAACCGGAGCCCTGGCTCCAAAGGTCTTGAGAATTTCAAGACAGTGACAGCAGAACACGCAAGCAAGTGGGGGGGCCTTTCCAGCACAGCCTCGTGTGCCCACACAAGGTGCCCATACACATGCCCACACACGGTGCCCACACACGGTGCCCACACACAGTGCCTGCACACGGAGCCCACACACGGAGCCCGCACACGGTGCCCACACACGGTGCCCATACAGGGTGCCCACACACAGTGCCTGCACATGGAGCCCGCACACGGTGCCCGCACACGGTGCCCATACAGGGTGCCCGCACAGGGTGCCCGCACAGGGTACCCTCACACGGTGCCTGCACACTGTGCCCACACACAGGATGCCTGCCCAGGAAGGCCTAGGGTCCGAGTGGCTTGGTTCTGTGTGTCCCATTGGGCGGGGCACTCCCTCCGTGTGTGGCGGAGGTGAGATTGGACCCCCAAACCCAGACTCCCCAGCCACCACCTCTGGGCTCCCAGCCCTCCGAAGGCGATGCCCACATTGGCCACCTCACAGTGCGGTGTGACTCACACCCCCTCCCACTGGGGGAGGCCCCAGACGCGCCCCCCACGGCAGCAGGGGCAGCGTGAGCACCCGTCACAGCAGCTGGGCCTCCCGAGGGTCACGGTTCACAGAACTGGGCCACTCTCTCCCCTTCCCCCCAGTCTCTCTCAGTCTCTGCACTTGGCCAGCATTTCTGGGCTCAGAGCTCAGAAGGCCCTCCCGGGTCCTTCCGGCCAGTATTTCCAACCCCAGAGGAATATGGGGAGGGGACCCAGGACCCTCAGGAGCACAGCCGGCTCACCCAGGCCGCAAGCGGCAGAGCTGGGCTTGTACCGGAGCCTGGGGGATACCCCCTCTGTCCCCATCGTCCCCACTGTCCCCATCGGCGGCCACCAGGCCCTCGTGGCCACGGTACTGGCATCTTGCCTGGGCCAGGCGGCTGCTTTTGGCCTCGGCGCAGGGGAGGCCTGCCCACCCACGATCCTGTGCTGTCTTTCTTTGGCAGAAACTAAGTCCGGAAGAGAGCGAGGAGGTGGAGATTGAGGGCGAGGGCGAGGGCGAGGGCGAAGAAGAGGTGGAGAAAGAAGAAGGCGCCGAAGAGGCTCCAAACTAAAAGGTCAGGCCTGCCTGCAGCCCCCTCCCCGACAGACGCCCCATCTCCTGCCTCCCCGCACTGCCCTGGCTGTGTAAGTGGGGGGCTCATCTCCCTCCTCAAAGTGTCACTGGGGGGGAGGCAGGATGGGGAGCAAAGGAGCCCTGAGCCCAGTCCTCACACCCCACACATCGCTGGCCCAGGCTGACTCATGGAGCCTGGTCCCCAGTGACCCCTCGGAGGGAGGGGGCACACTCACCCCTAAGATGGGAGCCCCTGTCCCAGCCACCACGGCCAACCCCAGCTCGGGCCTCACACAGCCTGGCCCTGCGTGTGCCCTTCAGCTCCTCCAGGGCTTTCCCGGCACCACTCTCCTTCAGCTGCTGGCCAAGCCTCCGCGGGCTCCTCACGGCCCGGGTGGGGCCTCGGACGGACCTGTGGCCGGGGGCCGCCTCCCCGACCCTCCCCGGGTCCACAGCCGCGTACAAGCCGGGGCGGACGGAGTTCCAGTCTGCGAGGCCTCCCGGAGCGACAGCCGCGGCGTGCTGCCTCCAGGAGGGTCCCAGCCGATCAGATCAGCTCGGCTTATTCTTGGGCTCTGCAAGCTCCCTGTGGTCCTAATGAAATTAAGTTGTAATTAAATTAATGATAACAGAGCTCACACTTACTAGTAGCGCTCATTACGCAGCCTGCACCGAGAGCTTCCCACGTTATTCGTGTCCTTCCCTTTACCAGTCCCCGGAAGGTTTGTATTGTCCTCCCTCTGCAGGGGAAGAGCAGGGTGCAGGAGGGGGAAGGGCTGGGGGGTGACAGAGTGAGTGAGCGGCAGACGGACAGGAGGCCAGGCAGCTCCGTCCCAACTACCTGGGCCGCCCTGAAACCGTGGCACAGCCGAGCATTCGGCAAGCATCGTCAAAAATGTCACAGGTCACCAGAAATGTCACAGGCAAGAGGACCCTTCAGAGCCAGCCTTGTCCCAGGAGAAGTGCCCGGCCACCATTCACGCTGTGGGTGTCAGGTGGTCCCTTTAAAAAATGCATGTGCTGAGAATCTTACTGGGGAGAGACCCGTTGCTCTTGTGCCCAAAAGAAAAAAAAACAAACAGCATTGACTGTCCACCGCGACTAGACCTTGAAAAATAGTCTTCGCAGGTCACACTTACTGGGCCCTTGAGCTTCAAAATAGACTGCCATCGGCCTCGTCCACCCCTGAGCCACGGATGTGCCCGGGGAGAGACACAGGGCGGGAGCACGTGGCCCGAGTCCCACGGGAGGGAGCGAGGGGCAGACCTGGACTCCAGCCCACAGTCCCGCCCCAGGTGCGTGCGCAGGTGTGTGTGCAGGTGCAGGCACATGTGTGCACATAAGTGATTATGGGGGTGCACAATGGAGGGGCGTTCCAGGCAGAGGAGAGAGGGCAGCAGCTGCTGCTGCTCTCAGGACTGACAGGGAGACGTCCACGTGGCTGAAGCGCAGTCACGGGGCTGGAACCGACCTGGAGAACACGCAGGGGACAAGCAGGCAGGGCCTTGAAGGTCCCAGGAAGCAAAGCATTTCTGCCGTTCTTCTAGGATCATGGAGAAGCAGGGGAGATTTGCATATATATATATATATATATATATATATATATATATATATATATATATATACTTTTTTAATTTATTTTTTTTTACAAAATCCCTGGGCTGGTCATGGATGATGGCCTGGAGAGAGGCAGCCCTGAGGCTGGTCGAGAGGAGATGCTGAGAGAAGATGGTGGCCCGGCACAGTGGCGGCCAGTCACGTGCCTGTCTGCTCCTCTGTCTCCTACATTTGACAAGCGAAAGGGGTGCATCGGGCAGAGGGACCAGCATGAGCCGAGGCCTGAAAGCAGGGCCGGCACCAGCCTGTCCGGGATGCTCGGTCAAGGTGGGTGGAGCCTGAGCCCGCAGAGAGAGTGATGGAGAGGAGGGGCAGGAGGGTGTGCGGAGCCAGGCGAGGAGCCTGCCTGTGCTTTCCTGTTACAGCCGCATCTTCTGAAAGTGGGAGCCTGCAGGGGGTGGCCATGACAGTGCCCAGGTGATGCTGATGGAGCCTGGGGGAGTGGCTGGGAGATGGGGAGGAGGAGAAACACCTGCAGAGGATGAGAGGAAAGAGGAAGTCAGAAACGACACAGAGATGTGGGGCCAGAGAGGACCAGGCAGGGCGCAGGCTTGGGCAGCCTGGGCCAGAGAGCAGGACAAAACCTCGGGACAACCCCCAGGCCCCCCTCCCGCACCCCCAAAGGAGCGGTTTCCACCAAGCTTCCCCGCTTTATCCACTTACTAAACCAAGGCCACAGGAGGCTCTCTGCATGCTTATTAATAACTAACACACGAGCCCCTGGGGGCAGCGGGGAAGCCGGCCCCAGGGCACACGCTGGCAGCCTGCTCCGCCTCTGGATGCCCGCCAGGCCGTCTGCGGCGGCCCCGAGGGAGGAGCCCCTGGCTCCCCGCTCCCTCTCCACGCAGCTCAGGTGGGGGCAGGAGAAGACAGGAAGATGGGCCTTCAGACACACCATCCATCGCCCAGGAAACCAGGGCCCCGGGGGCGGAACCCTGGCTCCTGTGGTTTGGCCAGTTGGATGCAGAGCGGGACCGAATCCTGGTCCCCGGGCCTCCTGGGGCGGCGTCTTTCCACTGCGCTCCTGGCTGTGAAACGGCCGCTACGTTCGCCCCATGCGGCGGCCGCAGCGTCCGAGCCCCGCTCTCGCACAGCACAACGATGAGGTGGTTCTGGCATTGTGTCCCTCCGCCCGGAGGGCACGCAGACCCCACGGCGGGACCTAGATTCTGGGTTTCCCGACAGGGCCCCGCTTGCCGGGGGGGTGCATGGAGGCGGGCTCTTGTGTGACACAGCGATACAGGTGGGCAGCCCGGGCGGAGGGCCAGCGGTTTACCCCTGTCATTGGAGATGGGGATTAGGCACCAGCCACAGCCACGAGGCACACAGCGCCCATGGGAACCCGGGGCAGCCAGCCACGGCCCTGGAGACGCCCAGAGACAGACAGACAGACAGGCAGGCAGAAAAGCAGGCAGACAGGCAGACAGACAGACAGATAGGCAGGCAGGCAGGCAGACAGACAGGCAGGCAGGCAGGCAGACAGGCAGACAGGCAGGCAGGCAGGCAGGCAGGCAGACAGGCAGACAGACAGGCAGACAGACAGGCAGACAGGCAGACAGGCAGGCAGGCAGGCAGGCAGGCAGAAAAACAGGCAGACAGGCACACAGACAGACAGGCAGAAAAGTAGGCAGACAGGCAGACAGACAGGCAGGCAGACAGGCAAGCAGAAAAGCAGGCAGACAGGCAGACAGACAGACAGGCAGGCAGGCAGACAGACAGGCAGACAGGCAGACAGGCAGGCAGGCAGGCAGGCAGGCAGAAAAACAGGCAGACAGGCACACAGACAGACAGGCAGAAAAGCAGGCAGACAGACAGACAGACATATAGGAAGGCAGACAGGCAGGCCGGCCACCCCGCGAGGGGCAGGGAGCGCCGCTGTCCAGCGGGCGGCCAGCCCGCAGGGCGCCCCCTGGCGGGCAGAGGCAGAGGGCCCGGCCGCGAGCGAGGGGCACGGGGCGGCGCCGGAGCGGCCAAACGGACACGGCGGCGGCGCCGGCGGGCGGACCAGGGCCGCGCCGAGGCCGCAGGGACGCGCAGGCGGGCACTCGCCGGCAGAGCGGCGCGGGCTCGAGCGCCTCCCGGCGGCGGCGGCGGCGGCGCACCCCGGGCCAGGCCTCAGGAGCACGGGCGGGGCGGGGGCGCGGGCGGCGGGCGGCGCCGTCGGGGCCCTCCCCTCGCCCCGCCTCCCGGCCGGCGCCCCGGGCCGCGGGCGCGTTGTTGGTTTCGGGTTGTCAGGCAGCGGCGGCGCGGGCGAGGCTGCGGGGGACCCGGCGGCGGGGGCGCGGCTCGGCCATGCCCGCGGCCGCGGCCTGAGCCCCTCCGTCCCCGCCGGCATGAAGGACAGCGGGGACTGCAGGGACCAGCAGCTCACGGTGAGACCCGGCCACTCACATCCCACCGCCCGCACGGAGCGGTCCCTGCCCCCCGCCCCCGCCCCACTAAAGGGGCCGGGGACCAGGCAAGGCGGCTGTCCGAGAACTTTCCCCGAGTCCTGGGGTCAGGACGGAGGCGTCCTGCTGAGCCCCGTTAGCCCAGCTCCGCCCCTCCCTCTAACCTGCCCACCAGGGGCCCGGCCCCCAAGCCTGTGCCCATGGGTCTCGGGGACAAGACGGCTCCCCATCCAGAAACACCAGGGCAGGCTTGGCCGGGAACCAAGGGGTACCCCAACCCAGCGGAGTCGGGAGTGAATGAAAGGAGCTGGGGATCACAGGCAGACCGACGGGAGCCTCCAGGTGGCTGGCGATTGGGTTGCAAGGAAGATGCTGTCCAAGTGAGGACTAGCTGGTTCCGAGGATGCTGGGAGCCGCTGAGGGGCCCCCAGCCCAGCCCAGCCCAGCCCTGCCCTGCGGTGGGGGCAGATGCAGAGGTGTGAGTGTAGAGACTGGGGCTCAGGTAGAGACCGAGGACAGACTCCTGATTTTCGGTGGTGCTGGGTCAGAGGAATTGGGGGAAGGCTCAGTCACCCCGGGGCCACAGCCCCCTCCTAGCTTCTGAGACCTGGGAGCGGGCCTTCAGCACCCGCTCTGCAGAGGGGGAGGGTCCTCCCCGCCCAGCAGTGGAGTTTGGCTGAGGCGCCTGGGGCAGAGCCTCTGAGTGGAGTTAGACCTACACACACCTGGCAGGCATTTCCCCTTGATCAGCAGGAACACACGTGCCTCCTTTCCTTTTTTTTTCTTCTCCTTTTTTTTAATTCTTAGTTTTCTTGTTTTCCTTTTTTGTCAGTCCTCCCCTGAGGATATTTTCCCATTGGTTTTTAGCTAGGGTAGAAGGGAGGGGGAGAGACAGAAACATAGATGTGAGAGAGACACATAGATTAGTTGCCTCCGGCACCCACCCTGACCAGGCTGGGGGGTCGAGCCTGCAACTGAGGTATGTGCTCTTGACCGTAATTGAACACAGGACCCCTCAACCCGACGTCCTATCCACTGAGCTGAACCGGCTAGGCATGCCCCCATTTTTTGGGCAAAGCTCAGGCGGAGAGAAGACGCACCATCTCCCAGTGGCTGGAGAGTAGAGAGTAGGGGCCCCGTGGCGCTGTCCTTGGGTAGGAATGTGGACCCAGGTGGAGGAGGAGGAGGGGAAGTTCCCCGGCCCCAGCCCCATCCTGCTGTGCTCAGTGCTGCCCCCTTGGTTGCAGTCCCTTATTCACGGGGCACAGACAGCCTATCCGTGCCAGGGCTCCGAGTTCAAAGCCCCAGGGAGCTGTAGCTCCTTAATGTGGGCATGTGCCTGACCGCCCTGAGCCACAGGCTCCTGGGGGAAATGCACAGACTCCGCCCCAGCCCCATACTCTGACCTCCCGCCCTTACCCAGGTGGTTGTCCTGACCCCCTGAGTTTTCCGTACGACGGAGGAGGCCTGGGATGGCTGGACAGAGGAGAGCCTGGGGCGTGCCCTCTCCGACTCCCAGGGTCCTCTCAGCCTCTGCTCTGGGGCCCAGCATCGCCCTTTCCGTCTAATCTCAGGCGTCTGGCCTTCCCTCCCAGGTGGCGCTCCGGGTTCGGCCCATCAGCGTGTCGGAGCTGGAGGAAGGCGCCACCCTCATCGCCCATAAAGTGGACGAGCAGGTACGAGGGGTGGAGGCTGGGAGCTGCGGGCGAGGGCCCAGGTCTGTTCCTACCTCGTGGGGGCAGGTGCCCACTCACCTGGCAGTGACAGGCAGGGCAGGGCAGGGCCCCTGTTGCTTGCCCACTGACCTCTTGGCCCACACTGAGTTGGTGGTATCATCAAGGAAACAGGGTTCTTTTTCCAGGAAGCCTTCCTGGATTGATCCAAGGAGAGCTGACAGCTTCCCGAGCCTGGGTGGGTCCTGGTGCCTAGTCCAGTTCTGAAACTTCCACTCCCATGTGCCCGAGACACGACTTGCCCATTTTAATACGTCCGCTACGCTCAGAGCACACGTTTACATGGTCCAGAGCGCAAGCCCGCCTCCACAGCGTTCATGTTTTGCAAAGTCCTGGGATGTCTGTTTGCTCTCTTGATCCTCACGTCGCCATGATGCGGGGCCCACCTCTGTTTACACAGGAGGCAATCCGTCTTCCCCGGGCACCCACAACACACGGTGACAGGGCCGCGATGAAGAGAAAAGACCCTGCCCTCCCTCCGTTACCTTAGAGCCCATGTGGGCGGACAGGACATTAATCCTGGCATTGCGTCACAAACAGGCGGGGGGTAGCGGCCACAGGGCCTACAGAGAAAGGCAGAGGAAGTGCGAGGGGACGTGGCCCAGTCCCGCAGCACCAGGAGGAGCGGTGCCTGCCCTGAAGCAGGAGGGGCGAAGGGGAGTCGTTAGGACTGTGCCGTGAGGGAGAAATCTCAGCCACAGGGACTGGCATGTGCAAAGGCCCAGTGATAGAGAGACTGTGATGGGCTTGGGGAAATGAGAAAAAAAAACTGCCCTGGCCGGTGTGGCTCAGTGGATAGAGCGTCGGCCTGAAGACTGAAGGGTCCCGGGTTCAATTCCGGTCAAGGGCACGTGCTCAGGTTGCGGACCTGATCCCCAGAAGGGGGGCGTGCAGGAGGCAGCCGATCAATGATTCTCTCTCATCATTGATGTTTCTATTTCTCTCTCCCTCTCCCTTCCACTCTGAAATTAATTTAAAAAAATAAAAAATATATATATATTTAAAAAGAAAAAATTGATGTGGCTCAAGCAGGAGAGAGATGCAGAGAGCGGGCTGGGAGTGTGAGCTGAGGCTGGAGAGGGGGGCAGGGCCAGCCCCCACACTTTGTAGGTCCTGGCCAGGATGTGTGCTTGGGTAGGCAGTTGAGGATTCAGGCACTGGGTAGAAGAGGGCACAGTGGTACGGGCACCAGCAGCGGGTTTGTGCACAGTTTGAGCATCCCGGTGGCATGGCCTACGGCAACCCGAGCATGGCCACTTGCCTCTGTTCAGTGGCCGCTGCCCGTGCTCCTTCTCCTGCGTGCAGCGGGATGCATGCGGGCCAGGGAAGTTGGGGTGGCATGATGCCATGCAGAGCAAGGCACAAGTGGGCACGTGCTGGCCCTGGGCACGGCAGGCTAGACTCAGGACGCCCAAGGGAAGCAAACTAGAGGTGGACAGCTCAGCCCGCAATGCCTGCCGGCCGCTGGGCTCCCCGAGGGGAGATGCCCATCCAGCCTGTTCCTTCAGCCCCGGCCGTGAAGCTGGGGGCATGCGAGCTGGGTGGTCCCAGCCTCCTGGCTTCTCCTCTGGTCCCTCTCTCTCAAGGAGCAGCCGTCCTCGGAGCCTCGGGGCAGGGATGGCTGGGAAGATCCCTCCCACACTGGTTCCGCGGCAGGAGCGGGAGGAAGGTGCGGGACAGTCCCTTAGGGGAGTTCTGCCATCAGCCGGCTGGGCGCCTGGCGGGCTGCTTCTGAGACCCCCACTGTCTCTTCTGCAAGCGGGGACAGTAATCAGGTGCCTCTGCAGGGGGCTCTGTGGCTGATGGACTCACACAGCTCCAGTGCCTGGGGCACAGTGGGAGTCTAATGGGTGTGCTCCCCGCCTCCATGAGAGACGGAGAGGCCCCCGGGGCGCGGCTGGGGGGCCGTGCCCAGAGCCAGAGAACCTCCTTCCAGGCCACGCCGTTCCCTGTTTGTCCACCATGGCCCCGAGGGTATCGGTCCTCGGCGGGGACAATGATGGCTCTCTCGGCCGCGCCTGGCGTCTGGCCTGCACGGGGGCTGAGAGATATGAACTGGTGCTGATGGAAACGCTCTGGTCCGGGCACAGCCCATTGTGTGCCTACGCCCACCCGGCAGACACTGGCTCTTTTCTGTCCCTGCCGGTGGGGCGGGGTCCGGCCTGATCCGGCTGAGCTGCGCCTCCGAGAGGGGCCTGGGCTGGGCGTTCCCTCCCCGCCTGCGCCTTCCTCAGCGGGAGGGGCGTCTGAGCAGCGTGGGCTCGGGCTCTCCGCTCCGACTCTGGGCCCTCAAATGCGCTGCCTGGCCTGCTGTTGGAGATTAGCCATGGCCAACGGCAGGCTGGGAACCCCCCACCCCCACCCCTTAAGATCCCTGCTGTTCCCCCACCAGCTCCTTCCTCTGACAGCAAGGCCCTGGCGAGCAGGAGGCAAAGACACGAGTCCCCTCGCCTATTACTCCGACCAGCCCCACCCCGGACCTCTGTCTCTCTCCAGCGCCCCCCACAGCTGGTCTGCGGCCCTGGCCCAGGGGAGGCTGGGGTGCAGGCTTGGGCAGCCGCGGGCAGGTCTGGAGCCGGCGGGCTGCTGGGGAGTCTGGGAGGGTCTTAGCGCAGCCCTCCTCAGAGTTAGGCTTTGTTCTCCTGGGAAGGGGGGGATTTCACAGCCAGGCTGTGCGGAGCGGCCCTCTCGCAGGACAAGTCCTTGGGGACAAGAGGCCGGCTCCTGGGGAAGTGGGGGTTAGGGTTCAGATTTGTAAAAGGGGTTCAGGGATCGCCCCACGGCCTGGAGCCCCGGTGCAGTCTGGGTCAGGAGCCACAGTGCCTCCTTTAGCTCCCCCCACACCTCCCCCTTCCACCTGCGCGTGGCACACAGTGGGGTTAACAGGTGTTAGTCTCTTAAGGGCTGGAATGGGGTGGTTTGGGACCCCAGAGGTGAAACTGAGCCCACACTGCCCTAGCTGGTTTGCCTCAGTGGATAGAGCGTCGGCCTGTGGACTGAAGGGTCCAGGGTTCGATTCAGGTCAAGGGCACATGCCCAGGTTGCGGGCTGGATGTCCAGTGTGTGGCGGGCAGGAGGCAGCCAATCAATGATTCTCTCTCCTCATGGATGTTTCTCCCTCTCCCTCTCCCTCTCCCTCTCCCTCTCCCTCTCCCTCTCCCTCCCCCTCTCCCTCTCCCTCTCCCTTCCTCTCTGAAATCAACAAAACAACAGTGGTAGGAGCTCAGACCCTGACACCAGACCCTTCAGGGGTGCCATCGATGGCCACAAAGTGGGGGGCAGGCAGCCTGAGAGGTCTGGAGGCCCAGGGCTTCCAGGGTGGAAGCAGAAACCACACCAGCCCGCTCCCCCTCCATCTCTCCCCCGACAAAGCCCACAGCCTGCAGACCCCCTCCCAGCTCTTTACCTACAGAATTTAAGTCCCCTGACAATATGGGTGATCCCATAATTAGCCTTTATCTGCTCAAAGCCCAACTGTCACCCCTGTGCTCCTGGGACCTGTCTGAGGAGCCAGGCAAGGGCCCTGGAGTCCTGGGGAGTAAGCTGCTCCGCCCGTCTGGCCAGGGTTCTGAGAGGATGAGGGAGGTCTGTGCAGGGAGGCGCCAGCACACAGTTGGGAGGCTGTTGTGAAAGATAAATAAGTATCAGGTGACAGATGCCGAGTGTTGGGGGACGGAGTGCTGGGAGGGGCAGCCTATGAGCCCCCTTTCCTGCCCGGCTCCCTCCACACCCACCATCTGGGAGCTTCGTGCCCCTTTGCCCCACAGAGCTGGGCCTGGTGAGGAGTGACTGGGGGAGACTGGGAGGGTTCTTCACCCTGCCCCTTAGCCGTTACCATCCCCCTTCCTTAGCCAACACCTCCCCTTAGCCCTCACCCCCCTTAGCCCTCACCCGCCTTAGCCCTCACCCCCAACTCCCCAGCCCCTCCCAGCCCCAGGCAACCACTGACCTACTTCCATTTCCGTAGCCTGACTATTCTGCACATTTCATGTGGATGGAAGCACAGTGTGTTGTCTTCGTGTCTGGCTCCTATCACTGAGCGTAATGTTTCCAAGGCTCACCCACATTGTAGCACGAGTCAAAACTTCATTCCTTCTTTTTTAATGTTTTTTTTTTATTGATTTCAGAGAGGAAGGGAGAGGGATAGAGAGATAGAAACACCAATGGTGAGAGAAAATCATTGATCGGCTCCCTCCTGCATGCCCCCCACTGGGGATCGAGCCCGCAATCCGGGGAACAAGCCCTGATTGGGCATGAAACCATGACCTCTTGGTTCATAGGTTGATGCTCAACCACTGAGCCACACCGGCCAGGCAGCTCTTGTTATTAAAATGACCTGTTCCCCCTCCACTGAAGTGTCAGAGGCAGGAAACCATACTCTCTCTCCCACCCTTGCTTAAAGCCTGGTCCACAGAAGGTGCCCAGAAAGCATGTCCATCAGGGCGGACTGCCTGTGCTGCCCTCTGGGCTCAGCCCAGCTCACCTGGCCAAGGGCACAAGGGCGCCTTTGTATGCCGAGGGGCCAGGGAAGGGGGATGCTCTGAGGGTGGGGTGCCGGCTGGGACCTGACAAAGCCCTCTTTAAGGGGATCACGGCTGCCCCGCTGACAATGCACTGATTCAGGAGCCTGCATATCAAAGGAACCAAATGCCCAGGAGCCATGAACTTGGCAGTGCCGGGAGGGCGTTTGGAGGTCATCAGTGGGATATGGGCATCCGTGAATGCCGCTCTCCTGCTCTCCCTCCCTGCACCGAAGCCCCTCCCGAGGGCACCCCTCCCGAGGGCACCCCTCAGGCCCGCCTGTGTCCACGCTGGCACAGGAGAGGTGAGAACTGGTACCGCTGGCCAGGTTCCCGCGAGGCCCGCTGGGCCCCACGCCCGGCCCTTGTCACTGGCTTATCTCCAGTTGGGCTGAAACTTGATCGGCTCCTGCTGCCGGCTTAGGGCTGAGAAGGAACTGGATCCCGGACGAAGCTTACGGGGCAGTGGGCAGAAGCCCTGAGAAGGTGGCTGGACCAGGGGGGCACCCTGAGGGGCAGTGTAGCTGGATGACCTGACCTGCACTCAGCTCAGGGTGTCATCCCCCCTCACCCTTGGCGAGCTGAGAGGGGCCTGAGTCAGGGCCTCTGTCTTTCCCGCACTGCCCAGCCCAGCCTGTCTGGGGGCCCCTCCAGCTGGCTCACCTGAACCCCATCTGATGGTGGGTGAGACTCCTGAGGCCGGGCCTCTGGGGAGCTGCCGTCCCTCCCTCCTCCCTCTTTCCTCCTCCCTCCTCCCTCCTCCGTGGAGAATCCCAGGAGGAGGCCGAGCTGGGCCCCGGCTCTTAGGCCAGTGTGGATGCAGGGAGCCCAGGCTGTACCTGAGCCAGGAGCAGGTGGAGAAGGGGGGCTGATGTCAGGCGCACAGAGAATGCTGGAGTCTGGAGGAGCCCCAGGCTGTGGCCCCCCCAGGCCTGGGCCTCCTGCTTCCTCCCCCGTCACCGAGCACCAGTGGCTCTTGGCCCCACCCCTGGGTCTGCCAGCGGGTGAGAGGGAGTGTGGGGGCTGAGGCAGGGGTGCAGGGCTGAGGCTGGAGTGAGGCTGGGGTGCAAGGTCCTAGGTGCCTCACGGCTGCAGTGAGATGAAGGTCTGCAAGTTTTGAACCCCGGGTTTGAGTCCGTTCCCCCACTGGCTAGTGTGTGGGCGTGGACAGGTCACTGCTCCGGGCCCGTCTCCTCTGTGAAGTGGGAATGGCAGTGGCCTCGCCGCCTGGCCCGAGTGGGACTAACGGGGTCGGTGCTCAAAACACGTCAACACAACACATGCCCGATGGCCCCAGCCCACGTTAGTGTCGCTCCTCCCTTGGGGAAAGCATGGGGCGTGATGCAGGCAGAGGAAGGGGCCCGGAGCTTGGTGGTCTAGGGCCATGGCTGGCAAACTGCAGCTCTCGAGCCACATGCGGCTCTTTGGCCTCTTGAGTGTGGCTCTTCCACAAAATACCACGGCCTGGGCGAGTCTATTTTGAAGAAGTGGCGTTAGAAGAAGTTTAAGTTTAAAAACTTTGGCTCTCCAAAGACATTTCAGTCGTCCTGTTGATATTTGACTCTGTGGACTGATGAGTTTGCCGACCACTGGGCTAGGGCACATGGCATTCGCGGTGGGCATCCAAGGCCAAATGCCCGGATGGGGCACACGGGCACTGATGGGGGCAGGGCTGGGCTTGGGGCTCAGGGGCATGGGGCCGCCCAGCTCTGGACCGCCTGCCGGACCTGACTGTGGTCCCCTGGCTTCTGGCCCCCCACCCCTGGCCCGCACCGCGTGAGGAGGATGAGGTCAGGGCCCAGCATGTGGCCGGGGCTCCGGTGACCAGGGCTGCCCGCGCCCTCTGCAGATGGTGGTCCTCATGGACCCGATGGAGGACCCGGATGACATCCTGCGGGCACACCGGTCCCGAGAGAAGTCCTACCTGTTCGACGTGGCCTTTGACTTCACTGCCACGCAGGTGAGAGGGCGGGGCCTGGGGACGCCCTCTGCCCCGTGTGGGAGGGACCCTCTGGGGACCTGCCAGCAGCCCTCAGCCCACCCGCCACCCCCTGCTCCCCGACTCCCCCCTCCCGTGGCTCCGTGCATGCAAGCGTGCGCCCGCCCGCATGGCATGTGCACGGCCTCCCTCCACGGCGCCCACACGGCGCCCACAAGGCAGGTGGCCCCCCAGGCGCCGGAGGGCAGCGCCGGGAGCCCATCTGGTGTGAGGAAGAGTCTCGGAGAAGCTGACACCCTCCCGGGACCCCCGTCTTGCCCATCTGTGGGACGTTCCCGGGAGCAGATGCGATGCGTTCCCGAGGCTGGGGCCAGCCGCCGGCTGTGGGGGAGGCAGCTCAGATGTCTGAGCGTGCTCTCTGGCGGGCGCCCCCTGCGGGGTGAAAAGAGAGACACCATCCTCCACGCCCACCCCCACGTCTCTGGGGCCCAGGAACAGAAAGCGCCGCTGTTGGGGGCGGCGGGAGGGTGCCCCTGGGCAGTGTGCCCGCTGTGCCCAGGCCCCGGGCGGCTGCCCTTTCCCCGTCCCTGCAGGAGATGGTGTACCAGGCCACCACCAAGAGCCTCATCAAAGGCGTCATCTCAGGCTACAACGCCACTGTCTTTGCCTATGGCCCCACAGGTGAGGGGGAGCCCCCACAGGTGAGGGGGAGCCCCCACAGGTCCACGGTGGGGGCCCAGATGCTTGTCCCCCTGGAGGAGTGAGCCCCCTCGCCCTGTGTCAGAGAGCCAGGCTGGCCCCATGGGGCAAGGCTCAAGGATATAGCTGCCCCACCCCCTGGCAGGGCCCTCAGACCCCAGCGGCCCCAGCCCCAGGCAAGACCCATCCTCCCCAACCCTCACCGCCCTGCCATCCGGGGGTCCCAGCCTTGAGGACACACCCCGTTGGCCAGGACACCCTGCCCGGCAAGGTGGCACTCCCCAGCCACCCTGCTCACCCAGCCCCGTGCTGTGCCCAGGCTGCGGGAAAACCTACACCATGCTGGGCACGGACCACGAGCCAGGCATCTACGCCCGGACCCTCAATGACCTCTTCCGCGCCATTGAGGAGACCAGCAATGACATGGAGTACGAGGTGTCCATGTCCTACCTGGAGGTGAGCCTCCCCCGGTGCCGGCTTCCTCCAGGGCCCCTGGGACACAGCTGGCCGCCTGCCTGGGGCCATCACCAGGCGGTTTTCTGGCTGCTGCCCATGGCAGCTCCCCGCACACACTGCCGGCCCCAGGTTACAGAAACGGGAGGCTCAGCAACGTGAGGCAGCGAGGCCGCTGTCACACAGCGAGGAGAGGGAGCGAGGATTTGAACTCGGGAGCCCGGCTCCCTGGCCCACACTCCAAACAGCCTTCCGCTGAGCACGGGCTCAGTGCCCTCTGCGCCCTATATCCGTGAGCTCCATTTTACTTTTTATTTTTTTAAATATATTTTATTGATTTTTTTACAGAGGGGAAGGGAGAGGGATAGAGAGTTAGAAACATCCATGAGAGAGAAACATCGATCAGCTGCCTCCTGCACACCCCCTACTGGGGATGTGCCTGCAACCAATGTATATGCCCTTGACTGGAATCGAACCCGGGACCCTTCAGTCTGCAGGCTGATGCTCTATCACTGAACCAAACCGGCTAGGGCTCCATTTCTTTATTATTATTATTTTTTTTTAATCCTCACCAGAGGATATTTACCCATTGATTTTTAGAGGAAAAGACAGAGAGAAACATCAGTGTGAGAGAGAGGCACATCAATTGGTTCCCTCCCACATGCATCCCAGCCACGGCCTAGGCTGGGGATGAGCCTGCAACCAAGGCAGGCCGGCGCTCTATCCACTGAGCCACACCGGTGAGGGCCTCCATGGCCATTTCTTAAGGCCAACCCTGTGTACCCTGCCAGGCTGCCTCCAGGCTCTCGGTGTATGTGGGGGCGGCTGAGCATTGTACATACATGCACAGGCTTGAACCTGCCGCCCTCCACTGCCTAGCCACAGCCCCCGGCACCCAGCGCCCACCTGTGGGAGTGCCACCACCGGCAGGGCGGGCAGCGGGGGGAAGGGGGAGATCCTGCAGAGGCCAGCCGAGGCGAGAGAGCCAGTGGGCTGGCCTCCATCTGGCTCCGGGCCGTGAGGCTCCCTCAGAGCTGATAATCTCCCGGGTGACAGCTGGGGTGGAGCAGCGAGCAGCGACGACGCATCACGGCCAGCGGCTCTCCCACCAGCACGGCGTGGACTCCGCCCGCGAGGCGCCCTGGGGGTGGGGGTCCCGAGGTGTAAGGGTTGCTTAGCAACAAGCAGGGCAGGACATCAGTCAGGTCCCCATGCTCTGCCCAGTGCCCCGCCTGCCCACAAAGGGGGTCCCTCTCTCCTTGGCTCTGGTGGCCCCATGTTTCCAGTGGACTCTGAAGCCCCCCCACCCCCCACCCCACAGAAAGAAAGGGGCCGGTGAGCTCCTGCCCATGCTCCGGACGGACGGGGAGCCTGGGCCTCAGTGTCCCATGAACATCTGTCCCCCACCCGCCCCATCAGATCTACAATGAGATGATCCGGGACCTGCTGAACCCCGCGCTGGGGTACCTGGAGCTGAGGGAGGACTCCAAGGGGGTGATCCAGGTGGCGGGCATCACCGAGGTCTCCACCATCAACGCCGAAGAGGCGAGTCCAATGCAGCCAGCAGAGCAGGCAGGGGGCAAACGGGGACCCGGGAGGGGCAGGAGGGGCAGAGGACTGACCGGACAACCAGCCTCCTGTGGGCGCACAGCCCCTGCCCCCCACGGGCCCCTCCACACCCACAGGGGCCAGCCCGCCACCTCCTGGCCCTCTCCCCGATGTGTGGGGCACCCCCACGGGCCCCCCAGAGCGGCCTCCCTCCCGCCCTCCAGATCATGCAGCTGCTGATGAAGGGGAACCGGCAGCGGACCCAGGAGCCCACGGCCGCCAACCGGGCGTCCTCGCGCTCCCACGCGGTGCTGCAGGTGTCCGTGCGCCAGCGCAGCCGCGTCAGGAACGTCCTGCAGGAGGTGCGGCACGGCCGCCTGTTCATGGTCGACCTGGCCGGCTCCGAGCGCGCGTCCCAGGTGAGCAGCTCCCGGAGGCTGGAGGGGGGGGGGGTGTGTGTGTGGCCTCTCAGATGAGGCCAGCTCCCCCAGGACTGGGGATAATGATTTTTGGGGGGTGGGGAGGGGGGAGCAGAGGGCAAGGATGCCAGCCTCCCAGTTCAGATGGAAGGAGAAAAACACACACACACACACACACACACACACACACACACACTCACACACGTTCCGGAGCCTGGGGCGCCCTCTAGGCCTGTGCCTGTGGCTCTTCTGGCTCTGAGCTGGGGCCACCACCTCCCTCCACCTGGTGGTACACAGCACCAAGCTGCGCAGGGGGCTTGCCCGTTGGGGGAGGCGGGTGAGGTAGGGGGGTGAGGCGGAGGGTGGCTCTCTCAGGCCAGGCCAGTCCCTTGCTCCTACTCAGAGGCCTCCTTCTCTCCCCTTGGAGCATGCCCTCGGGAGGGGGGCAGGGCAAGGCCCAGTTGGTCATCTCGGCCTTTCAGAGCCCCTGGGGAGAGGGAGAGGCTCGTAAGGCTTTGGGGGTGATGCCGGCCACCTGGATCACCCCCCTGCTCGCCCCCAGACGCAGAACCGCGGGCAGCGCATGAAAGAGGGGGCCCACATCAACCGCTCCCTGCTGGCCCTGGGCAACTGCATCAACGCCCTGAGCGACCGGAGCAGCAACAAGTACATCAACTACCGCGACAGCAAGCTCACCCGGCTCCTGAAGGTACCGGCGCGCGCCGGGCCGGGCGCCGGGCACCCGAGGAGGCTGCCGGATTTAGCCAGTGACACCCAGGGTGCCCAGCCACGCTGGAATTTCACACAGACAGCGGATTGTGTTTACTTAGTATAAGGACGTCCCAAGTACTGCATTTGTGTTTTATCTGGTGCCTTTCACCAAGTCCAGCCTTCTTACGGAGATCCCCACTCCGCACGCTGGCCAAAATCGCAGTGCCATCCACGGCCGGGAAAGGAGGGCCGTGGGCAGCCAGAAGTGGAGGAGGGAGGAGAGAGGGCCCCTCGGACCCCCAGCCATCCACGCCTTCCCTGTGTGAGGGGAGAGAAGGAGGGCCCGGAGGCCCTGTCCGGGGTACTCGAAATGTCCAAATGAGAACTTCGGAGAAAAAGTGGAAGTGCAAAGTGGGGGATGGGGGGGAGGGGAAATCTGGACTGAGGGGGACCATGTGCTGCTCAGCACCAGGGAGTGAGAGAGAGAGAGGAGAAGAGAGAGAGGGGGGGAGGGGGAGAGAGACCTCCAGAAGGGGAACCCGGCAGCCTGGCTGAGCCCAGGCCTCCTCCCTCTCCCTCCTCGCACCCAGGACTCCCTGGGGGGGAACAGCCGCACTGTGATGATCGCCCACATCAGCCCTGCGAGCAGCGCCTTCGAGGAGTCCCGCAACACCCTGACCTACGCCGGCCGGGCCAAGAACATCAAGACCAGGGTGAGGGCCCCATTGAGTCCCTGGACGGATCCCAGACCCTGCCGCCCTCCCGCGCTCCCTGCAACCAGCCACCATTTCCGTGAGGGAGACTCGGAAGGATGCAAGGACATTCCAGAAGGGGGAGCAGCAGGAGTAGAGGTTCCAAAAGCAGGAAGGAGGTGGTGTCTGGTGGGATGGGGAGAGCTGGATACGTTCCTCAACTGTCACAGAATGTTCACGACACAAAGTCAAAAGGAAATCCAGACAGCCCGGCTGGTGTGGCTCAGAGGGTTGAGCGTCGACTTATGAACCAGGAAGTCACAGTTCTATTCCCAGTCAGGGCACATGTCAGGGTTGGGCTCAGTCCCCAGTAGGGGGCGTGCAGGAGGCAGCTGATCCATGATTCTCTCTCATCATTGATGTTTCTATCTCTCCCTCTCCTTTTCTCTCTGAAATGAATAAAAAAAAATTTTTTAATAAAAAAAAGAAAGAACATTCGAAACCAGTTTGGCTCAGTGGATAGAGTGTCGGCCTGTGGACTCAAGGGTCCCAGGTTCGATTCCGGTCAAGGGCATGTACCTTGGTTGCGGGCACATTCCTGGTGGTGGGTGTGCAGGAGGCATCTGGTCGATGTTTCTCATCGATGTTTCTAGCTCTCTATCCCTCTCCCTTCCTCTCTGTAAAAAATCAATAAAATATATTTGAAAAGAAAAGAAAAGAAAGAAAGATCAGGGAAATGCAGACAGACGGTGGTGGGCCACCAACACCAGGTGAAGGAACGAGGGTGCCCCCAGGCAGTGGGAGCCAGTGCGGGCTCAGCAGGGGAACAGCATGTCAGGAGTGCGGCTCTCCCAGGGGCCTGGGGTGTGACAGGCCGTGGGGCTGGAGACAAGGCCACTGCTGTCACCCAGAAGCTCTGTGGGGGAGGGGGGGAGGGGAGGAAGAGAAAGGAAGGCCCCAGGCCGGCCCTGGCCCCTGGGCTGACCTCACCGCTGTGTCCCGCCCTGTGCTCCCCGCAGGTGAAGCAGAACCTGCTCAGCGTCTCCTACCACATCGCCCAGTACACCAGCATCATCGCCGACCTGCGGGGCGAGATCCAGCGGCTCAAGTGCAAGATTGACCAGCAGGGAGGGCGGGGCCAGGCCCGGGGCCGGCTGGAGCGGGGTGACATTCGCCACATCCAAGGTGTGTGTGGTGGGGGGGGCTGTTAGTGGGAGCCCGTCTCCCACAGCCCCTGCAGGCTGTCTCAGATTGCCCTGGGGTCAGGCAGGGCTGGGGTCGGACTCTGGCTGGGTAGCCGTGGCTGGTCACTCCACCTCCCCGAGCCTTCGCTGTCAAATGGAATGGTGATCGATGAAGATTAGGTGGGATCACTCGAGTGAGGGGCACAGGAGCCTTTAGCTGCGGAGGACCTCCCCCTCCACGCTGCAGGGTGGGGCTGTAAGACCACACCAGGCATCACCAGAAGGGGCACAGCCTACATTCTCGTGTAGACTTGAGTTTGCCAGGATGGTTTGCTGACTGGTGGCAGTATGGTGCCTAAGGGGGACTTGTTAAAAATTGATTTCAGAGAGGACGGGAGAGGGGGAGAGAGAAACATCAATGAGGAGAGAGAATCATTGATCGGCTGCCTCCTGCATGCCCCCTACTGGGGGTGGAGCCCACAGTCCAGGCATGTGCCCTGACTGGGAAGCGAACCGTGACCTCCTGGTTCATAGGTCGATGCTCAACCACTGGTCACGGCTAGGCTAAAGGGCACCTTGCAATCGCTGACACAAAGGTGCTGTAAGGGCCAACGGAAGCCTGTTTCATACAGAGGGGCTGGGGCCACCTGCAGGCCACAGCCTACAGACTCAATATGGCCGAAACCAGTTTGGCTCAGTGGATAGAGCATCAGCCTGTGGACTGAAGGGTTTGATTCTGGTCGAGGGCATGTACCTTGGTTGCAGGCACATCCCCAGTGGGGGGGGGGGGGGGGGCGGGGGGGTTGCAAGAGGCAGCTGATTGATATTTCTCTCTCATCGATGTTTCTAACTTTCTATTCCTCTCCCTTTCTCTCTGTAAAAAACAAAACAAAACAATAAAAAATAAAAAATAGAAAATAAAAAAAGACTCAATGTGGCCAAAGCGGTTTGGCTCAGTGGATAGAGCGTCGGTCTGCGGACTGAAAGGTCCCAGGTTTGATTCTGGTCAAGGGCATGTACATTGGTTGTGGGCACATCCCTAGTAGGGGGTGTGCAAGAGGCAGCTGGTTGATGTTTCTCTCTCATCGATGTTTCTAGCTCTCTCTCTCTCTCTCCCTTCCTCTCTGTAAAAAATCAATAAAAAATATTTTTAAAAAAGACCCAATGTGGAAGTGCAGTGCGGGAGGAGGTAGCAATCTAGAGGGATTTCTAGAGACGGTGGTTGGGACTGAGAGTGGTTTGGGAAGAAAGGGTGGGAAGGGCGGGGGGGAGGGGACTCTCTCTTCACTGGGCTCCCCACACTCTCCGATGGGCAGCTGAGGTCCAGCAGCACCGCGGGCAGGAGGAGCAGGCGGACATGGGGCAGCTGCGGGAGCAGCTCATCGGCGCTTTCCAGGAGCAGATGGACGTGCGCCGGCGCCTGCTGGAGCTGGAGAACCACACCATGGAGGTGCAGATCGACACGTCCCGCCACCTGCTCACCATCGCCGGGTAAGCACCCCACCACCACCACCACCCCCACCCCCGGACCTTCCCCTCCCCTCCCACCCCGGGGCCGGGCCAGCGCGGCTGGAGCTGCAGCTGCTCACTGCGCCCCTTCCCGTGGCCGGACCCGCGGCTCCGCGTGGGGCTGGGGCGGCGGCAGCTGGGAGCAGGAGAAGTCGCGCCGGGCGCTCAAGTGGCGGGAGGAGCAGCGGAAGGGATCCTACACCAAGGACGACAGTGAGAAGGACTCGGACGCCGGCGAGGACCAGCCCGACATCGTGGAGCCGCCCGAGGTGGCCTCGGCCCGGGAGAGCATCGCGGCTCTGGTGGGCGAGCAGAAGCAGCTGCGCAGGCAGAAGGTGCCGGGGTTTGGGGGCGGGGAGAGCGGGTTCCAGGGGGGGGGGGCTGAGGGGAGGGGCAGAGCTGGGGGAGGGGGGTGGAGTGAGACCCTGGGATCTGGCTAAGTTCCTTGGTGACCTCTGCCCCTGAGCTCCCCGCCTGCACAGTGAGAGGCTCAGGGTGCAGCCTCGGCGGGTTGCGGAGGAGATGACAGACATGCCTGGCACAGTCCGAGGATTCCAAAAATGGCACCGAGTGTTTCCTCGGGGTTCCCTGATGACGGCTCTCTGCCGAATGTTCTGGAGAAGCCCCAAGCCCAGGGCTCTCAGGGCACCCGCTGGGCTGCGGGGAGGGCAGTGTGTGCTCAGAGCAGCCAGAGGCGGTCCCGAGAGGAGTAGCCCCTGGTTGCGAGGCCCACGATCCAGCGCTGAGGGCGGGGACCTCGGGACGGAGCCCCCGGGAGTCCCGGGACATGAGGGGCGAGGACCAGCAGGGCCAGAGGGGGCGGTCCTGGCCTGCTGCCCGGCACTGAGCCCCGCCGCCCCCGCCCCCAGCTGGCCCTGGAGCAGCGCTGCCGGGAGCTGAGCTCGCGGGGCCGCCGCCTGGAGGAGACGCTGCCGGGGCGCATCGGCTCCGAGGAGCAGCGCGAGGTGCTCAGCCTGCTGTGCCGCGTGCACGAGCTCGAGGTGGACAACGCGGCCATGCAGTCGCACGCGCTGCTCCGCGAGGGGGCGCTCCGCCACCGCCGCGAGGCCCTGCGCCGCCTGGAGCAGCACCGCGCGCTCTGCGACGAGATCATCCAGGGCCAGCGGCAGGTCATCGACGGTGGGTCCCGCCCCTGCCTCCTCCCCTCCCCCCTACAAGGGCGAGGGGTCCAGAGACCCGCCTGAGCCCTGCGCCTCCTCCCCCCGCCGCAGATTACAGCCTGGCGGTCCCCCAGCACCTGGAGGAGCTCTATGAGGCGTACCTGCGGGAGCTGGAGGAGGGCGGCCTGGAGCGGGCCACCATCATGGACCGCGTGGCCTCCAGGGCCCTGCAGGTGGGCGCCGGGCATGTTCTGGGGGAGGGGCCGATGCCCAAGGCATTCCGGGGGTCCAGGCTGGCTCACACCCCAGGAAGCTGCCCCCTTTCCTTCCTACCCCACCCAAAGCCTTGCCCCTGGGGATGCCCACCAGCCACAGCTTGCCCCCTTGGGACCCAGAACACTGCCCTCGGGGGAGGGGGGGCTCCCAGTCCATATTTCAGCCCGGGTTTTCCCGAGGGCCTTGCCTTTGTGCTATTATCTGGTCCGAGGCCACGTCTTCTGACTGTCCACTCCTGCCCCCTCCCTCCCCAGGACAGCTCCTTGCCCAAAATTGTCCCAGCAGGAAGCACACTGACCCCCGAGGCAGACCTGGAGAGCGTGAAGACGCTGAGCTCCGAAGCCCAGCGCCTGCAGCACAGCATCCTCCCGCCCCTCAGCACGGAGAGGTGGGCCCCTGTCTGCGCCACCTCAGGGTGCCCGCCCAGAGCGGGGCTGCTGGGGGGGGGGGCAGGAGCAACGGGGAGGAGGTGGTGCGGGTCTGGAGCGAGGGCTCCCGGGTTCTCTCTCCCTTCCTGCGAGCAGCTCTCCCCCAGCAGGGGGGTGGGCTCTCTGTGGGACCAGCTGGGTCATCAGGTGCCCATCCTCTCCCGCCAACCTCAGTGAAGCCAGCCACGCGCTCAAGGCCAGTCCCCGGGCGTGGCAGGCGAAAGGCTCCTCTGTGCCCACCCCGCCCCCCATCCAGATCGGCCACCTGGTGACCCAGGAGGTGAGCACTGAGCACCCAGCACCCTCGGCCCCGCGGGCTCTCGCTGAGGGTGGGCACAGGGTGGATGCCCAGTGGCCAGGATGGTGCCTTTCCAGAGCGGCCGCCACCCCTGAGGCCCCGCTGTCTGCTGAGTGGGGCGTGGGGTCTCCTTTGACCCCCCGATCACCTGTCCGCAGGCTCCCACTCAGGACAGCCTGGTCAGCCTGAGCAGCCGCGTCATCTCCTCCCCGGACAGCAGCGAGAACCTGTCGGAGATCCCCTTGTCCCACAAAGGTGTGCCCCCAGCCTGCCCAGCAGAGCGCCCTTGCCTGCCCTCTGCTCTGCTGAAGCTGCCCATTCCAGGAAGCAGGCACCAGTGCCCCCAGAGGGTTAACCGCCAGGCACACAGAACTGGGGGCACAGCCAGAAGTCAGAAGGGGGGACATATGGCCCCCCTTCCTCTGAGGAATAAATGCAGCAGCAAATACAGATGGAATCCATGCCCCTTGCCGGAGGCTAAGCCCACTGTCTCAGTTAATGCTCACAACCACCCAGTGGGGTTCCTTTACCCCCTCAGGGCTAGAGATGAAAGCGAGGCTCAGGAATATGCCCCAGGCTTCTTAAATGGCAAGCAAGTGGGGGTGCTGGGAGTGAAACCCAGACATCCTGGCTCCTACCCATTCCTGCCTTGGGGGAGGGGGGTTGTTGGAGGTGCAGAAGGGAGAGGAATATGGGGCCTTGATCCCGGGGTGGGCGCCCCCTCTGTCCGCTGCAGAGAGGAAGGAGATTCTGACAGGCACCAAGTGCATCTCGGTGAAGGCTGCCCGGAGGCGCTCGAGGGCCCCGGGAATGGAGGGGCGCCACCTGCTGGCACCGGCCATGGAGCGCAGCACCCTGTCCCTGCACTCGCTGAGCGAGGCGGAGGAGTCCCGGCCGCCAGGCCCCCTGGCCTGCAAGCGGCCGCCCAGCCCCACGCTGCAGCACGCCGCCAGCGAGGACAACCTGTCCAGCAGCACCGGCGAGGCCCCGCCCCCGGTGGTCGGGCATCGAGACGACGGCCCGGGGCCCTGGCTGAGGGGCCAGAAGAAAAGCCTGGGCAAGAAACAAGAGGAGTCGCTGGAGGCAAAGAGGAGGAAGCGGAGGTCCCGGTCTTTTGAGGTCACCGGGCAAAGGGTGAGGCTAGGAGTGGGGTGTCTGGGCCCCTTCTTTGTGGGTGGGGGCCTGAGGGCTGGGTTCCTCCAGAGGCTCAGAGCATCTGCACCACCCTCCGCGCCTCTGTCCCCCAGTCTGGCCCTCTGTCCCCCCGACTGGCCCTCTGTACCGCATAGCTGGGGGCAGATCCCCGTAGCACATCCCCGCAGCTCGGGCCTTACTGTTCTCCCACCAACACAGCTCTCCTGCCCCAAGACACACCTCCTGGGGCCCCGCCCCCTGGAGAGCATCTCGGACCACAGGATGCCAGTGTGCGGGCACCCAGCCCCTGGCGTCCGGCATCTGGGAAAGGTCGCGCTGCCTTTGCCCAAGGTCAAACTCCCGCCAAGGCAGAACACAGGTCAGTCCCAGCAAGAAGGGACGGGGGAGGGGAGCCTGTGGCCTGCCCACACAGGAGGCATGCCGAGCTGTCTGCCTCCATGGCCGGCCCTGGCTGGAAACGGGGTTCTTGCAGAATACTGTGTGTGGGACTGGCATCTCGGGGCGGTGCCCCTGGGGAGTTCGAGGCTACTGGGTGATGAGAGAGGGGCGGGGGAAGCGTTCCTGACCCCTGCTTCCGGCCCTTCCCCGTTTCAGGCCCAGGGGTTTCCTCCCCCCTCGTTGCTCCCTCCAATCCGGCTGGCGTTTCCCGACGGGCTACCCGCGGGCCCCGCCTGCCCCACGGCACCAGCACCCACGGCAAGGATGGACGCTTCCGGCATAACTGAGGGGCCCAGTCTGGAACCCGCCCTCCTGCCCCCAAGGACTGAGTGGGGTGCAGTGGGAAATGGGAGATGGAGGCTGGCAGGCGGGGGTGACCTGGAGGCAGGAGCTTAGGATGGCAGAAGGCCGGGGCTCCCGGGACCCAGGAATTACCAGGGTGTCTGCCCAACCCTTCGAGTGGGCAGTGCCACAGGGCAGGGAGGCGGGCCCAGGAGGCAGGCCGGATGACAAGGCTCCTCGGCTCCCCACCTTGAGTGGAACCCTGTTGCCCAAACTGCACAGACCTGTGGCCAGACTGGGCCTGGGAAAGGGGGAGAGGGGGAGTGGGTAGCGGGACGGGGCTCCGGGGCCCACACCTGGGGCAGGCTGGGCCTCCTGGCTGGCGGGAAGGGCCAGCAGATGGTTCGTATATGGGGGGCGGGAGGGTGTCTGGTTTCCTTACTTGGCATTGGCTTCCTTTTTAACAGTAAAATCCCATTTGGATCTTGACAGTTGCGTTGGAAACTAGACCTTATTGGAAACTGGGTGTCCCTCCCTCCCCGCACCCCCATCTCACCCTGGCTGGGGGCATGGCACCAACCTAGAAACCCTGAGGCCCCTCCCAGGTGTCATGCCCCATCACACCTGCCCTGGCTTCCTCCCAGGAGGGCGGTCGGAAATTGGGGTGCCCCGGACCACAGAAAGCCTCGCAACCTAAATGAAACAAACGGTTACCCCGGGAAGTCCAGGCTCAGAAATTGCCACGCGAAAGCTTCAAGTTGTAGAAACTGGGAATGGAGTCGCCCTCCCCAGCTGGCCCATAGTCCTGACTATTCAGATGCTCTTGTCTGCCCTGTTCCATGGGGGCGGGGGGGCGGAGCCTGGGGAAAGCTAATGAAACACAGGGAACCCCCTCTCTTGGGCTAATTTTTCCCAGCGTTTGGATGGTTCAATCATCCCTCGCTTCTCCGAGCATCTGTTTATTCAACCAAAGCATCATCTTCAAGTCAGCTGCGGAGTCAGCTTGTGAAACCAGGCATCTGGTCTACCGCCCCTCACCTGGGCTCCCCCTGACGCCACGGGCACCTGGTTACCCAGGGGGCGGTGGACGCACCACCTCTCGCAAAGCCCCTGCCGGTCCCTCCGGCCCCATCCAGGCCAGGCCTTTATGGCCCAGCCCCCAGGCTCCGGGCCCCGCCGCCCGGCTACTCGGGGGTGCGGATGAGGGGGTGGTAGACGGGCTTGACGATGAGGTGCAGGTGCAGCGCGTTCTCCACCAGGAACTCGGAGTTGCGCCGCTGCAGGTCGGCCTGCGCCAGGAAGTCGCCCGCCTCCTCGCTGCTGCGGTGGAAGCTGTAGGCGTGGCGCACCAGCAGGCGGCCGTGCAGGCGCGCCCCGACCAGCACCGTCTTCTGGAAGCTCACGCCCGCCGCGTCGCCGCCGCTGCTGGCCGGCGTGACCACGAGCCGCGGCCGGCCGTCCTCGGGGCGCGCGGCGGGCAGCGCGGCGCCCGGGCCGTCGGCGTAGACGGGCCGCAGGCTCACGGGCAGCCAGCGCGGCGAGAAGAGCACGTTCCACGTGACGCGGCGGCCCGCGTCGTGGCCGCTGGGGCCCAGCTGCGTCTGGAAGCTGGTGCTGCGGTCGTCGCGGGCCGGGTTGGGGATGACCCACGGGGCGCCCCAGGCGGGCGCCAGGTAGTTGCGGGGCAGAAAGGCGCTGCCATTGACGTCGAAGAACTTGGCGAAGTGCAGCGGCGAGGCGGCGTGGAACTGGTAGGCCTGCAGCAGCAGGTCGGCCACCGCGGGGCCGTGGCGCGCCAGGGCTGCCGAGCGCGCCTGCAGCTGGAAGAGCTGCGCCGGCGGGATCATCGGGTAGCGGATGGCGCGCAGCGCCCGCTCGGCCACGTCGGGGGGCGGCCGCGCGCGGCCCAGCCAGGCCTCCAGCGCGCGGAACAGCTCCAGCTCGTCCTGCAGCACCAGGTCCGAGCGCGCCAGCAGCTGCGCCAGCAGCTCGGGGCTCACGGCGCCCCACTCGGCGCTCGCCGCCACCGCCGACAGGTTCCAGGCCAGGAACTGCAGGCAGCTCTGGCGCAGCGCCTCCTCGCCGGTGCTCAGCGCGTAGTGGTACCAGCCCACCGCCGGGCCCGCGCCGCCCGCCAGGTGCGCGCGCATGTAGTCGGCCACACCGCGCTGCAGGGCGGCCACGCCGTACTTGGCGGCCAGTCTGTGCAGGGGGATGGCCTGGGCCAGCAGCACCGCCAGCTCGCCGCAGTAGAGGTACCTGCGGGAGAGCGCGGAGAGGGGCGGGGTCGGGGCAGGGCCAGCTGCGGCGCGTTCTGAGTCCAGAGGGGCCCTGGCCGCGGGTGCAGAGCTCCGTGGTCAGAGGCACACACCGAGCGGTGGGTCCTGAGGCTTCCTGTCCGTTCCTCTCACGCCCTTTCTGCTCCCAGCCTCCTCTTTCCGCTTCTCGTGGGGACACAGGACTAGCGTGTATTTATTGAGCAGCTACTAGACTAAGGTGACCAGACGCCCCGATTTTTAACAATTTGTCAATTTGTTTAAAATCGGGACGTCTGGTCACCTTATACTAGCGGCCGAGCTCTGTGCTCCGTTGTGGGTGCAGAACCGAGGTCCTATCCGCTATTAGCTATGCGTGGACACGTCCTTGAACTCCACTCACGGCTCAACCTTATGTCAAACTCCTAGAAGGGGGGAATAACACCCACCCCTTGGGTCATGGTGCCCATTGGAGAGTGAGTGGTGCCTGCTACAAAGCAGGGGGCCACACAGGTCAACCCCATGCTTGTTCTCACTCTTGCTCACTCATTCTCTCTCCCCTTGCTGCCAGCCCTCCTCCCCGCTTTGCCTTTCCTGCCAGTCCCCACTGGCACACACCCAGAGGCCCCAACACCCACATCTCCCCTCTCCCTGCATGTCAGCTCTGCATGTTTGCAGCTGGGAAGAAAGCAGGTTTCCCAGGCTCCCTCGCAGTGAGGGTGACCATGTGACTAAGTTCTAGCCAATAAGATGCCAGCAGCGGGGCAGGGTGGGATTTCGGGAAGGCTGGTGAAGTAGGACCACCTGAGGGGAGCGGAGGGCAGAACCTTTTGCCCCTCTGTGTTCCCCCCTTCCTGCTGCCTAGATCTTGGACGTGATGGCTGGGATCCTGGCGACCATCTTGTCTGAGCCATTAACACAGGGTCACCTCCTCAGGCTAGCGTGTGCGTGGCACCCCGTGTGCGGTGCGTTGGTGGGAGGCAGGAGGGGGAGAGCTGGCGAGCTTTCCCAGCTCCCTCACCCCGTGGTGGTTCCAAACCTGGCTGGACAGCAAACCGTATGAAGGCTTTTTTTTTTTTTTTAAGTGACGACTCAACCCCAGACCCGAAGCCAACGACCCAGGTGGGGCCCAGGAACCTTAGTTTTAAAAGCTCTCCCGGCAGGTTTGGAGACAGCTCTGAGGGCCTCCGGTAACAGATGTCAAACCCCTGCGCTTGCAGCTTGTGGGCAGGGGCAGGGGGTCGCTGCACTCGCAGGAAAGAGAACAGAGGAGGAGGGACGCAGGAGGTGGTAGCATCCTCGCCCCAATGACACGCGGGAGATGGACCGAAGGGCCAGGGCCTCCGGGACTCCCTGAGTGGGGGTGCCTGGGGCTTGGGGAGGATGGAGGCCCCCAATCCGGCCCCGCCCCGCCCCGCCCACCTGATGAACTTGTCGAAGACGGCGGCGCAGTCCCCCGGCTCCTGCAGCAGCACCTCGCTCTGGTTGCTCAGCAGCTCCCGGAACCGCGCGCTGTGCAGGCCCAGCAGCAGGCGGTGGGCGTGGAAGACGCGGACCTCGTCGGTGCCGGCCGCCTGCACCCGCAGCACCACGTCGCTGGCGTTGCCCTGGCGCAGGAGCTCCTGCAGCCGCTGCAGCAGCGCCTGCGAGTGGTTGATGGAGGTGCCCGCGGCCTCGCCCCCCACGCCGGCTCTCTGGGCTGCAGCGAGAGGAACACAGGCCGTCTGCGGGGGCACCTGGGCCTGGGAGTGTGGCCCGGGCAAACAGCCGGTCCCCGGGAGATGAGGGGGCCTGAGAACGGGCCTGGGAGGCTGTGCGCACACGTGTCTGTGCCCACGGGCTGCATGGATTCCTATGCGTGCATGCACAGCACAAGTGGTGGGGAAAGCCGTGAACCTGACCCTGAGCAGACCCTGGGGGGATGCTCTTGGAGAGGAGGAGAGAGGGCAGGAACCAGGGGGAGACAGAATGCCCAGAACGGATCTCCATGATGCCAGACCCCTAGGCCAGGGTTGAAGAACCCCTCACTTCCGGAGGAGTCCGCGGAAGTGACGCACTCACCAGCAGAGATGTACTGAGCACCTGCTCTGTGTCAGACACTCTCTGGGGAGCTTGGAATATGGCTGCGATCAAAACGAGCCAAGCCCTTCTCTCAGAGCTCAGTAAATGCGCAGGCTGGCACTCTAGTTTTCAACTGTGACCCACCAGGGAGGTGAGAGTCGCTGGCACCTGCGGGTGGGGGCTGGCGTCCCCCTTCCAGGCTGGGCCCTCCTGCCGTGTTTCCAGGGACGCCATGAGGGTCAGATGGGGACACGGACACATTTACAGGAAACTCGGCAGCAGATAATGCTGCCAGCAGCTCTCCAAGCCAAGGGGTGTGTGTGGGGGGGACCTTCTCGGGAGGCAAGGAGGGCATCCGACTGCAGAAGATCGGCGCCTGCCATCCCTCCTCCTTCCCCCGCGCCCACCCCCAGGCCCACAGCCTGTGTGAAACCGGAGAGAAGGCTCACAGGAGAGTGTGTAAGGAAGGGGAGACTGAGGGGGAAAGGGAGGGGGGAGGGAGGAGAAGGTTCGTTTCCCAGCCCCGCCCCCCAGGCTGTCACTTGGAAGGACTTGAATGCTGATGGCACCCCACGGGCCTCTGCCCAGGCCAGCTGCCTGGGACAATGGGCAGTGGAAGGTCTGCTTGTGTTTGGCCCCGCCCATCGGCCTGCCCCTCCTCCCCTCAGAGGCAGGCTGGCCTCCCCCCAGACGGAATGGACTCTGCTCCTCCCGGTGGACTGGACCCCACCCCCTCCCGCCACTGTGCAGGGAGGGCCGGAAGGTCCAGCCCCTCCTCCCTGCCCCCCCCGCCCCTCCTCCCTGCCCCCCCCGCCCCCCCCCCCCCCCCCCCCCCTCACTCACCTGCCCGAGCGGCCAGGCCCACCAAGGTCAGGACGGCCCAGAAGCCGCCCCAGGCCCCGGGCGCAGTGTGGCCCAGCCTCAGCATCTTGGCGCCCCTCCCCCACGGGCACTGGCAGGACGGTGAAGCCAGACCACTCCTCTCACACCCCTCCTCCTTATATAGGACGGAGCACAAGGGGATGGCACCCCCTTCCGGACCAGCCTCCCTCCCCCACCCGGCCTCCGCCATGGATTGGTGGGGACTGGCCCCAGCTGTTGCCCAGGCAACCTCTTAAGCCAGAGAGTGGCAGCCCAGGAGCTATTGTGCTGCCCCGGGCCCCTGAGCGGGGCAGATCCGGCGCCCTCCCCCCACCTCCCACCCGCAGAGCCGGTCCTCCCTCTCCCGGGGGGTCGGGCTCTCCAGGGCCAGGCAAGGGCTGCCTGCGCTGGCCCAGAGGGTCCCCTGCCCCTCCCCCAAGCCCAGGCGCAGCCTCTGCTCTGGCCCAGCGCCCTTGGCAGCATCCCGGCCCGGGGTACCATGGTACCCAGGCCAGGCAGCGGAGGAAGCGCCTGGGAGGGGGCAGGGACCAGGCTGCTCAGGCTCCCACCCTCCCCTCGCCCCTCTCCCATTCTGGGGTGGGTCAGCGAGGAGGGCAAGGGTGTCACATAGGGGCTCATGGGTAACTGGTGTCCCTTCCTGTTTTGCTTTTTCGTGGGAGAATGTTCCTGGCACACTCTGTGACCGTCATCCCCCCAAAAGGTCAAGATGAGCCACGACGGCAGGGCTGGGCCTCAGGCAGGGGCACTCCATCCCGGGTGCCCACGCCCGCCCGCCAGCACAAGCCTGGGCGTGGGGCCGGAGATGCTGAGGGGCACACCTGTCCCCCGCCCCCCCCTTTCAGTCACCTTCCTAGGTGGTCTGAGGTCTCCAGGTTCCCCTCAGTGTGCGGCGTCTCTTCTGGGCTTCTGTCCAACCTCAGAATGCCAAGGAGACACCCAGCAGACCTGGCACTCCTCCCGCCCGTAGGAGAAACCGAGGCAGAGAGCTAGGACACGGCCTCCGTGGGTCCGTGCAGAGGCCTGCGCTTGTGGAAACTCAGGAAAGGCGAGGGGAGGTGGGTCTGAGGCCTGGGGGAGGGGGGAGAGGGTCAGGAGCCTGGGGAGAGGAGGGAGGGGTCTGGGACTTGGGGGAATGGGTGAGAGGGAGTGTTTAGACCTCACCTTTTTAGGGAATGAGTGGAGCTTGGCTCAGTTTTTTTTTTTTTTTTTTTTTTAATATATTTTATTGATTTTCTTACAGAGAGGAAGGGAGAGGGATAGAGAGCTAAAAACATCAATGACCTGCCTCTTGTATACCCCCTACTGGGGATGTGCCCACAACCAATGTACATGCCCTTGACCGGAATCGAACCTGGGACCTTTCAGCCGGCAGACCGATGCTCTATCCACTGAGCCACACCGGTTTCGGCTTGGCTCAGTCTTGATGAGAGGGACTCCTTAGAGGTTGATGAAACGAAGTGGGGGTGGGGGGGCTCCCCAGAGATTGGGCTCTGAGTATTTCCCAAGGCCAGGGCTTGTCTGGGCTGGGTGGAGCCTGCCCTCCCTTGCTCTCTGGATCCCAGGGACCAGCTGGATGCATCGATTTCCGCCCGAGGCTGGCACAGAGACCCAACAGCCCCCCCCCTTCCCTGTGCCTCAGACGGAGCAGGAATTGGGCCAGTGGAAACCCCTTCCGGCTGCCCTGACCTTCACGCCTGGTTCCCCTGCGGGACACCACCGTCCTGCCCCTGGCTGCCCCTTGCCTTCCCGGGGCTGCACCACCGAGTCGCAGTGCGGCGGGGGTCCAGGCTGCGGGGGCGTCCCGTTTCCATGAGAAATACTTCTCCATGGGAACGTCCCTGAGGAGAAAGAGACGGTGATACAGCAACCCCCTGCTCAGAAAACGGTGCTTCGGCGTGCGCGCCTCCAACTCCAGAGTCTTCCCAGAAGAGGGTTCTGTGGGGCAGCCTCCTGCACGGTTGGATGGTTGGCATTTCAGGTGCACAAGGATTGGAGAGGCCCCGGGTACCAAGGAGACAGGGAGGGTCCCTTCATTCCCATCCCCGATGCCCCCTCCTCCTGTCTCTCACTCCCGTCATCCACGGAGCTCCTCTGCTGATGGAGAAACTGGCTTCTAGGAATAGGCACTCTCTCCTCCTTTTCGCAGTCTGAGGGCTGCTGGAGTCCGTGTGTGTGTGTGCATGTGCGTGTGCGTGTGTGCGAGCATCCCGGAGCAGAGGAAAGAGGGCGTTTGCCTGCAGGGTCCTGGCGACGGAGGCTTGGAGACACTCGCTTTGTTTTGCCCGAGCACCTGGAAACTCCGCGATTCCTTGAGAGCAAGTCTGAGGAGCTCTCAAGCCAGAACAATTCCTGCCCAGACGGCTCCTTCCGGCCCAGGCCGGAGTGTTTACAGCCTGAGCGGCTTCGTCTCCGGGCCAGGAACAGGCAGAGCCGGGACACAAACGGCAAACGTGCTGCTTTTCTGCCGGCCTTTCCGCCCGGCCCCGCCGGCTGTTCTGGGAAGCTGTCGCCGTTGCCGTAAACGGCCCCGTTGTGCGAGGACTAAAAGCAACTGCACACTTTCCAGCTTGGAGCAGGGAGGGTTTCTGAGCCCACAGGGTGGGGGGGGGGGTGGAGGGTGGGGACCGGGTGCTGGGCTGCAGTGACACCCCACTAGGAGGGTGGGCTCCAGCCAGCCCTGCCCAGACCACAGCCACCCGCCATCTGTACCGTCTCCCTTCCTGAGCTGGGGTCTCCCCGACACTGAGCTCGGGGAACAGGGAGTCACGAGTTTAGGCTCCGGGCCGTGTCCTCAGGGGCCACACTAATAACGCACAAGGAGGACTCTTTCCCTGAAGTCACTCACTCACCGCTGAACGCTTCCCCGGAAGCCAGGGTGTCCCGTCAGGGGCGGTGCATCTGCTTACTGCCTCTGCACCCGGTTGTGCTGTTCCCCCGACTTGAATACCCTTCCCTGCCTGAGTGCACGGCCTCACCTCAGTTCCTGAGCTTCTCTGCGCCTTGGTGCCTGTGACAGTGGGCCCCGTCTGCCCAAGAGATAAGGCCAGGGGGAAAAAGTTTAAAAAAATAAAGTCAGTCATAACTCAGTGCCGGGAGTTCCCTTGGGGTGGGACATGCAGACCTCCCTCGGATCTGGCTGGGAAATTGGGGTCATAAAACACCGCAGCATCCTGCACTCCCGTTGGGAGTCAGAACAGACATTCTGTTTGAAGCAAAACAGGCCAGGTTGTGTAAATCACCTAAGGAACAGCTAAAGACGGCCAGGTCTTTGTCCTGAGGGGCCAATCTGGGAGTGACAGACCAACAGTGGGATGGGAGGGGAAAAAGAGGTATAAGAGGAGGGACTGCCCCTCCATCGGGGCTCTCACCTGGGTGTTTGCCGGCTGCTGCGTCAGCCAAGGTTTGAGCCCGGATTCGAATCTGTAATAAACTCTAGCATGCTTAACCAAATTGGCTCCGGTGGTTCATCCCTTGGGGACTCGCTTTGTAACAGTGCCCTCCTGTGTGGAATGGAGATGCCAGAGACAGCGTGGGGGGGGGGGGGGAGGTGTGGGATAGAGTGGTGCTCAGGGAATGGCCAAGCCCCGCACACAGCTGGCCGATCTGACTGGCCTGGACGTAGCTCCTGCTCACCGCGAGTCTCGTGGTGCGGGGCTGGCGGCCTGGGGGGTGCTCTGTGCTTCCTGGAAGCTCACTGCACTCCAGGGCTGGGTCCTGGACGCTCGTCCTGGGCACCTGAGTGGGTGGTTTCTACTCCGGTCTCTCTATGCCAACCCACACAACCTGGCCAAAGCTGGCGGCTTCTCGGAGGCCTGCAGTGTCAGGACGTGGCCACCAGGGGACAGTAAGACACATGTGATTGCTGCAGGGGTGGCCCCGGAGGTGGGAGTGGGCGGAGGGGCGGGGGGGGGGGGGGGGGGCGGGGGGGGGAGTCAAGGTAGATCCAGCCCCAGAGGAAGGATCTAGCTGGGGAACCTGGGAGCCAGGCTGCTATGTTGGGGGTTTGGGGGGTGGGGGGAGGCAAGCTTGGGAAGCGATGGCAGACTGGGCCTCAGCTCTCCTCCAGGTCACCCCTGTGGTCCTGGGTGCCCACTCGGGGCTGCGCTGGTCACTCTCCCCGGGGTGGGGGTGGGGCCTGGCCAGGGTGCAGTGCAGCCGCCCTGAGCGCTCACACACCGGCTGGTGTTTGTTTGCCAGTGGCTGATCCTCCGTGAGGGATGGTCCATTGCACCAGGCCCAGGAAAACAACAGCTTGCCGGGGGCCACGGGGTCCCCGTTTCCCAGCGCCGCTGGCAGCCTGCTCACTGCTGACTCCTGTCCGTGGGCACAGGGCTCCGGACACCCCCACCCCACCCCACCTCACCCCACCCCACCCCACTCCACCCCACCTCACCCCCACCCCACCCCTCCCCACCCCACCTCACCCCCACCCCACCCAACCCCAGCCTACAGCCCCTGTGGCCGCCTCTGGTCCCACCGCCCGCAGCAGCTGCAGGACAAGAGTCCTCCAAGCCCAGGGCTTCTCTCCAGGCCTGGGGCGGCCCGCAGTGACCTCCCTCTCCCTCCCAGCACGGCCCCCTCAGCCCTCCCTGCAGACCTGCCCTCCCTGCAGACCTGCCTGGACTCTTGCACGCTGGTAGAGTCAGTTCCCCAAACCCTCCACTTCTCCCCAAAGTCCGCCCCGTGGGGTGTGCCAGCCCCGCGGAGCCCAGGTGGGCTCCCTGAGTGTCGGGGAGCACGCCCCTGCCCTCCCCCCAAGGTCTCCCTCCCAGCGGTGCACCGGCCCCACCTCGGCGCCCGCCCTGGGGGATTCAGGTTTGCTCCAGGCCACACTTAGCTCTACAGGCTTCTTCCCGGAGGCCCAGCCCCACCCTTTCCTTCCTCCTCCTCCCTCCTCCCCTGTCCTACCTCTCCGCCTGAGGGCTCAGTGCCGCTGGAAAAATCCCGGCCAACAGCTGCGTGCGAGCTGGCGATGCCGAGAGGGGCCCGCGGGGCCTCCCGGGGAAAGCCACTGGGCGACCTCGAATCCAGGACCCCGGAGCCCGAGGCTCGAGGGGCAGGAGACAGGTAAAGGGTCCAGGCCTGGGTGGGCGGGGGGAGGCGGGTGGAAGCGCAGGTGCCAGACCCGGAGGCCCGGCTGGGAGCTGGAGGGGAATAACCTGTGGGGGTGGCGGGGGGAGGGGGGAAGGAAGGGGGGGACCAGGTTTAGCAGGGGCTGGGGGAGGGGCAGCTTCAGCAGGAAATCACAACTAGAAGGTGAAGCCTAAAGACCCAAAGTGGGGCCGAGGGGCGCAGGGCGGTCACCTTACCTCTGGACTCGGTTTCCCCATCGGAAAGCCGGGGCCACTGCAGCTCCCAGGTGCTCACCAGGAGAAGGCTGTTCTTTTCTTTTCTTTTTTTAAAATATACTTTTATTATTGATTTTTCACAGAGAGGAGGGGAGAGGGATAGAGAGCCAGAAACATCGATGAGAGAGAAATCGACCAGCTGCCTCCTGCACACCCCCCGCCGGGGATGTGCCCGCAACCAAGGTACATGCCCTTGACAGGAATCGAACCCGGGACCCTTCAGTCCACAGGCCGACGCTCTAGCCACTGAGCCAAACTGGCTTTGGCGGGAAGGTCGCTCTTGAGCGGAGAGAGAGGGGAGCCGGGTCCGGTCTCTCCTCGGAGAAGGGGGGTGCCGAGTGGAGCCAGGCGGCTGCTGCGGGTCACGCTCGGTCACAGTCACCGGGACACTTAGGCAATCACAGCCACTCCCGGCCCTCGGCGGACCCTCCGGCTCAGCCTGCCCGGAGCAAAGCCGGGGAGCATGCCTGTTCACTGTGCCCCCTCCTGCTCTCCAGGCTGAGGACCCACCCGGAGCAGCGTGGTGGAGATATGGTCTCCGTGGCAGCCCAACGTGCCACCGAGGGCTTCCTCCCGTCACCGGGGGAGCCAGGCCGCGGAGGGCGGGCGGGCTCTGCAGTGAGGGCTGTCTTTTGGCTGGGCCTGCTCTGGGGGTCTGCACACAGCAGGGCGCACAGAGACCTCAGGGTCAGGGTCAGGGTCAGGGTGGGGCTGCTAGCAGGCCAGGCTGGAAAGAGACCAAGTGCTCTAACCCCACGCCCTTCCGCCCCTCCTAGCCGGCCGGCCACGAGTGGCCATGCTGCCCACACCCAATGGCAGTGGGCCGAGCCCGGAGCTTGAAGGCCATTGGCCAGCGGCCTCGGAGAGGTCCCCGTGCGTGGCCGGGGTCATCCCTGTGATCTACTACAGCGTCCTGCTGAGCCTGGGGCTGCCTGGTGAGTGGGGAGCTGGGGTGTGGGGTTCTGGGGGGGATGCCCAGAAATTGGGGTGCTCCTTTGATGGGACCCAACCCACTATGCTGACCCCTGAGACCCAGGATCACAGACCCCCGAGGCTCCCCTTGTCTTTAAGGGGGGTGATCTGGGTCTCTGAGGAGCAAAGCTTAGTGGGGAGTAAAAGTGAGGGGCCGGAAGTTGGGGTACTCAAGGTAAACCCCGGGATTCACCAGAGCAGACAACCCCCACTTACCCCCCACCCCAGCAGTGAGCACCCTCCTAGGACAACTGAGTCTTGCAGGATTCGGCCAAACTCCGAGTCCCGCCCACCACTTGCGGGGAGCAGAGCTGGGTGGGGGCGGGGGCGGGGGCGGGGGCGGGTGCAGGAAGGCCAGGTGGTCCAGGCCTTGGGAATTGCCCGTCCCTGCCTGTCCAGGGGGAAGTCAGTGGCCGGGGAGAGGGGGAAGGAAGGGAGGTGCGGGGAGGGGATCAGTGTGGGTGGACAGACAGGGCTGACCTGGCCAGCCCCCTGAGATAAGGAGTTTTCAGAAGAGTCTGGAAAGAGGACAAGAAGCCAGAACAAGCAGGTGGGGAGAGCCAGGTCCGAGTGGCCCTCCTAACGCCTCCGACCTCTCCCCTCTGACCTCTCCCCTCTGACCTCTCCCCTCTGACCTCTCCCCTCTGTGGCCGGGCTGCCACCAGTCAACCTCCTGACCACGGTGGCGCTGGCCCGCCTGGCCGCCCGGACCAGGAAGCCCGCCTACTCCTACCTGCTGGCGCTCACGGCCTCGGACATCGTCACGCAGGTGGTCATCGTGTTCGGCGGCTTCCTCCTGCAGGGCGCCGTGCTGGCCCGCGAGGTGCCCCGGGCCGTGGCCCACACCATCAACATCCTGGAGTTCGCCGCCGTCCACGCCTCCGTGTGGATTGCCGTCCTGCTCACGTTCGACCGGTACAGCGCCCTGTGCCGCCCGCTGCACCACCGCGCGGCCGCCTCCCCGGGCCGGGCCCGCCGCGCCATCGGCCTGGTCCTGGGCGCCGCCCTGCTCACCGGCATCCCCTTCTACTGGTGGCTGGACGTGTGGCGGGACCCGGGCCCCCCCAGCACGCTGGACGAGGCCCTCAAGTGGGCGCACTGCCTCACCGTCTACTTCGTCCCCGGCGCCATCTTCCTGGTCACCAACTCGGCCATCATCTGGCGGCTGCGGCGGCGGCGGGGCGGGCGGCGGCCCCGCGTGGGCAAGAGCACGGCCATCCTGCTGGGCCTCACGGCGCTCTTCGCCGGCCTCTGGGCGCCCCGCATCTGCGTGGTGCTCTACCACCTGTACGTGGCCCCCGTGCACCGCGACTGGCGCGTGCACCTGGCGCTGGACGTGGCCAACATGGTCGCCATGCTCCACACCGTGGCCAACTTCGGCCTCTACTGCTTCGTCAGCAAGACCTTCCGGGCCACCATCCGGGAGGTCGTCCACGACGCCCACCTGCCCTGCGTCCTGGGGCCGCAGCCGGAGGGCGCCGCGGCGGAGCCCGTGCTGAAGCCTCCGGGACCCCCCGAAGGGGCGGGGCTGTAGAGGGGCCACGGGACCCCCGGAAGGGGCGGGGCTGTAGAGGAGGCCCCGTCAGCGAGCTTGGGGGAGGGGGTGCGGCTCGGGGCCAGTGGACACTGGGCCTTGGTGGTTGTGCCCACAAAACTTCATCCATGCCCTACCTTGCAATCTGGGGGCAGAGGGAAGGGGGGGTCCTTCCTTTGGAAACAGCCTCCCAAGTCGAGGGGAGGACAGTTTACCCAAGGCTGGCATTGCTTTTCCAGCAATTCCCATTTCCGGGAACAAGGAGAGGGCTCTGCCAGGCACAGGCTAACAGTGCCAGCTGCTGTGGGCATTGCATAAGGAGGGACATTTCACCTGGCACAGTAGGAAGGCAACAGTAATGCTGGTTGAATGAATAAATGAATGAATGAATGAATCAATGCTAGATGGATGGGTGATGAAAGGATGGGTGAATATGACTTGTTTCCAGCCCACCCCATTTATTGATTTCAGAGAGGAAGGGAGAGGGAGAGAGAGAAACATCAGTGATGAGAGAGAATCATGGATCGGCTGCCTCCTGCATGCCCTACACCGGGGATCCAGCCTGCAACCCAGGCAAGTGCCCTGACCGGGATTCGAACCGTGACCTCCCGGTTCATGGGTCGATGCTCGACGACTGAGCCGCGCCCGCCGGGCTCCCACCTCATTTCCTGGGGCCCCAGTGCCCTAAATTGGCCACTTCCCTGGCATCCGTGAGAGGACAGGTACCTCCGGGATTCCTGGGCTGAGGAACCGAATGTGCAGGTGGAGCGCCGGGAGGGGCTGGGGGAAGGGGGTGCCTGAAGGCAGATGCCCCGGCTCTAAGGAGATGCAGCCCCTCGGGCTCCAGCCGTTCTGGTTTGACTCCACTCCACCCCTCCCTGGAGCAGAACGGCTTCCGGGGGGGCCGTGGCATTGTTGCCGTGACTGTGGGAGAAGGAAATGCCCTCTCAGCGCAGGGGCCGGGTGGGACGGCAGGAAGGGAGGACTCCCGCCCTGGCCCACCCCACTTCGAGAACAGGCCTCTCTCCACCGCGGGGAGGGAGGAGCTGGCTCCCCCGACCCCAGACTGGCCCTGGGGGGCTCTGGGAGCCCTGCCTGCCTCTCCAGGGCCCCGGCTCCCGGAGCCGCAGCTGGGAGAGGCTGGCAGATGGACCTCCCACCTGCTCCCGCGCTGGGTAAACACATTAGGCGGCCGCTTTCTGCTTCCCGGTCAGGCTGAGCTGACCTTTCCCCTGCGCAGGAGCTGCAGGCCGGGCCCCCGCCAGCACCCAACCCCTTAATGGGGTCACTTAGGCGAGAGAGCCAGCTGTCCGCCGGGCCTACAGGCAGCACACAATCGATGCTCGGCTTCTCCCCCCTTTTCCTCTCCTCCCGCCCGGAGCAGGACCCACCAGGAAAGGACGTGGCTCCCAGCAGGGGGAGAAGGCAGGCCCAGCCCGTCAGCCACCATTCTAGAGCCCAGCGCCTCTCAAAACCAGAGCGCTTTCCCCAAGTTTGCCCCTGAGCCATCCGGTGGCAAAACCCATCCTGGCCGCCAGGAGGCGATGATCGGCCGCTGGGATCCAGACCTAACACCTGGGGTAGCCACCCTGGACCTGTCTCCGCCCTGAAAAACCCCCAGTTCTGAGACACGTCTGGTCCCGGGCGTTCAGAGGAGCATTGAGACGCTGTAAGTCCTCCATTTCTGCCACCGCCTGGCCTCGACTGACCCCGCGTAGACTGAGGGCCAGACGGCCCCCGGACACACAGACGTGCAATGGGCAGAGATGGTGCATGAGGAGGAGGAGGTGCACGGGCAGGCACCCCTGAGGGAAACGGGGATGGCCACCCCGCAGCCTCGCCCCGGCATCCAGCCCTCCAGGAGGAGGCTCTGTCTGGGAAGGAAGGTGCCTTGTGATGCAGAACCAGATGGGACACAGCCAGGGAGGGGCCGTCGTCCCACCCTGCATCACCCCCGCGGGACCCTGGAGGAGAGGCGCCCGGATAAGGGAGACCCTCGTCACGAAGGCAGCTCCGGATGGGGCAGTGACGGGTGCCTCTCAGCGGGCAGGTGAGCGGTGCTCACGGAGATGGAGATTCTCACGCCGGCTCCTGGTGAAACCGGGGATTCCCGGGACAGGCGGGGAGGCCCCGCGGAGCCGGCCGAGTCCTGCCCAGGTGGGGCTTGGAGCCGCGAGAGCCGGGTGTTCATGTTAAAGCCGCCTCACCTGTGACCTGAGTGTTGTCACCGTTTTACAGACATCAGCCTCGGGCCCGTCCGATTGGGAAACGGATAGCCTGCTTTCCTAGTAAGTTGCATCAGGTTGACAGTTCCTTTGTAACCTTCTGGAAAACCCGTCAGTGAATGGGAGAGATCATTCCTGACTGTTCCATCGCTGAGTGTGAAAAGTGTGTCCCCGGCACGTACGTAAATGGAAAGTATTATGAAAACGGCTCTTGTTCCTCTGCATTTTTATCAGTAAACTCCCAATGGCTCCAGCGAAGGAGGCTCCAGTTCCCCTCTTCTCCAGCCCATCTGCTCAAATGCTCGGCTAACAGGATCCTGCCTGAAGTCCCTCCTTACCGACCCCGCCCACAGCCCAGGCCAATCTGTCAGCCACTGTCCCATCTGTCCGCGGACGGACTGTTCCATCACTCCGTCTTTGTGAACACTGGAGGGCAGTTATTGTTCAGGCATCTCTCATGTCCTCCCAAGGGTAGATGAGATGTGCGCTGGTTTGGAAGGTGGTTGACAAGTATGTTTTTTTAAAGATATTTTATTGATTTTTTTTTTTTTTACAGAGAGGAAGGGAAAGGGACAGGAAGCTAGAAACATCGATGAGAGAGAAACATCGATCAGCTGTCTCCTGCACACCCCCCACTGGGGATGTGTCTGCAACCAAGGTACACGCCCCTGACCGGAATCAAACCTGGGACCCTCAGTCCACAGGCCAACACTCTTATCCACTGAGCCAAACCGGTTAGGGCGACAAGTTGTTTTCTGGTCTCCATATCTGTGTGTGTATTTTTAAAAATATATTTTCATTTATTGTTTATTTCTTTAAATATGCTGTTATTGATTTTTTTTTTTTTTTTTTTTTTTTTTTTTTTGAGGAAGGGAGAGGGAGAGACAGAAACATCGATCAGCTGCTTCCTGTATGCCTCCCTCCTGGGATCAAGCCCAGCCCTGGCACATGCCCTGACTGGGAATCGAACCAGCATACTTTCAGCACACAGAACAATGCTCAACCACGTGAGCTGCATGGACCAGGGCTCACCTCTTCTTTGTAGTGGGTGTAGGAAGATTAGAGTCAGTTTGTGTCTTTACGTTTTTGTATGTATTTTTAAATTCACACACACACACACTCATATATATGCGGCTCTTTGGCCCCTTGAGTGTGGCTCTTCCACAAAATACCACGGCCTGGGCGAGTCTATTTTGAAGAAGTGGCGTTAGAAAAGGTTTAAGTTTGGGGGGAAAAAATTGGCTCCCAAAAGAAATTTCAATCGTTATCCTGTTGATATTTGGCTCTGTTGACGAATGAGTTTGCCCACTACTGGTCCAGGGAATCTTGGCACCTCCTTACCCCCTGTACACCCAGCCCTTCCTCCTTTGTATGGGGCAGCCTGAGCAGCTCAGTGAGGCAGACTCTGCCTTTTGCCTGTCGCTACTGCCTCGGACAGCAGGGGGCGCTGCAGGATGGACAGGCGGGACTGGGAAGCTCCAAGTTACCGCACAAAACTGTCCGCCCTGGGGCCCACGGCCAGCGGGGAGCAGCCGGTGGGAGGGCTCAGCTGTGCCCCTTGTCACCCTCCTCCGCCCTGAAGCCGCGAAGCCACGTCCATCTGCCAGGCTGCAGCTGTAACTCGCAGATCATGCTGGCGGTTGGAAAGGTTTCCCCAGGAGCGTGGCACACTGTGAAGGGCCCTTTCATGGCCCTCCTTCCCCTCCCCCTTCCCTCCACCCTCCACCCTCCGCCCTCCTCCCTCTTCCCTCCCAGGCAGGTCCGGCCGCCCCTCCCTTGGCCTCAGGCTCTGCTAAGGGAGCTTGGCCTGTCTGGGCTCTGAGCCCCGGGAGCCTGGGGCAGTGCCTTGGGGTCCCCCTTGCCCCCCTCCAGCCCAGTTCCACCTGACTCGGCCCCTGGCCAGCGGGTCCTGGTCATGGCAGCCACCTGGGCACCCTGCCCTCAGAGGGAGCTGGGGCCTTGGCAGCGGCCTGCACAGCAGGGATGGAGGGAAAGGGGCCAGGAAGGCGAGGGAGGGAGACTGCAAACCCCAGTGAGTCACGGGCAGAGCGGGGACCCAGGGCCCGGGTCACCCACGCCTGCACTGACCCGGAGCTCCTCCCTCTGGTCACAGTGGGACAGCCTTTTGCCTGCCCCCCGCCCCAATGTCTCCCCTGCCCCCCATCCCCATGGCTCTCCCCTGACCTTGCCAACCTGCAGCCTGGAGCCCGGGGGAGGGATGGCGGCCCAGTCCTGGCCGTTTGGGGGAGAAGGGAAGGTGGAGGGCACTTCTCAGAGACTCCCACCTCCTCCGTCTCAGGCCAGCTCTGGCCTTCACCCCTCTGTTTACTAGTAAGGGAGCTGGAAGGGGGGCCACCTGCCGGCCCTCCCTCACTTCCCTCAGTCCCTGCTGAGAACCTGGGCTAGGGCCTCGCTCAGCCTGTGGCTGGCCCGGGATTGGAACCACAGAGCCCACCTGTCCGCCTCTGCCTGCGCTTCCACCGCCCGGGCGGGCGTGGGGAGGGGACAGCTGGTCTCCCCGCTGACCCTCCCCCCGAGGGGAACCCCAGAACCCCATCCTCCTGGCCTGGCATGAGGAGCTGGGGCTGGCAGGGGCTCCGATGCCAGCCTCCCCCATCCAGCCCGTCCGCCCGCTGCCGGAGGGGAAGGGGTTAAGGGAGCTGCGGCTCTTCCCGGACTCCTCCTAGATGTATATTTAGCCGGCAGGGCAGGCAGGAGGAGAGCAATGCCAAGATGCCTGGCACTGGCCTCTGATGGCCACGCCTCTTGCAGGAGGGTGGGGCGGGCGGGGCCGGGAGGGAGGCAGGAGCGGGGCGGGAGGGGGCGGGATGCCGGGAGAGGGTTGCCCGCAGGGAGGCGGAGGGCACGAGTGAGGTGGCTCTAAGGAAGGGGGGGCTCCAGAGGGGCCTGGGAGGCCCCGAGAGGGAGAAGGACCGAGTGCGCAGTCTTCCAGGGACGCGCGTGGGTTGTGGGGAGCAGAGCGGGGCACGGGGTTCGCCAGGAACAGCGTGGGGCACAGCCTGCCACCACCTGTAAGCATGGCTCCGCAGCTTCCCCTGGGCCACGAGCCTTGCACCCTGAATCCCCCTCCCTCACAGGGCTGCCTGGCTCTGGGCTCTCCTCTCAGCCGGCTCCCCCGCCCCGGGGGCCCCAGGCCCTCTCGGGTGGGGGTAAGCGAAGGCCGCCCCAGTGAGGATAAACCACAGCAGGGCAAGGGGTCAGCAGCCAGCATCACCGGCACTGACCACTGGCGGGAGCGGAGCTTTCTAGAAGAACCAAGGGGGGGCCTCAGGAGTTTGTCGGGGGACACCAGGTTTGGGGTGTCCTGTGGGGCTGGTTAGATGGGTCAGAGGAGCGGATGTGGCCTCCCCTGCCTGGCCCAGGCCGGAAGCAATGCAGGATTAGGGAGCTGTCTTCATGGTCCAGCCAGGCCACCTGGGGCCAATTGCTTCGGGGTTACCTGGGCCTCCTGGACCAGGTGTTCCCCATGGAGGTCTGACCTCCGACCTGTGGGAGTCACAGGTAACAGGCACTTCCGGGGCCGGCTTTGGCAGAGTTCAGCCGCCATCCCTGTGCATTCAGCCTCTCGGAGCGACCTGTGAGTCACCCAGCGTTCAGGCGAGCAGACCAGGAACCAAGAGGTGGCCCACTGAGCTAAGCCCCCTCCCCCCCTCCTTACCCCCCCCCCCCCCCCCCCCCCACTCCCGCCTTCTGAAGGTGAGGCTCCTGCCCGGCACCCTGTGTCTCCAGCTCCTGCTGACAAGAAATCTATTAAATGGGTGAATGTTAGGGTTTATGCTCACTGTGAGGGGAACCAGGTGGAAATGCAAAAAGCGAGTGAGTACAGGATCCCTCCCATGACCTTGTGCTCCTTCCTCCCTCCTCCCTGCCACCCCCTCTATGCTCCCTGCTCCATCCTCCCTGCCACTCCCGTTGTGCTCCCTCTTCCCTCCTCCCTGCCCCACCTCTGCTCCCTGGTTGGAAGCTGAGGCCACCAGCTGAGATAGTCTGGGTCTGGGCCAATGGGGCCCGGAGGGAACTGGCCCCCAGAGGAGAGCAGTCCTTGGGCCTATCTACCCCACTCACTCGCTGGTTTAACCCAGGGATTGGGCGTTCTGGTCCAGCCTTGTTGAGGCAGAGGACACCTCCGCCCAGGAGCTGGCCTGGGTGCAGCCGAGGGGAGGAAGGCGGGGTTCTAAGGTGGCCCCATGACCCCCATCCCCGTCCTCACCAGCAACTCCGTGCTCAGGTCCCATTACGCAGGAAGAGGGGTTTTCCGTGTGGGGAGAACCGCCCGCAGGGCTGCAGGTGTGTCCTGTACTGGCCCCAGGGCCTGCGCTCCGCAGCGGTGATGGTGACGGTGACGGTGACGGTGACGCGAGGCCCTGACCCGTACCCAACGCTCCCTATTGTGTCCGCATTCCTGCCGCCCAGGAGTGGTCAGGGCTCAGGCCGGTCCGGGTTACCTGCTCCGGTGGGCTCAGGTGCTCCTGCTCCGGGAAAGAAACAGGAGAAATCATTCCAGAAAGCGGGTGCGCGTCAGTCCCCTCTGACCTCAGGCGGCGGGCCACCCTGAGAAGGAGCCACTGAGTAACTGTTGACCTTCCCAAGGGCTTGGTCCTGCTTCCTATGAGTAAACACCCCCAGGGCTCAGGAAAGGGAGGCCTGATCACTCCTGATAGAGACCTCGGGACCATGGGTCCACCCGCTCACGTGGCACAGGCTGGGCCTGTGGAGTCCGGGCTCCAGGGAGGTGACGGCCCATGTCTGCCCCCCTAACCCTCCCACCCCCGTCACAGACTCACAGACTTGGCCGAGGCGCGCTGCAGGGAGGGGGGTGGGCAGGGCTTCCAAGTGGCTTCAGGCCTTTGGAGTCTCCATCCCTCCCCCCCCTTTTCCTTCTTTTCTCCCAAAAGGTGCCCAGCAGAGGGCGGGGTCCTGGGGAACAAGAAGTGGAGTGTGGCTGGGCGGGCAGAGGAGCAGGAGAGCCAGCAGGGCCGGAGGGGGCTGGGAGGAAGGAGGGTGCTGGGAGGAAGGAAGGTGCTGGGAGGAAGGAGGGTGCTGGGAGGAAGGAGGGTGCTGGGAGGAAGGAAGGTGCTGGGAGGAAGGAGGGTGCTGGGAGGAAGGAGGGTGCTGGGAGGAAGGAGGGTGCTGGGAGGAAGGTGTCTGGGAGGAAGGGGGGCGGCGGCCCATTCAGCAGCCAGAGGGAGGAGAGGAGTGAGGATGAGAACACGCACAGGAGACAGGTCTCACAGGCAGCCTGTCCTGGGGCAGAGCCACGGCGCCAGATCAGATAGGCAGAGGGCACAGGTAGTTCTCCTTGTGGACTCGACGGTGGTTGATTGAGAGGAGGGAGCCCAGGTCCAGGGGCCTCGGTCACCTCCAGGATTCCAGCAGCGGGTCCGCCCCCCCCCCCCCAACCCCACCCCACCGCACCGCCTCTCTCCTCCGGGCTTGTCCCCTCCTCTCTGACACAGTCCTACCCTGTCCCTGCATGAAGCCACCCAGGGCGTCCCCCTGCCCCAGGAGGAAGTCCTGACTCCCCACAGGGCGGCCCTCACGGCCGTGGCTCCCGTCCCCCCAGCCCTGGCTTTCCCCACGTCACCCAGACCCTGCTCCGGCCAAGCTGTTGGGGTGGGGGTGGGGGTGGGGGTGGGGGCATCGGATTCCAGGCACCCGCTCAGTGCCTGACGAACGGCCGCTCCATGCAGGCCCCAGGACACGTGTGCTGGGTGCACATATGGACGCGCCGTCGGGCCCGCGAGAGACTCTCCTCTCGGCTTTGGAGCTCCGAGCAGGGCTGACACCCCGTCCACACACACGGCCCAGGCCCCTGCGTGGCCCTGGCTGTGCCCGTCCCGGGCAGCAGCTCGGCAGGCTCCTCTGGGCCCCGGGAATGGAGGGCTGCCTGGCCCCTCCCTCCGCACCCCTGCTGCCTGCAGCGGACCCCATGTGTGGCCTTCCGGGGGGTCCCGGAGGAAGGGAAAGGCCTCCGGGCCTGCATGTGGCTTCACAAAGGAGCTTTGGATTGAGCTGTTGGCTGCCCAGGCAGGCGGGAGACCGGAGGCCGAGGCGGGGCAGCCGGGAGGGGGGTTGGGGGGGGGGGTGCACAAAGGGTAGATCTGCTCCGAGGAGCCCAGGGCAGAGGCCTGCAGCTAAGAAAACATTTTTAGTGGTTTCTGCTGTGGGCACCTGCATTCCTGAGTCACTGGAGGGGAGACGGCCCAGGTGTGGGGGGAGGGGGGGGAGAGGGGAGGGCGCCCCACCTGGCCTTGCCACAGGAACAGCTCTGAAAGGAGTTAGACATGTTAGAGAAAGTGCCGGGAGCATGTTAAGGGCAGACGGAGCTCATAGAAACCGGGGGCCGACAGGCAGGCCGAGGCTGCGGTGAGGAGGTGGGTGCCGAGGCCAGGCCAGAGGGACGGCGGGAGGCACAGTGGGCAGAGCCTGCACTCCCCCCCCTGCCCCCGCCGCCCTCCCCCGTGGTGGGCCATCTGTGGGGGACGAAGCCGGGGCCACCTCTCTGGGCTGGCACCGTCTGGGTGGCCAGGAGGAGCCAGGGAATGCCCGGGGAGCAGCCAAGTGCTGAAATCACTGTGCCCAGGCCTGCCCTGCCCTGGCGGGGGGGGGGGGGGGAGGCGGGAGAGGCAAGGAGCTGAGGAGGCTGAGAACAGGGGAGGGGGTGCTGGGGAGCGAGAGCAGCAGGGCCTGTGCCTCCCCCACAGTTCCCTTCCTCTGCTGCCCCCTGGGTTTAGGCGACCACGGGACCCTGGGGACGGCAGAGTCGTGAATCCGTGCGTCACCGCGTGGAGGAGAGCCACTGAGCCGTCACGGACGCTGCGCTGAGTGTGATCTGAGTAAGAAACCCATTTCTGAGGCGTCGGGGCCATTCCACACTCGGGGGTCTGCGTGCTGCTGCTGCTGCGCCTCCCCTTGGTCACACACACACACACACACACACACACACACGCTACTTGGCCGCCCACCTGAACCGAGGTGCACAAGGTGCTGACGGGCCTGGGCCGAGGCCTGCACTTCACTCCCCGCCGGCTCCCGCCCTGCCCGGTTCTCGCCGCCCGCCCGCTCCGCAGTCGGGCTGACTCAGCTGGCCCGGGCCACCATCCATCTGCTGTCAGCGAGCACCTGGCTCGCAGAGAAGTGCACACTTATTCCCCCCAAACATAGGGTTCTTGTCTCCGGCCGAGGCGGTGCGGCCGTGTGTTTGGAGAAGCGGGCTGCTGTTCAGCACCCACTCCCGCTTACCTTGGGGCGCAGCCAGGGAACACAGGTCTTTAGCCCCCGCTCTCTAAGCAAGAGCCTCCAGGGGCTGGGAGGAGGTATGGCGGGGGTGGGGGTGGGGGGATGGAGAGGGATGGAGACCAGAGGAGTGACAGTTCTCCCAGAAAGCAATTCAGCTTCTCTCGGTGGCCTCAGGGACAACCTCAACGTCTTGTCCTTTTGCCCACGGAGGCTGAGGGATTTGGGGAGGGGGCATCTGTGGCTGCGTTGAGCAGCTCACAGCAGAGAGGCAGCTCTATCTGACACCGGCAGCAGCATGGGGAGCCCAGGAACGGGCACAGGGGGCCCCCAGACACCAGGGAGCCCCTTCCCACTGGCCCCTGCGGAGAACAGCTCTGGACCCCGGCCCAGCAGAGGAAGAGGCCGGAGCGGATGATGGTGCAGCCTGGGACCCGCCCAGCCCAGGCCGGCCAAGCTCCCCGGAGCTCAGACGCTCCTGAGGTCGGCTGCCTGGAGGTCATACAGTGATGGGGCATCCGTGCTGCTCAGGGCACCAGGAGGACTCTGCCTCAGCAACTTCCAGGGCCCGTTTGCTGTTTCGTCTGAGTCTGGAAATAACCGCGCAGACTCCCCAGGGCCCAGGGACGCAGCCACTGGCTCCTGCTCTCTCTCCAGGAGCAAGACGCAGCCAGAGGCACAGGGCGGCGCGGAGGTCAACGGCTGCCCCCTCGGCGGTCCCAACCTCTCGACCTCACGGACCACCAGTTGGCGACCGCTGCCCCAGAGGCCGCGACCCACTCAGAGCGGTCAGCGAGGGTCATGGGCCTCTCCACGCCTCTCGCTGGTCGGGCGTGTGAGTGGCCTGAACCCTCCCTGGGCAGCGAAGGGGCGTCTCTGCTCGCTGTGCCGGCTGCTCTCAGCAGGAACCAGAGGAGCGAGGAGTGGGAGTGGTGCAGCTGTGCAGGATGCGTTTAGATATTTCCGCTGTAAATCCTTTCCCAACTGCTCCAGCCCCTTCTTGGAGGCCCACTCCCCTCCCAGACCAAGCGTCTTCCACCAGCACAAACCCTCCTCCTCCCCCGCCTCCCCCTCCTCCCCCTCCTCCTCCTCCCCCTCCTCCTCCTCCTCCTCTGTGCGGGGCCTGCTTCCTCTGGTTGTCGCTTATCTACCACTTCGCTCACAAGTTCCTTGCAAGTGTTCACGCTCCAGATGCAGCTGAGTGCCTGCCACGCCTCGTTTGCAAACTGGCCCGGCCCGAACCCTTCCTGCGAGCCCCCATTTCTCCTGGGCCTGGCAGGTGCGGTGCCCTGGTGCCCACGGTGCTGGGCGCCCACAGCAAATGCCAGGGACCAAGGTGTCCCCGGGACTGGCAGCTCGGATGGCCCCCAGGGCAGAGCTAACCCGAGCCTGCTGCCCTTTCCTTCCTGCGTGTGACTCAGCAAGAAGCTGGCGGAGAGAGACACAGATCTCGACCTGGATCTTGCAGAGCGGGTAGCGGGCAAGGTCACGGCTCCCGTCTGTGCGCAGACAGAAACAGGCTGGCCACGGGGCCGGGCACAGGCGGAAAGATGCTCAGCCTCACCCAGAACAAGAGAAGTCAAATGGAAAGTATACCCAGCCCTGGCTGGTTTGGCTCAGTGGATAGGGCGTCAGTGAGGGTTCGATTCTGGTCAAGGGCACATGCCCAGGTTGTGGGTTCGATCCCCAGTAGGGGGCGTGCAGGAGGCAGCCGATCCATGAAACTGTCTCATCATTGATGTTTCTATCTCTCCCCCTCCCTCTCTGAAGTCAATAAAAATGTTTTTTAAAAGAAAAAAAAAAAAGTACACTCAGATGCATTTTCCACTGAGCAGATCAGCAAGAATGAAAGGTTTGACAACCGCCTAAGCTGGCAGGGGCGGGGGAAGGCCCTGTCGTGCTTTGCAAGCAGGATTGCACACTCCCCCAGCCTCCACGAGGGCCATTTGGCAGTATCTGCTAAACGCACAGATTCTCCGGCCCAGCAGCTCCACTGCCAGGAAGTCCCGTCCAGCTGTGCAGGCACATTTGTGACGTGACCTGGGTGGCACTTCTTCGGAGATTGGCAAGGCCACACGGGCGCCCGCCACCGGGGACCGACGCCACGTGTGTGGGACGGCAGTGTCAGGAACGAGGAATCGGGACCAGAGCGGTGCGGCCTCGGAAACGGGCCCCAGACACGCGGCGAAGTGGAAAAACAAAAGAGCGTGCAAAGCAGAGCGGGCAGCTGTGCGGCCGGTTTCAGTTCTCCACGGGCGGACGGGCCAGCCGCTCCCCCGCGGGGAAAAGGGAAAGAGAAGAGCAGCCCGCGTGCGCCTGGCCAGTGTGCTGACGGCTGCCTCTGGAGACCCCGGAGCTGGTTTCTTCGGTTGCACAGGAGCGAGCCTTCTCATTCGGCACCTTTTGCCTTGTTACCTTCTGCAAAGCGCGTCACGTGTGCCGCCGCATTCAGTCCTCAGGACAGACCCTCTTTTGCAGATCAAGACATGGAGGCCCAGGAAGGTGGGGCCGTTTCTCGGAGGTCACACAGCGCGTGGCTGAGCCAGGACTCGCGTCCCGGGTTTCTGGCTTCTCCTCACATCCTCTTGCTGCCTCGCCCTGTGGCTGGAGAGTCCTGGTGGCCGGGGTCACGGATGCCCTCATCGCCACCTACAGCACCACCCAGGCCGCAGGGCACCGTGGGTCAGGCACCGGCTGTGGCGTCAAATTCTGGGTCGGCTACCTCCTACCTGGGTGACTTCGGTCGGGCAGGCTGCTTATTGGGCCGGCTCAGTCCCTTTGCCGTGGCTCCGTGGCTGCGTGTCGACCTATAAACCAGGAGGTCACGGATCCATTCCTGGTCAGGGCCCCGGCTGGGATTGCAAGCTTGATCCCCAGTGTGTGTGTGTGAGTGGGGAGGAAAGGGGTGTAGTGGGGAGGCTTTAAAAACCGTCCAGACCTGCCAAAACCAGTTTTGGCTCAGTGGATAGAGTGTCGGTCTGCGGACTGAAAGGTCCTGGGTTCAATTCTGGTCAAGGGCATGTATCTTGGTTGCAGGCACATCCCCAGTAGGGGGTGTGCAGGAGGCAGCTGGTCAGTGTTTCTCTCTCATCGACGTTTCTAGCTCTCTAACTCTCTCCCTTCCTCTCTGTAAAATATCAATAAAATATATTAAAAAAAAAAAAAAAAAAAGAATCGTCCAGCCCTGCTAAGCCACAGGCCCCTCTCCCACGCCTGCGTGTAGGCCACTTGGCCCGGTGAGGACACCCTCAGTGGGAGGGTGGCCATGAGATCAGCGCGGACGGGCCTGGGTTCCAGGAGACGGGGGGAGGGAAGGCGGACTCCACATTGGCTGTGGCCATGGCTCCTCCCTCCTTTCTCCAAGGCCCCAGGTCTGCGACATATGTGTCTCCCTGGCTACCTGGCAGGCCAGGCCGCGGGCCGGAGCCACGGCGCTGGAGGCGGGGACTCTGCAGAACAGAATGGAGTCAGCACAGAGCGCATTAAAAAAAATCAATCATTGGGGGGAAATAAAAATAAAATAAAAGGAAAAATCAATCTTTGGGAGGAAACTAACTCACGGGGGCAGCCACCCAGCCGAGCAGGGGCTGGGCGCCGAGGCCACCCTCCCAAGGAGCCAGTGTGCAGCTGGGGGTGCAGGGGGCGCCGACGGCTCAGCAGGCGCCGAGGCCAGCCTGGGCCAACTGTGTCCAGTGCCCAAGGGCACAGCCGGGCTGGCACACCTTCGGCACAGCGGGGAGGAGCGGGCCGTGTGCAGTGGTGCTTGTTTGCTTGCTGTTGGAGCGCCTGGCACGTGGGTGTGGATGCGGATCTCCCCGTGGGGCTGGAGTCTGCCCAGGACCAGCCCTCCCAGCCCCTCCAGGTCAGGGAAAGAGGCTGGGGTGCCGTCCGTGGAGAACCCAGGATACCCAGGAGCAAAGAGAGGGGCCACATAAGGAGACTAACCCTGTTGCTCCTATAGGGGATGTCCCACTGATGGGCAGAGGCAGGTCCCCAGGACGTGTGCCTGCAGGGAGAGAGGCAGGGGCGGCAGGGCCCCCAGGCCTTCAGCGAACCATAGACACCAAGTGGCTGTCGCAGCTGAGCTCACGGCACAGTGGCTCCCAGGAATCCACCTCCCGCCCCGCTCGGCTCCACAGGCCCCTTTGGGGGTGGGTAGGGAATTCTTCAAGTGCCGGGAACCAGTTCCATCCTGTCCTGAGCCGCCAGGACCCGGGCACCTGGGGGACAGAGGGAAGCAGTGTTCCCTGCTGGGGCTCCAGGTGCTGTGACCAGTGACCCAGGGCGGCCGTGACGGACCCAGGCCCCGAGCCAGCACCACTTCCGACCCTCACCCGGCCTCATCGTGAACAAGTCCGGCCGCCAGGTGGGGAGAAACACCAACACAGCCCCTCCCACAGACCGTCTCCTACTCCAAACGCAAACCTCTTCCCCCTGTGTGGGCCCAGGTAGGATCAGCTGGCAGAGACCAGCCTGAGCGAGGCCCCTCATTCAGGGTCTGCAGTTCCTGCGAAGGGCCAGACAGGAAGGATATTCAACCTCCCGCCCGTGGGCTCCATCACAGCTACTCAACTCTGCCCTTGTAGCATGCAAGCAGACAGACCCACAGTCAGCAAATGGGCGTGGCTGTGTTCTAATAAAACTTCATTTGTGAAAACCATCAGTGGGCCAGGTTTGGCTTGTGGAGTGGAGTTTGCTGGCCCTGCCAGGGGCAAATCTGAGCATCTCTGAGAATTGGCCATCCTCACTAAACTCCCGAGGACCAGCCTAGCCATCGAGGTTCCCCAAGGGCCCACTGTCCACCACTGCAGAGAGGAGGGGAGTTTCTGTGAGGGAGGAAGAAGCAGATATTTGCTTGAACGGAGCACCAGCTCCCCACCCCGGAGAGTCCCTCCCCCTCTGGCGAGAGTATTTAAACCTGAACAGATTCCTCCCGAATGAACACATGTTTGTAGCCGCCTAGAGATGCACGGGGAACCAGCTGCCTCCCAGAGGGCATGTGAGCCTAGAGAACAGTCTGGAAGCCAGAGATGTTTTTATTCTTACATCACCTGGGGCGGAGGATGGGCTCCAGTGGGAAACACCTCAAGGTTCAAGTCTCAGAGCTGCTGCCCCTTACTCACCGAAGGACCTTGAACAAGTTCCATAACTTCCCCAGCTTCTAGCTTCCTTGTTTTATAAATCGGAGATAAAAATAGCACTCAGTTCCTGGAGGCTTAGGCCAGATAACCTATGGAAAGCATTTAGCACACACCTGATACACCTGGGCAAGACCGGGCCCGTGGCTGGGACTGTGGGCTTACTCACCCGGCACCTTCCCGGGTCAGACCTGTGCTGGGAACTGCACAGTTAAACCTGCTACGATGCTCAATGGAACCCCAGGAGGTGCCCCATGTTACTTGGGGGGTGGGGGTGGGGGGGATCAAGGCTCAAAGAAGCCATCACGTCCCTTTTTGCTTTTGTCAAAAGGGAGCAAGAAAAGTAAGTTGACAAGATGCATAAAAAGGCGAGAATGGGAGTGGGCGAGGAGGCTGGGGAAATGCCACAGATAGGTGACAGGGCAGGGAGGCACCCACTGATGACTGTTCCCTTTCTGAGGGGGAGAGTCAGACACCTGAGCCACCGTGAGCTCAGCCGGGGGCCTGTCTCCAGTCTCCACCGGGAAGCTGACTGTTATGGCTACAAAGATTGTTTGGAGATCGTTGGGTGAACACCCCAGGGTGAGTCCATTCCTCCACATCCTAGATCTGGCTGCTTTGTGACTCTTGGACCAACAGATTATGGCCAAAGTGATGCCAACCCTTATCTGCACCCAGCCCTCGAGAGACTGGCCATTTCTACTGACTATTGGAGTAAAAGCTGCCACCTAAGAAGCTGGGGCCACACCGCTGGAGAGAGAGGCCACGTGGAAGAGCCTTGAGCTGCCATCTTGGACACCCAGCCCAGTCGGGCCTTCAGATGACCATAGACCCAGCTGCTCTCTGATTGCAAATGTATAGAGACACCAGCCCATTCGCTGAGGAAGAACTGGTCAGCTGAGCCCTGTCAGCTACACAACCACGACAGATAAAAATGAATCACTAGGCCCTGGCCGGTTTGGCTCAGTGGATAGAGCGTCGGTCTGCAGGTTCGATTCCGGTCAAGGGCATGTACCTTGGTTTCAGGCACATCCCCAGTAGGGGGTATATAAGAGGCAGCTGATCGATGTTTCTCCCTCATTGATGTTTCTAACTCTCTATCCCTTTCCCTTTCTCTCTGTAAAAATTCAATAAAATATATATTTAAAAAAATAAATTTAAAAAATTATCACCAGGTAAAGCACTAAATTTGGGGTCCTTTGTGTACACAGCCCTCAGTGACACGAATCCTCTGAAAGATTCTCCCTTCCCCAGCCTTCTTCACTGGCTACTCTGGGGCAACAAGGATGGGCAAGCTCCGAAGTCCACAGTCCCTCCCTGATGCCTGGACCCCGCCGTCTCCTGGGTAACCATCCTTGGTTGCAGAGCGTAGCTGCCGGGACCTGCTGCTCCTTCCGGGGTTCGTGGGGAACCTTTAAATTAAAATCAGCCAATATCCGCAAAGCAGCCAGATGCTCGTGGCACTCTGAGCAGCTCAAAGAGACAGGCGACGCCTTTTGTTTGAACAGCATTAAACAGCTTAGCAAGCACTCCAGCGTATTGAACCTCCTGCCAGCCGTGACCACCGTGAAAGGCAGCGGGGCGGGCATGGCTCCTTCGGCGACTGAGCAGGAAACTGCCCAGGACCTCACCGACAGGCGTGGCCGAGCAGGGCTGGAAGCCAGGGCAGCTGGCGACTCGTCCTCAGGCCTCCTTCCTGCTCACACGATCCCTATTGTCCCCAATCCGTCCTCAAGAGCAGCCTGGGACCTGATCGGGCCCCTTTCCCCAGGTTGAAGGCACAGATAATTGGAGAAGAGAGAGCATCCACAGGGCTAAGAGTGGCTGTAGTTATGGGCCCTGAAGTCACTGGTGGGCTCAGGTGTGGCTCTGCCCTGAGCCTCAGGCTCTGCATCTGTAAAGGGGGGTGCGCTACGGCTGAGAGCTGTCGTGAATCTGGGGGAAGAGAGGGCCTTGGGGGTGTCTTGAATGGCAGAGCACCGTGGAGGTGACCCTCAGTGATTCTGAAGGCCTTGCTCTTCAGGAAGTGGTCTGACTTCCCCCAGGCTGCCATGCTGTGAGGAAGCCCAACTAGCCGCACGGGGAGGCCACCCAGAGAGGTCCCGGGACCACCGAAACCGGTTTGGCTCAGTGGCTAGAGCGTCGACCGGCGGACTGAAAGGTCCCAGGTTCGATTCCGGTCAAGAGGGTGTATCTGGGTTGTGGGCACATCCCCAGTGAGAAGTGTGCAGGAGGCAGCTGGTCAATGTTTCTCTCTCATCGACGTTCCTAACTCTCTATCCCTCTCCCTTCCTCTCTGTAAAAAATCAATAAAATATATATGTTAAAATAAAAGAAAGAAAAAGGAAGGTCCCGAGACCACAGGAAGAGAGAAAGATGTTTGCCTAGTCCCTAGCTGCCTCAGCCCCGGACTGTCCCAGCACCGTCCACTGTCCTGATTGCAAAGGTATGACAGATCGGAAGCCAGCACCACCCAGGCAGGCCCTCCCCGAATTCCTCACTCAAACCAGCGGCTGCTGTTTGAGGTCACTAAGTTTGGGGTGCATTCACTGTACAGCAATAGGTGACCGGGACAGCGTTGGTTGAGGGGTTTGGTGGATTAAATGGCGCTTCTCTTCCCCACCCCCTGAGGAAAGATACGCTCACCTGGAACCCCAGAATGTGACCTGATTTGCTGCCGGGGCTTCTGAAGATGTCATTAGGAGAAGGGTTTTGAGAGGAGATCACCTTGGATTAAGGTGGGCCCTCCATCCGATGACCAGTGTCCTTATCGGAGACAGAAAAGAAGACACACAGGCGCAGAGAAAAGTGCCAAGCCAAGGGGAAGGCCGAGATGGAGCGATAGGAGGCCACAGCCCAGGAATGCCTGGAGCTACCGGAAGCTATAAAATGCAAGGAAGGATTCTCCCCTTGAACTCTCGGAGGGAGCGTGACCCTGCCGACACCTTGACTTTGGACTTGCAGCCCCCAGACCTGTGAGAGAATCCGTTTCTGTCACTTTGTGGTGTGGCAGCTCTAGCAGATGCCCAGGGCATGCTTCCACCTCTTCTGTGATGTGACCCTCCCAACCACCTGGCAGCGGCTCTCTGTCGCCCCCTGTGGTGGCCAGCCTCCAAGGCGGCCTCTCTGATCCCACCTCCCGGAGTTCCCTTCGTGAACATGGCTGCCCTGTCAGCAGCAAGATAGCGTGGAAATAGCAGCACGTGTGCCATCCACGGCTTAGTCACCACGTTTCAGTTCTGCCTTCTCCTCTCTCGGAACACATTCCCAGGAGAAAACCCACAACCACGTCCCGAGGCCACTCCAACAGCCTGTGGAGAGTCCACATGGTGAGGAACCGAGGCCTCCAGCCACCAACCAGCTCCATCTGAGGGCACCATCTAGGACGCAGACCCTCCAGCCCTAGCCCGGCCTTCAATGACCGCAACCCTGGCCGACACCGTGGCTGCAGCCTCATGACAGACTCCAAGCCAGTACCCCAAGTGCATCCACTCCCTGACCCCTGACCCATAGAAACTATGTGTCATCATGTTGGTGGTTCTGTACCACTCAATGGCATGGTAACTTGTTACGCAGCATTAGCTAGCCAATACACTTTTTTCCCCCCTATCCCAACAGAGGCAGCACAGTTAAAAGTGCAAGTGCTGGGGTCAACTATCACTTCCCAGCTGATGACCTTGAACAAGTTACTTCAGCCTCGCTGGGTTCCCTCATTCATCCTTATTTATTTAAGGATCATTATATCCACCTTATACACTGTTGGGAGGAGCAAAGGGAGTTAATGCATAACATATACAGTCCCTGCCCCATCGAAGTGAGGAGAGGTTCCCATGGCTACACAGCCAGGCTGAGTGCTGAAGCCAGGTCTCCTGTCTCCCTGTCCTGTGCTCCTGGGTTGGCTGCTTCCCAGCCCACCATTCCACCCCAGATGTTTGGCTGCCAGCACTGCCAACAGCTGGCTGTGCACACCGTGCTGGGGGTACGGGTGGGAGTCAGACTGGGGCCCTTGCTATAAGGAGAGTGCCCAGCTCTGCAGGAGGGGTGTGGGACAGGCATGAGGAGCAGGCAGCCGCAGGCTGGGCACCCCTGAGAGGACTTCCTTGGATCACATTTCATTGTCTGAGTGGGTCCAAGGACACCAAGTGGCTCCAGCCCCGGTAGGAAATGGCCAGGAGGCGAGCAGGACAGCGGTTCTGAAACGCAGTCCGGTATTAGGACGAGAGGGGTGTTGGGAGTCAGTTGCCACTGCCCGGGTGGCTTTCGTTCGAGCAGAGCCAAATGGCCTGGACCCGCAGAGGCCCTGGGGCCACGGCCCCCTCGGGACGCCGTCTCTGAGTCTGGGCACAGGCTCCACATTCGACGGCGGGAGGCAGCGAAGGAGGCAGGGAAGGAGGCCAAAGAAAAAGGCGCAGAAATAAGACACGCAGTGGCATTTGAACTTTACCTTGGGTGTGTTTTCTTAGTATATTTTTAATTGATTGCTTTTATTTTTAAAAAAATATGTTTATATTTATTTCAGAGAGAGAGAGAGGGGGAAAACGAGAGGGATAGTGAGATATTGTAGAAACATCAACCATCAGCTGCCTCCTCCACCTCCCCCCTCCCCCCCCTCCCCCCACCACTCTCTCCCCCATTGGTTGACTCTTGTATTAATATGTGCGCTGACCAGAGATTGGCCTGCCCGGGGCCTTGGGGTACCAGGACGATGATGCTCTAACTAACTTGCCCAGGGCTTGAACTTTGCCTTTGAATGAGCAATGGCATCACATATGGAAATTGCATGCAAAGAACCTCAGGCGTGCCTGTCCCTTTCTGGCGGGGCCTCGGGGCCAGGTGTGGCCCTGGTGAGACATCCAGCGAGGCTCATGGGCGTGGTGCTCCCTAAGCTGGCACTCACCTGTAGCAGAACACAGGCCTGTCTTAGAGAAGCCCTGAGTGCATTTTCTTCTGGGCTCGGCCCCTTCCCGCTTCCTGAGATTCTCACCTTCCGATGGGCAAGGTCCCAGGGCCTTCGAATCCTGTGGGTCTGTGGTGGGCAGTCAGACAGACCTGAGCAGGGAAAGGACAACGGGCCAGGTGCAGAAGGTCACCAGGGTGGGAAGCCCAGGGCCTAGCAAAGGGCAAACCTGGGAAAGCGAGGACCTTGCCGCCAGGTGACCTTTCCTGCCCTGGCATCTCGCTGGTCATGTGGCTTAGATATCCTGACCTTTCCCCCCCTGACCTTTCCCCCCTGACCTTTCCTCTGACGGCATGGTGCTAGCCATGGGTAGACAGACCCCTTGGAGGAGGAGCCAGAGTCCAGGAGTGACCTCATGGGACTCCCATGGACCCTTGCACAACCACTCCTTTCAGTCTCAGCCTCCAGGGTGACATCTGGGCTCTGGCATTTCAGCTCCAGGCCCGGAAAAGCAGAAAAACCGGACCAGCGACCCCACATCCAACATCAGGACCAGCCGCGCTGCTGACCAATGACTCCCAGCCCGGCGAGACCGCCCCTGAAGGTGCAGTCTGGAGGGCTGGTGAAGATGCTCCCGGACCCTCCCCTGGGGCCTTCCCTGACCCCCACCCACCCTAAAAGCCCTCCCGCCAGCTCTCCCTCCGGGAGCACACCTGCGTCTCCCCCCACCCCACCCCACCCCGGTTACTGCTGCCTTTTTCTCTCCTCACTCCGGGCCCTTCTGGGCCTCTGTGATGGTTTCCTGAGTCCATTTCTCCTTCGGCTCACTCCTTCTGCCCTGTGACCTTCCAGATAAACTTTCTCAAGGGCCGAGGCTGCTGAACCAAGGTCCAACCTGACTCCGTGGCCTAACAACCCCCGGTGCCATTCTCGCCTCCAACTGGCCCAGCCGCCGCCCTCACTGCGTGTGCCCACCCCCAAGGCCTCCACACTCCTCCTCTCCTGCGGTCTCCCCCTCTTTCCTCCCCCACCCCTGCGCTCCCGGGAGGCATCCATGGAACCCCAGGGCTCTCGGACCCCCTAGCCCACAGTCCTCCCATCACATCCCCTCCAGTGAAGCGGCTGCCTGTATTCGAAATGGTGCTGAGCCCTGAGCCCCGTCCTGCCTGGGCAGGGGCAGGAGGGCAGACAAAGGAGATGCCTCCTAAGCACTCTGTGACCCTGGCATCCCTCCCACACAGGGCGGGCGTGGGAGGCACAGAGGGCAGCGAGGCTCTGGCTTCGGGCAACACTTGCCCTGTGTGTCCCCACCCAGGCTCCCCGTTTCGCCCGCCCGCCCCCCAAAGCCCTCCGTTCCCCAGAGCTCTTCCCAGGCACCCACGCCCTTGTCTGTGTGCTGCCTGTTTCCCTCCCTTTCCTCGGAGCGGACTTGGACAATTCTTGGTTGAACCTTGCCTCACTGGGCCTCAAGGTGAGGGTGTGTGTGTGTGTGTGTGTGTGTGTGTGTGTGTGTGTGACGGGGCAGCGGGGGCGGGGTGGGGGGTGGGGGGAGGAGAGAAGGGGAAATGGCGTAGATTTTGTAAAGCAGGTTCTTAGGCTTCTTGGCCAGGGGACCCAGAAATCTGCTTTTAAACAAGCGGCCCAGCCCTGGCCAAGTGGCTCAGTTGGTCAGAGCATCGTCCCTATTGACATGCTAAGGTTGCAGGTTCGATCCCTGGTCAGGGCACATCCAAGAACCCCCAATGGATGCATAAATAAGTGGAACAAGTTGACGTCTCTCTCTCTAAAGTCAATTCATACAAATTTTTCTTCTTCATTTTTTAAATTAAATTAATTTTTTTGTGTGTGTGTCGAGGATTGACTTTCAACAGATCGCAGCGAGGGAGCTGCTCTGCCACATACGAAACCCTGACCCAGAAGCAGTCGTCTACGAATGGTTTAGGGCCAGGTTCCCCACGAACGTGCGTTGTGTGAAAGGCATGGGGGCGGCCCCCTTTCTGGCCGCACCCCGTTTCCCAGGAATTCATACAATTTATTTTTTTATTTTATTTTATTTTTAAAAATATATTTTATTGATTTTCCACAGAGAGGAAGGGAGAGGGATAGAGAGCTAGAAATGTCAATGAGAGAGAAACATCGACCAGCTGCCTCCTGCACACCCCCCACTGGGGATGTGCCCGCAACCAAGGTACATGCCCTTGACCGGAATCGAACCTGGGACCTTTCAGTCCGCAGACCGACACTCTATCCCCTGAGCCAAACCGGCATATGCAGGAATTCATACAATTTAAAAAAAACACACACACAAATGACTCACTCGATTCCAACCTGCGCACGGGGGTCTGAGGACCCCCGAGGACCATCTCCCCACCTTTGCGAGCTGCTTTGTCCTAGCACACCAGGCAGCAGACGGGCGGGAGTCTAGGGCCAGAGGGTCGTGAATCCCCCGGCACTCGGGCCAGGGGCTCTCAGATCTGTGGTTTCAGGTCATCCCCACAGCAATCACCTGCGGCCAAGGTCACGACCCCATTTTACAGATAAGCAAGTTCTGTGCTCCTTCCAGCTCGGAGACGACAGGCCCATGACCGCACCAGGCCTAACCTTGACGGCCACCGCTGAGTGACCTTGGGCAGGCTCTCTTCCCACCTGGCCTCAGGGTCCCCCCTGGGTAAACAAAGCCAGCCTCAGCACCCCAGGCTTCTCTGAGGGACGTCCAAAGACACGCAAGTCACAGCTCCGTTTGGTTGTAAGGTGGCTTCGACCTTGACTTTCATCTTTTGTGACCTAAACTCAGTCTTAACAGAATCAGATCCCACAGTCTCTAAACAGAAAGTATGCCTGGCCAAGCAGCTGCCAGGCTGGGAGCGGCCAGGCTCGGAGCAGCGGCTGCCAGGCTGGGAGCGGCCAGGCCCAGAGCAGCCGGGTCTGGTGCGACCAGGCCTGGAGCAGCAGCAGCCAGGTCCAGAGCAACTAGGTCGGGAGCGGTGGTGACCAGACCCCGAGCAGCTGGTTGTGGAATGAACCAGAGCAACAGAGGCCAGGCCTGGAGCAGCTAGGCCCAGAACAGCTCGCTCCTCACCTGCCCCTGCCCCACGGCTGCCTCTCAGACATGGCTGGAAACTTCTGTGGGAACTTGAGGGTCTGCTGAATCAAGTGATGAAGGCTTAGATCTGGATGTGTTGAGTTAGTATAGGGCTGGGGTGTTGCTCTGTGAGTGCCTTCGGTGGGGCCTGGATGAGGCTGGTTGACCTATTTGGAAATGTCTTTTGTGTGAAGTGTATCATTGGGCATGTGGAGGTATTATTGATATGAGAAAATGCTAAGTAACTGAATTACTATCTGAAAAGGGATTTACTATCCGGGAAAGGGAGGGAGGAAGAGACTGAACATAAACTGCACCTATGGATGAGGACAATGGGGGATGGGGAGGGGGCGGAGGGTGGGGTGGGAACCTGGTGGAGGGGGGAAGAAATGAGGAACCTTTGTAACAATATGAACAATAAAGATTGATTTATTAAAAAAAAAGAAAAAAGAAAAAGAAAAAGAAAGAAAGTATGCCCGGCCAGCGTGGCTCAGGGGTTGAGCATCGACCTATGAGTCGGGAGGTCACGTTCCATTCCTGGCCAGGGCACACGCCTGGGTTGTGGGCTCGATCCCCAGTGTGCGGTGTGCAGGAGGCAGGCAGCGGATCAATGATCCTCTCCCATGGCTCTTTCTCTCTCTCTCTCTCTCTCTCTCTCTCTCTCTCTCTCTCTCTCTCTCTCTCTCTCCCTTTACCCTTCCTCTCTGAAATCAATAAAAACAAACAAACAAACAAACAAACAAACGCCCAGGAAGCAGAAAGGCCCTGAGCGGAAACCAGCCCTGGATTTACCTGCCGGTGGCAGGGGGCCTGCGGGGGGGTGAATGCAGCAGGGCGGGTATGGGGACCAACCCAAACTGCAGGGAAGCGACCACATGAGTGACAGCGAGCAGGGCGGCTGTTGCAGCGGAGGCTGAAGTAAAAGGCCGTCTGCAGCCACGTCCCACTTTAGCACAACCACAGCCGCCATGACGACCCTCATGCACGCCAGCGGTGGCTCAGAAGTCAGCCTCGTGGCGGCCTCCGCCTTATCATCAGAGGGGAGCGGGCAGCGTGCACACCAACGGGCTAAAGTTTCAGCGGCCGCGGCGTTTCAGCTGCAGCACGCTCCCAGAATAGCACCAAGTTCCCGGCAGCCTTGGTGGCTCTGCAGCTGGGCTTGGGCGGGGTGGGGGGCGGGGGGTGCAGGCAACAGCTGGGCCTGGACACCGCTCAGAAGCCAGCTGGCTGGCCCTGCCCTGCTGGAGGCACCATCTCTGGTGAGTGTGGGCCTGACCAGCTCGTGACACCCTGGCTCTCTCCCATCACCTCGGGGGGCTTGGATGAGTTCGGGAGTCAGGGGCCCCCTCAGACCCTGGGGTCTGAGGGGTGGGGTCTCCTGGATGCTGTGCAGTGAGCTCTGCCGGTGTCTGGTGAGGCAGGTGGAGGGCTGAGTGTCCCCGAGGCAGGGCAGGCAGCAGCGTGTGCAGAGAGCACGTGACCGCGGGGCCAGCAGCTGGAGGAGGAAGGGGCAAGTGGGGGGAGGGGGGAGGCACAGCCCTGCCACCGGTTGGGCCTCTGCCCGGCATGGTGCTGCCTTGGGGCTGGCTCCTGGAGCTGAAGGGCTCGCTGAGAGCAGGGACGGCTGCTGAGAAGGGCTCCTGCCTGTTTGACACCTGCTCTGTGGCCATGTCCTCTGTGCCGGCCTGGGCAGCTCCTCCGTCTGTGTACCCCGGCTAATATTGACTGAGGCCCTGCCACAGGTCAGGCCCTCAGACAGCACAGAAGTGGGTCCGGCCGGACCTCCCCCTCAGAGAGCTTTGGGGGCCTCGGACCCGTGCCTACACGAAGGCGGAGGCAGGAAAGGTGAGAGGTCGGCCAGAGAGGAGAAGGTGCTTGGGCCGGAGCACAGCGCAAGCCCCACGGAGTTCAAACGAATGGGCTCTCATCTGTAGGCTGTCACTCAGCCTCCGATTTTGAATCGATGAAATGGAGATGGTTTCTGCCTTATTGAGCTCACGGGGCTGTAAAGATCAAACGTAGAGAAAAGACACTTGAAAACTGAGTTGTGCTCTGCAGAGGCGCGCTCTTGTGCTAGTGCATCTGCGGACTCGCCCCGCGCTGCTCTGAGCGTCTGGGCCCCGGGTTCTGGGAGCAGGGGGAGGAGCTGAGGGTTCGGGGCAGCAGCAGGGCCCAGGCTAGACCCTCCCGCCTAGAGAAGCTGAGGGCCTCTCTCAGTTCCTGGCCACTCATCCCACTGACAGGGACTGCCCACTTCTTAAAAATGAGTCTTCAGCCGAAACCGGTTTGGCTCAATGGATAGAGCGTCGGCTTGGGGACTGAAGGGTCCCGGGTTCGATTCCGGTCAAGGGCATGTACCTTGGTTGCGGGCACATCCCCAGTAGGGGGTGTGCAAGAGGCAGCTGATCGATGACTCTCTCCCATCGATGTTTCTAACTCTCTATCTCTCTCCCTTCCTCTCTACAAAATCAATAAAATACTTTAAAAAAAAAATGGGTCTTGCCGAAGCCGGTTTGGCTCAGTGGTAGAGCGTCGGTCTGCGGACTGAAAGGTCCCAGGTTCGATTCCGGTCAAGGGCATGTACATTGGTTGCGGGCACATCCCCTGGTCAATGTTTCTCTCTCATCGACGTTTCTGGCTCTCTATCTCTCTCCCTTCCTCTCTGTAAAAAATCAATAAAATATATTTTTAAAAAAATGGGTCTTCATTGATTTTTTGAGAGAGCGATAGACACGTTGATGAGAGAGAAACATCATTGATCGGCTGCCTCCCACAAGCACCTTTCTAGGGATGGAGCCCGCCACTCGGACCTGTGCCCCCCTGACGGGGAATCGAACTGAGAGCTCTTGGTTCCTGGGTCAGGGCTCAACCACCGAGCCACATGGGCCGGGCTGCGCCGCCCACTTTCTTTGCATACAGCACTACCGTAGGGGCTGCCAGGAAGGGTACGCGTATCATCCCATCTGTTCTCCCTGGAGCCTACCACAGCCAGGAGGCACATATCTGGAATGTGGGGCGGTGAGCTCTGGGAGGGCAGAGGGAGATGGAGGGCTGTGGGGTGGGGTCACCAGCAAAGCTTCTGGGAAGAGCAAGGGGTTTTAAAAGGGGGACTGACTACAAGAGGCTGAAAGAGGGGGCGTCCTGGATGGAGCGTGGGGCGACAGGAGTGAGTGAGGCCACAGGAAGGCCAGTGCGGAGGCCTGACCCCGGGCTGACCCGGGGGAGGGGGGTGCAGGGGCGCTTCCTGTGGGGAAGAGGAGGGAGATGCGGCCGGAGCCCAGGGGGAGTGCGGGTCACAGAGCTGTGAATGCCGGGCCAGGGAGTGTGGCCTCCTCACTTACAGGCCGTGGGAGCCCGGGACGAGGTTGTGAGCAGAGAGCAGAGGCAGGTCAGAAACGTCCCACAATGCATGGGGGTTTGCAGGGGGATTGGAGGTGAGGTAGAAGGCAAACCCGCCCCTGCAATGTTCTCAGATCTGGGGTAACGCTGTACCAGAAGGCAGGGGGACCTGCATGCAGCACTGCTGCCAGGTTTTGGGAGGGGAAGGAATGAGGGAGTTGAGAGGCCCACATCCTGGACCCTCAGTTCTGACCCTGGTTCCTAGACTCTCTCCGCTGGTGGGGGAGGCGGGCAGCCCCGGAGGCCCAGCCTCTTCTCCACAGGAGGCTGGTCAGCGGCCACTGAGCCATGGAGGGGCGGGGGCGAGGGGGGATGGGCTCGGCATCAGGTGACATTCCAGCAGGCTCCACCGCAGGCCCACTTCCGGGTACATTTCCAGCGGCTCAGCCATGGGCAGCCAGCTGTGCGAGTGCGTGTTTCACTCACCTGGCCCCTGCCCCTGGCTTCCTGCCCCTTCAGGGGCCACCGGGGTGCCTGGGTCCTCTCCCAACACCAGGCGGCACCTGCCGCTCCGACGAGGCAGTGCCGTGAGCCCGGAGAAGGGACGCACGGCCAGACCCTGCAGCCTGGGCAGTAACCGGTTAATCCCAGCACCGCCAGGGCAAGCAAAGGGCAGATGCAAACTGTTTACCACACAGAGCTCCAGGCACCTACAGGTCAGGGAGCCAAGCCCCGCCCCCCGCTCAGCAGGGAACTATTTTCACTCCACTGGGCCCAGCATGCGGCCACCCCTGGGAAGGCGGCCTCCTGCTCCCCGGGGGAGGGAATGGCTCCCGGAAGGTCTGCCAGCTGGAACCGCACTCCAGGGCGCCTGCCACCCAGGCAAAAGGGAAGTCCCTCGAGGGAGCCAACTGCGCTCCAGGCGGGCTCCAGCGGGGCGCCCAGCAAGGCCCCGACTCTGGACTGAGCGCAGGGCTCGGCGGGCGCCCGGAGGCCGGCCTCTCCAGCACCGGGCACCGGGGCTTGTCTGCGGCCCAGGAAGGCCTGGGACCGCTGGGCAGGGCAGGGCCGGTGCAGGCAGGCGCTGTGCTGTGTGCAAGGCCCCTGGTGTGAGGGGGAGGTCCGCGGGGGGGAGGGGGGCTGTCGCACCTCTTGCTGCCATTGTTTGGGCCATAGAGCGATGCGTCTGCCTCGCGCCAGGCTCTGGGCCAGATGCCAAGCACAAATGGGAGGCACGTCCCTGCTCTTGAGCGGGGCGCGGTCTGACGGGGAGCCAATCATTCAGAAGGCTGATGAAGATACACTGGGATGCCCGGGCGCTGAGGCTCAGTTGGTTGGGTATTGTCTTGGGAGGTTTGGGAGTTTGGTTCTGGCTCAGGGCACGCCCAGGCTTCGGGTTCGATCCCGGGTTGGGACCTGGGCAGGAGATAGAGGAGGCAACAGATGGTGTTTCTTTCTCACATCGATGTTTCTCTCTCTCTCTCTCTCTCTCTCTCCCTCACCCTTCCTCTCTCTCTCAAATCAATAATAATAATAATTAATAATAATGGAGATACACTAGGATCAATGATCAATAAACAAATGCTTAACAGGCCCTGGGCAACAGGGCAGCCACATGGGTTTTTTGGGGGAAGACGAAGGCAGCTTCGCAGACGAGGGCCCCAAGGCTGAGCCTGGAGACAGGACATGTTTTAAAAATCTGGGCCCAAGAAATTTTGGGGGGTGGGAGGGCCAGGATGTTGGCGGCAGAAGGAGCAGCACAGGCAAAGGCCCAGAGCATGATGGCCGGCTATCCCGGTATTAGTCACACGGGACCGGAAGAATGCTGGGGAAGCAGCCTCCAACACTGACAGGACTAAGGCTTGGAGGGGCGGACCACGGACAGAGAGGCTGACCTCGGAGCATCTGTCAGTGCCCGGCTGGCTGGGGGAGGAACATTCTAGACACAGCTCCATGTGATTTCACAGCAAGATGAGGAGGTGCTGGCAGGCCAGTTTTCCGGCAGAGGAAATTGGAGCTCAAAGATGCAGTAACTTGCCCAGGTCCCACAGCTGGCAGCTGGCAGAGCTGCTCTTGAACCCTGGGCCTGGTCCGTACCTTACTGCTCCAGGCCCCAGGAACGGGTAGTTTCAATGGGCCCACGGGAACTCCAGCACCATGTTAGGGCAGGGGGGAGTCTGACACCCCTCTCCAGTTCATTCATCCGGGACCCGCTGAACAGGGAGTGGGCAGGAGCCCTATGGGACCACTCTTCAAAGTGTTCTTTTTAGTGAAAATGGGGGTTTGTAAAGCTTCTATGTGCCCATGGTTGTTACTGGGTGAAGGGCATTTGGGGGTGAAGATGACCCTAGAGCTGGAGCCTTAGAAAGCAAGCGCACCTCCCACACATCCACTCCAGGCCCCCAGTGGCCAGCAGCACCCACGGCCTCTGACTCACAGGGGCGGGGCGGGAGGGTGAGGTTCCCCACCGCTCCCAGCACAGGGCACCAGGGCACCAGGGGCCCAGGCCATCTGCCCTGAGAGCTGTGCTTTGTGTTGGAGGCAGATCCTGTTCCAGAGTGAGGCCGAGACAAGGAAACAGGCACAGTTCTCAGAAAACTGTCCTAATTTCCACCGCGGTCCCCAGCGCGGCCCAGGCGGATGTGGACAGCTCAGCGCCCAGGGCCAGGCCTCTGTCCGGGTGACTCCCAGCGTGTGGCCAGGCACCCAGCACCCCAGCCTTCCCCCTGCCTGGGCCTGGAGTGTCGGGCGACTTGCTTTTTGGGAGAGGTCTCTGTAGGGTGAAGTGGGACCTTCCCAAAGCCGAGAGCACATTGAGAGGGAACCACAATCCATCCGTGTCTCCCTGAGATCTCAGACCTCTCCCCATCTCCCCATCTCCCTCCCCCACACCCTTCCCGCCTCTGAACTGGCTGGTCGCCTATGCTAATGGGCGACCCCTCCCAGCAAACTGATTTGGGCGTCAGTAGCCCAGTTGCAGAGGCTGCCGTCCTGGGCCAGAGTGGCTCCTCCGTCAGACCGGCTGCTCCCGGGTTCATAGTGGGCCCCCTGGGGGGTGGGGGTGAAATTAAGGCACGGAATCGCGCTCTCCCGCTTCATATTTCAAAGAGCGGAAAGAATCCCCTCCTCTCCCAGCCCAGCCTGCGCGAACAAGGCGCGGGAAGGGGGACAGGGCTCTGGGGAACCGGGGCGCCGCCGCCAGCCCCCGCCGCCCAGCACACCCTCCCTCCCCGAAGCTGGTCGGCGGGGCGCGCGCGAGGGGGAGGCGCGGCCGGAGGAGGCTTATCGCCCGGGCCGTGCGGGGTGATTCACGGAGTTAGGCTCCTGGTTGTCATAGATTGAGGCTCGCAAACAAACAGCCTGGCAGGTTCCCCTCCCCCACCTGGCCACCCCTAGCCGAGACCAGCTGCCACCCCTCCTCCCCTCGGCGCCCGTCTCCCCCCCTTCCTCCCCTCCCTCCCCGGGCGCTCCGGGCAGAGCAAACACGCCCCGGGCGATCCCCCAGGCAACTGGCGTCACGAGACCCAGCACCCGGAGACCCGGCGCCCTGCCCTCCGGCCCTCCGTGTCCCCGGGGCCCCGGCCAGGCCCAGCCCCCTCCCCCTCCCCCTCCCCGGGGCGCCGCAGCCCCCCGGGCCCCCCGCGCGCTCCCTGGGCCCCGCCGGGCGCCCGGGACACTCCGCCCGCCCCGCGCGGAGCCGCAGCCTCGGGGGAAGGCGGGCGACGGAAAATCTCTTGTTTACCGGGCCGGGGAGGCCCTAGCCCGGACTCTCTTCCTCAATTCTGCGGTTCCCTTTCTGCGGGTTCCTGGAGGGGAGAGGCGGCCGCCCGCTGATCCGCCCGGGAGCCGGGGGCGGAGGTGGGGCGTGGAGAGGGCCCAGGGCACGCGAACTCGTGGAAAAGTCCGCGGGCGGTGGGAAGGGCAGGACTGGAGTCCTCCGGGGCCAGGTTACACGCCGCCCCTGGGGCAACAGAAGCTGAAGGCTAATCGGGACAGGTCGGCGCGGGGAGCGGGGCAGCGGGGCGAGGAGCGCGCGCTCCGAGATGGCCCGGGTCCGGGCCGGTCCCTGGAGACCCGGGCGCGGGCTGGCTGGGGCAAAGTTTGCTCACGGTCCCGAGTGGTTCTAGGCTCACCAACCCCCGCCCCCCAACACTCCCCGCATTGGGGGCGCGCAGGGGTGTCCCCACGCGCACTCGGTGGCCAGGTGTAGGGGAAGAACCGAGTTCGCAGGAGGCGGACCCTCGGGGCGGTGCGTCCGCGTGTGCACGCCCCTGGAGGGGAGGGGAGGGGGCGCCGGAGGCGTGACAAAGAAGCACTGTGTGTCTCAGTGCGCGGCTCGCCGCGGCCCGGAGCGGGGAGCCGGGTCTGGCGAGGGTCTCTCGGGAGGACCCGGGAGGAAGGTGACCAAGGCGAGGTGTCCATCGCTGAGAGGCGCTCCGGGGCGGCGGCAGGACGTGTTTGCGGGGAGGGAGAGCCAGCTCGCGAGGTGCGCCGGGCTGCACCCCAAACCGCTCTCCGGAGAGACAGCGCCGAGCCCAGGAGCCGGGTGCGCGGGAGTGCGCGCGCCCGCGGGCGGGGGGCGTGGCGGTAGCAGCAACAACCCCCGGCGGCCCCGCCAGCAGCTCCGGCGCCCTCCCTCCCGCCTCCCTCCCTCCGGCCGGGAAGTGCGCCTCGCCGGAGCCCGGAGGTGAGCCGGGGGAGTGAGCGCGGGGAGGCTGGGCGGGCTGTTACCGGGCGCACCGATGGCACCTACCTGGCCGCGCTCCCCAGTAAGCGCCGAGTGGAGGTGATGTCACGGTAACGCGGGCGCCGGCCCGCCCTCGCCGGGAGGAAGGAGCCGAGCCCGCGGAGAGGCCGGCGTGAGAGCGAGCGAGCGAGCGGGCTCGGCCAGCACAGCCCCGGTCCGGGGAGAGGCAGGCCCCGAGCCCCGAGCGCCCGCCCCGGCCCGGGCCGCTCCGCCAGGGCTGGGCCTGGCCCCGCGCCCGGCCCGCGTCCCTCCCACTCCGCCCGCGCCGGGCCCGGGGCCGGAGTTGGCCCCAAACCCCGCGCCGGAGCCGGGCGGGCGGCGCGTCCCAGGTAAGCGCTGCCGCCCCCGCCCTGCCCGCCCCGGGCGCCCGGGGGAGCCGGTGTGGCCCGCGGGGAGCGGACGGGGGCGCGGAGGACCCGCTGGGGCGCAGAAACTTTCCAAACCCGCTCGGGTTCTGTGGGCGGCGGCTCCGAGCGGGAGGCGGCGGGGAGGGCCGCACAGTCAGGATCTCCAGGGGCCCCCCTCCAGCCCCGCTCCCCCTGCGAGTCTCCAGCCCGCGGCGGCCCGTGGGCGGGCGCCCTGCCCGCGGCGGCGCCGGGAGGGCAGGGCTCAGAGGCCGGAGGAACGGGGAGAGCCCGGGGGCCCTGCGCCTCTGCTCCAAGGTTCAGGGGAGCGTAGCTGGGACCCCATGAGTTAGTGGGGAGGTGAGGGGGTGAAGAGGGGAGCACTCAGTCCTGCTGCGCCAAGTTTGGGGTTTCAGAGGACCCAAGAGCCTCACTCCTGGCGGCGTGGCTTCCAGATCCCGTCCCTCCCCCCACCCTCCATGGCTTTCCCAGGGCCCTTCCCAGCCTCCGGGGCCGAGCAGCGCCCCCCACCCCCAGGCCGGCCGCTTTACACCCCGGAAAGGCCCACAGTGCTGGCCCCAAAGCGGGGCGTTTGCTCCTGGGGCCACCCCACCCCCTCGAGCCTTAGTGTGTGTCTGGGGCTGGGGGTGGGGTGGGGTGGGGTGGGGTGGTGGGTGGGAGTGCTGTTGGGGGTGGGGCACATTCCACTGACATTTCCAGAACGGACCTTTGGATTGGGGACTTCCAAGTTTCAGAAGGCGCTGGAATTTTGGCCCAAAGGCGCACCCGTGTGGAGGTCTGGGCAGGGGTTCCAGGAAATCCCCCCAAATCCTCCCCCCCGACTCACTCACACACCTGGACGCTGAGGTGGCTCCGCACAGGCGTTGGGGAGGAAGGAGGGTGGGGGGAGAAGGGGCGGAGGCGGGAGGGCTGTCAGTGGGTCCATCCATCTCTGCTGACGGCTGCTGAGGGCGGCAGGCTAGGGGAGGAGGGAGGATGCCCCGGGCACTCCTGGGGAGCCTGGGTGCCTCTGGGAGGGCGCCCTGAGGGTCCCGGCCCTCTGGGGAGGAAACCTGGCTGAGGACTGTATCCCTGTGTCCTCCTGAGCCTGGGAGACGGATGGGGCGAGGGGTGTGAAGCCTGGGGTGCTCTTTTGGGGGTGGCTCTCGGGGCCTTTACGTGAATGGAGGGCGAAGGGGAGGAAGTTGGTTGCTTGGAAAAGTGGGTGGGAAGCGCAGTATCCCTGCAGGACGGAGCCAGTTGGGGCTGGCTGGGCCCGAACCCTCTGGTCCTCCGGGGGCCTCCCTGCTCCCCAGGAGGGAACGCGGGCAGAAGGGGATTCTGGAACCGGGTTGGGCGGAGTGGCTGCGCTGGGGAGCGGCTGGTTTCAGAGGTGATTAAGGTATTTGTTTGTACGGCTGACTGCAGGGAGCTCAGGGAGCAAAAGGGCCCTCTGGCCCAGAGAAGAATCTGAGGCTGGGCCCCGAGCTCGGGAGGCAGAGGGAGGGTCAGCTCCTGGGTCTCACCGAGACCCTCCAAGCAGAAGGTGAGACCCGGAGAGGAAGGAGGCGGGGCTGGGAGGGAAGTGGGCAGAGTCCCTCCCGTGAGTGAGTGATTTTCAAGGGCCTGGCGTTTGGGTCTTGCTCGCTACCCTCAGACCTTGGAGCCTGGGAGGGGAGACGTGTGCACACACGATCCTAACCCGCAGGTCTCAGGAGGCAGCCTCGCAGAGCAGGCTGGAGGGACCCGTGGGAGGGAGCATCTCCAGGCAGAGCTGGGTCCGTTCCCCCTTCACCATCTTAAGGGGGGCGCCCGCTGACTGGCCGAATCTGGAAGTCAGACTCTTCTGAGTCACCCTCACCAAGGCTCCTGCTGGCTGGCAGGGGTCACCATCCTGGGCAGTGGACAGCAGCCCGGTCCACCTGCTCCCCCCACCCCCCATTCCCCACCCGAGTCAGTGCATTCTTGTCTCCCCAGTTGCCTAAGGTGACCAGACGAAATGGTTAAAAATCGGGACTGTCCCGCCAAAAGCGGGACGTCTGGTCACCTTACACTCGCCCTCCCGTTGGCCAGGGAGCAGGAGAAATGAGACCCATGGGGCGGGAAGATGTGTTCCCTCTGGGGTTGGTAAGTTTCAAGGCAGCCTGTTCGGTGGATGGGGGAGGAGGGGCCATTGCTGTTTCCTTCCCTGGAAATTCCCCTGCTGGTGGGTCCTCGGGGGCCAGACTTGCAGGGTAAGGCCTGGCCCCGGGCGCAGGCAGAATGGAGCTAAGAGCCGGATGGGTGGAGAGGAGTGGCCTGTCAGGGTCCCAGGGCTAGATGAGACTCGGGGTGGTGGTGGTATACGGATGTGGCGGTTGTCAGGCCTGAACGTGTAGCACAGGCTCAGCATCCCTCCTCCCACCTCCCAGGCCTTAGGTTTTATTTTGGAAAGGCTCTCTCGGATCTGCCCTTTCCGGCTCACCTTGGGTCTCGATCTTTCAACCGGACGAATGTGCCCTCAGCAAATCGATGGTCTGTGCTGTGTGCCAGGCTCAACGCTTAAAGCACAACCCAGGTTACGCCTCCATCCTGCAGCCAAACGGCCCTCAGCGGCTCCCGCCTGCGTTAGAATGATGCTCCAGGCCCCTTCCCTGAGGCATTTCTCCTGGGACTTCCGCGCGCAGCTTAGCTCAGTGTGGCGGGCTTGGTGGGAGGCCTCCTTTCAGCCTTTTCTGACCCCAGGCCTGGAAGAGCTTCCTTCTCCATGTTCCTGTGCCTTTCTCTCCCCCAGAGGTGACATCCTTTGTGTGGCACCTACCTTATTCTTCCCTGTGGAATTCTCTGGTAGATCTGTCTTCTCTTGTTAGATTTTTAAAATATTTTTATGAGTTTATTTGATCCACACTGATCTCAAATGCTGTCTCCTATCAGATCTTTAAAGACCAAGTTGGGGACTGTGTTTGCTCCTCTTTGCACTTCCCAAAGTCCCTAGAACCGTGGTCTGCAAACTGCGGCTCCTGAGCCACACGTGGCTCTTTGTCCCTGGAGTGTGGCTCTTCCACAAAATACCCCGTGCAGGCGCGCACGTACATTGCAAATGAAACTTCGTGGCCTTTGTGCGGAAGCCGGTTTTCGGCTCTCAAAAGAAATTTCAGTCGTTGTACTGTTGATATTTGGCTCTGTTGACTAATGAGTTTGCCGACCACTGGCCTAGAACAACCGGGCCTTGTCCCCTCGGTGTGTGGTCCGTGTTTGCAGCCTGGAGTCACTGACTGTCCTAAACCCGGACGGGAAGAGGCGGGTGGGAAGCAGGAGAAGCCCTTGAAGGTGTGCAGGTGCCGGGAGGCTAAGTCTGGGCGGCCATTCTCAGGGTGCGGTTCCACCTCTCCCCACTGTACCCCACGTTCAGGCTGCCTTGCTGTGAGTCAGGGATGCCCGGGGTGGGGCCGAGAGCTTAGGACCCTGTAGTGGAGCATGTCACCGTGACGAAGCCCCTGGAGTTCAGCATTTCTCCTCACTCCTCAGCCCTTCCTGCCTCCCTCCTGTTCCCTCGCTTGTAAACACAGTGTGTGCTTTCTTTTCTTTCTTTCTTTTTTTTTTTTTTAAATATATTGATTTTTTTTACAGAGAGGAAGGGAGAGGGATAGAGAGTTAAAAACATTGACCAGCTGCCTCCTGCACACCCCCTACCAGGGATGTGTCCGCAACCAATGTACATGCCCTTGACCAGAATCGAACCTGGGACCTTTCAGTCCTCAGACCGACGTTCTATCCACTGAGCCAAACCGGTTTCGGCAGTGTGTGCTTTATCTGCGATTACACACAGTTTCCGGCAAAAGATTATTTAAGTCACGACATAGGAGAAACCTGCTTTTACATTGGAAGCCAGGAGAAGTAAGTGCCAAGTTATTTAGGGGGGGGAAAAAACACGATAGAAAAATTCACACAATGTTAATTTATTATGAGTGCAATTAAAAGAGAGTTCATGGGAAAGGCAAGCTTAATTGAACAATGAGGAGGTAGCTGAGAAGGCAGAGGTGCCTGAAATATCTTTAAGGGGCACGTAGGATATCCTAACGGTTGTTGTTGGAAATGGATGATATCTTGATTATGTCCGTTTCACTCGGTTTATGAGTTTTCTTTTGTCCTTCCAGTTAATTTTGGAGAGACAATTTATATCGACAGAGATTTAGGATTTGTTTTTTTTTTTTTTTTTAGAAATTAAGGAACCAGGAATGGTGAAAATGTAAGGTGTAACCCTCCCCCCTCTCTTTTCCTCTCCCCTCCCCCCCCCAAAAAAAATGAGAAGAGAAGGTGGTGGGGAGGAGAATTGGATTGTGCCATCCCCCTGCAGCCACTAGTGGTCACTGTCAGCCCAGGCAAGCTCGGTTGCTGTCTTTCTGGAGGGTTCCTGGGCTCCTGGGGTTCGAGGAGGAGGCAGGGTTGTCTCCGGTATTGGCACACAGAATTCCTTTCAATGCGGAGCTCTGCGTTTCATAGAATTCCGCCATTTGTAACTTACGTCTCAGGGCGCTTACATCTAATGTTCTCCAAGTACAGGTAAAGCCTGTGATGGGGAAACGCATTGATTTGGTCTTGACTTTCTCTTAACCTCCACATTCTGCTCTCCCACTTCATCCAGGGAAAACCGGGTTGCCATTGAGAGCCGGGGCCTGGGAAAGCCGCGGCCCGGAATGGCCGAACCAGTGGCTGGGATGATAAGAGTTCACTTCCTGGTGTGAATAAAAGACATTTTTTTCCTGCTTTCAGCTGCAGTGCTTTAGTTTTCCATGATAGACTCGTTCCTTTGGGTGTTGCACGGCCCTTGCCTGGCTCTTGCTTTTAACACGTTAGCGCCTCTCAGGAGAAGCTTCGCATTCAGTCATTAACTCCCTGGCTGGGGAATCGCTTTATCCTGCCGCTTACACACTTGAGCTGCACAAAGAACTGGATTCTGAAGCGAGGCTTTGGCACTCAGAGTGGGAGAGTGAAGGGCAGAAAAGGGAAGTGGGAGGGAGGGAAGGGATCAGGGGGAAGTGCTGATAAAGACAACTTTTCAATGCTCTTTGATCTTTTTTTTTTTTCTCTTCCCTTTTTCTGGCGGCAAGGTATGCCTGTCACCGGGGCTTGTAAAATGCTTGTTGAATGAATGAACAACGGACTCGGTGAGCTTAGGGCTGATTCCCCATGGGCTCCGGCGTCCCATAGACAGACTTCAGGGGCATGGTGTCTGGCCTGCCGAACGCTAGGAGTCCCAGAGCAAGAGAGGAAGTGCCGAATGGGTGGCATGCTTGGTTTGCACTTGCTTATAAACCCCTTCCTCCTTCCTACCCCCCCCCCCCCCCGTCATCCCCCAGCTGCAAGAACCCAGGGAATATGTAGATCCACAGGATGGGGGTAGGACCTGAAAATGCAATGACAATTCCCCCCTCTTCCCTGAGTGGGAATGACAGACGGGCTTCATCTCGTTTGCCTCTCTGGTCAGTGGCCATGCCTTCCAGGAGTTCTGCGTTGAGGATTCTGGCCGAAACCGGTTTGGCTCAGTGGATAGAGCGTTGGCCTGCGGACTGAAAGGTCCCGGGTTCGATTCCGGTCAAGGACATCCACCTTGGTTGCGGGCACATCCCCAGCAGGGGGTGTGCAAGAGGCAGCTGATCGATGTTTCTCTCTCATCGATGTTTCTAACTCTATCCCTCTCTCTTCCTTTCTGTAAAAAAATCAATAAAATATATATATATTTTTTTTAAAAGAAGGATTCTGAAGCCCAGGGAGGACTCTCTCCTGATCAACGTGTGCTGTGCCCGGGTTCAAGCTCTGGGAAACAGCACTCATGTAGGCGGCTGACTCTGGGGAGGACTGACTGTGCCTTTTCCCCCTCCGTCTTCAGGGACCCCGCGGGAGCCCGGCCTGGGAGCCAGGATGGCCGTCCGCAGCGCCTCGCTGACCTGCCTGGGGCTGCTGCTCTTCCTGTTCCCGGGGGCGCAGGCCCAGAACCGAGCCCCGCCCGGCTGCAGCCCGGACCTCAACCCGCTCTACTACAACCTGTGTGACCGCGACGGCGCCTGGGGCATCGTCCTGGAGGCCGTGGCCGGGGCGGGCGTGGTCACCACCTTCGTCCTCACCATCGTGCTGGTGGCCAGCCTGCCCTTCGTGCAGGACGCCAAGAAGCGCGGCCTGCTGGGCACCCAGGTGTTCTTCCTGCTGGGCACCCTGGGCCTCTTCTGCCTGGTGTTCGCCTGCGTGGTGAAGCCCGACTTCGCCACCTGCGCCGCCCGGCGCTTCCTCTTCGGCGTGCTGTTCGCCATCTGCTTCTCCTGCCTGGTGGCCCACGTGCTGGCCCTCAACTTCCTGGCCCGCAGGAACCGCGGGCCGCGGGGCTGGGCGCTGTTCGCCGTGGCGCTGCTGCTCACGCTGGTGGAGGTGATCATCAACACCGAGTGGCTCATCCTCACGCTGGTGCGGGCGGCGGGCGAGGCCGGCCGCCCGGGCAACGGCAGCGCGGGCGGGGCGGCCGCGTCCCCCTGTGACATCGCCAACATGGACTTCGTCATGGCGCTCATCTACGTGATGCTGCTGCTGCTGGCCGCCTTCGCGGGCGCCTGGCCCGCCCTGTGCGGCCGCTTCGCGCGCTGGCGCAGGCACGCCGCCTTCGTGCTGCTCACGGCCGCCACCTCCATCGCCATCTGGGTGGTGTGGATCGTCATGTACACCTACGGCAACCGGCAGCGCAACCGGCCCGCCTGGGACGACCCCACGCTGGCCATCGCGCTGGCCGCCAACGCCTGGGCCTTCGTCCTCTTCTACGCCATCCCCGAGGTGTCCCTGGTGACCAAGGCCAGCCCCGAGCAGAGCTACCCGGGCGACCTGTACCCCACCAGGGGCGTGGGCTACGAGACCATCCTGAAGGAGCAGAAGGGCCAGAGCATGTTTGTGGAGAACAAGGCCTTCTCCATGGACGAGCCGGCCTCCGGTAGGTCCGGGGCCCCGCCTGGCGGCCCTTTTCCTTCCGCGTTGCTTACTGCAGGAGGGGGCGCCGGGCTGAGCCGGGTCCCTCAGGCTTATCCGTGGTGCTCTGCCTTCAACTCCCATAGTTCCATTTTTAAAGAATATATTTTATTGCTTTTTTTTACAGAGAGGAAGGGAGAGGGATAGAGAATCAGAAACATCGATGAGAGAGAAACATCGATCAGCTGCCTCCTGCACACCTCCTACTGGGGATGAGCCCACAACCAAGCCCTTGACTGGAATCGAACCTGGGACCCTCCAGTCCGAAGGTCAAATTGGTTAGGGCCCAGGCTCTGCTAATGGGACAGGCTCTCCTGGCAGGGCCCAGCTCCAGGAGTCCGGTGCCCGGCGGTGGGAGAGGCGGGAGGGGAGCGAAGCTTCGGAACCCGTGGTCCCCGCCCCGGGAGCCACTTGGGAAGCAGGAGCGGGAGGGCCGTTCCGGGGAGACCTGGCCAGAGGCGCTCCCGGCTCCCGCGAGGAGTCCTCTCCGGCGTTTGCACACGGGGAGGACCCCGGCCTGTATGGAGCACCTGCTGTGTGTCAGGCCTGTGTCTCTCCACATGTTCTAGGCATGCACCTCGCACATGCACTGCCTCAGCCGTGTACTTGTTGGGGCCTAATGCTCTCAGCCTTTGTCCTCTCAAGATTTCTTTCCCTTCGTTTATTTATTTTTTCCTCCAAATAGAAAAATCAATCATCGCGTGAGCCGGGCACTTAGCTCTGGGCTATGGTCCCTCTGAGCTGTGGGCCATCGGCCTGCGGCAGACAGACAGACAGACAGACCGACCCCCGCGGGGCCGGCCTCCAGGCCCAGCCCGTCCCGGGCCTGGCTGGCTGGCCGGCAGGTTCCCTGAGCCACCTGACGGTGAGGCCGGTCGGTCGGGAAGCCAGCTCCTGGCGGGAGGCCGGGGAAGTGTTCCTGCCGCTGAAAATAGTCCTGGAGCCGGGCCCAGGGGCCGAGGGACAGGATGTGTGTGCGGTCCCCCCGGGGGGCTCTGGGCCGTGGGTCGCAGGGAGTCGGTTCCCAGCTCCGGAGTCTGGGGCTGCAGGGCCTGTGCTGTGTTCACCCCGGGGCCTGGCAGCTGGCCGGCTGCAGCCGAGGCCCCAGCTGGAGGCTGGCCATCTCGGAAGGCCGCCGGAGGCCCGTGTGCCCTCGTGGCCTCTGCCCTGGAGGCAGATGGCGATGTGATGACAGGAGCTGTTTTCTGAACCAACTCGGAAGTGGAGGGGGTCCGAACAAAGGGGTGTTGGGTTCTGGAGGGGCCCCCACACCTACAGCCTCACCCCCAAGCTGGCCAGCCCCGGCCAGGCGCCCTCCTGGGTTAGAGGTTACCCGGGGAAGCCTGGCTCCTCTCCCCGCCCCCAGGGCCTTGCTCTCGGTTGGGAAAGGGCGCTGGGAGCCAAGCCTTCAAACCTCTATTTCCTTGCAGCCAAGAGACCAGTGTCGCCGTACAGCGGGTACAACGGGCAGCTGCTGACCAGCGTGTACCAGCCCACCGAGATGGCCCTGATGCACAAAGGCCCGGTGAGTGGGCCCCCGAGTCCCCGGGACTCTGCGGAAAGTGGAGCCCGGGCTCGGGGCGGGCGGAGGGCCGTGCGGTGCGGGGGGAGGTGCAGGGGGAGGTGCAGCGGGGGGGGGGGGGAGGCAGGTGTCTCCACTCCGAGCCTTGGGAGAACTCAGAGCCCCGGCTCCTGGTGCCTTTTCCTGGAGTCAGTGCACCCACCACCTCAATTTCACTGCGATGGGACCTGCCCGGCCCGAGGTATCGGGGGCTGCGGGGCTCTCTGAGCTGGCGGGAGCCGCCAGCTTCCCCCTCAGAAGCTTTGGGAGGGACCGAGGAGGGCCTGGGCCAGCCGGGGGTCACTCTTGGGGACCCAGTCTGGGTAGGTGTTTACATCCCACCACAGCTGCCTCCTCCCCCCTCCCCCGCCGGCAGGCAGGCAGGCAGGCAGGCAGCGGCTCCCAGCCTCGCCTCCCCTGGGTTCTGGAACAGATGCTCCCTGAGCCGGGGAGGGGGTGGGAACAGGAAGGCGGCGGGTCAGGCTCACTCGCCCCATGCGTGTTCCTGCTCCCGGCTGGCAGGCGCAGCGGGAGAGGTCAGCGACCCGCCCTGGCAGGAGGCTGGGAACCGGAAGGAGGGAGGTCAGCAGGGGGGCGTTCTCACCCCTCCCACCAGGAGCCTGGGCGAAGCTCGCTCTGAAAGTCCCGGCCGGGCCCCTCGGTCTCCCTAAGCCCGGCCCTGCAGCCCCCGGGAGCCGCGATGGGCAAAGGAGTTTCCGAACATGGGCAGAGCCTGCTGGGCCGCAGGGCGCCCACGCTTGCCGCCCTCCCTGCCGAGGGGGCGGACGCTGGGCTGGCAGGTGATGCTGTGTGGCCCGCAGGCCTTGGGCATCACCAGCACCTGGGGTCTTCCTCAAAATGCAAATTGGGTGCAGCTGGGGCTGCGATGAATCCCACGGTCAGCATCTCCTCGGTGACGTCACCCTGGTGCATGATGGGAGTAAGCACCTGTAGAAATCTGCAAACCCTGCTCATCAGGGCTTCCTCCCTCCCTCCCCGCCCCCCACCAGGTGTGGGTGAGGTTTACACAAACAGCCCAGGTGATTCGGACCCGGGTTTGAGAACGCCCACGGAGATGTCTCAGGAGCTACTGGGGGATGGGGAGCTGGAGACCACCAGGTGGGCAGCTCGGGGCCCTGGAGCCGCAGGGAGCTGGGCTGCTCAGGACCCTCCACCGTGTCTCACCCACACACGGGCGGGACCGCTGCAGCTTGAACCCGGTTCCAGCAGCTGATTTGGGTCTGAGGTCTCCAACACGTGCACTACCCACACCCAAAAGCGTTTGGGATTTGAGCCTCCCGTCAGGCAGGCCAGCCCAGACTTCTGGAGGAGAACTCTGTGGGCACAGCCAGGGCCTGGCACACCAGCCACCATCATGCTGGTGGGGGTTGGAGGGCCAATTGGGGGGGACGCGGGTAAGAGTCTTGGAGGAAGGGAGGCTGGGAGCGCCGGACAGGTGACAGCCGCCCGGCGTGGGGAGAGGCTCCTTCCGAAGGGGCAGCCGAGCGGAGGGTGAGCTCAGGGGCTGGCCGCCGCGGGGGCCTGGCTGGGGTGGGGGAAGGGGAGCTGGCAGGCCCCACCCGCAGGAAGCCGCGTGTTTGTGAGACCACCCGCTCTCCCTTCCAGGCCGAGGGACCCTATGATGTCATCCTCCCCCGGGCCACCGCCAACAGCCAGGCGATGGGCAGTGCCAACTCCACCCTGCGGGCCGAGGACGTGTACGCCGCTCAGAGCCACCAGGCGGCCACGGCCCCGAAAGACGACAAGAACTCTCAGGTCTTTAGAAACCCCTACGTGTGGGACTGATCTGGCGCCAGGAGGCGGCCGGCCGATGCCCTCCCGCTCCCCGTGCCCCTCGATGGCTCCGGGCAGCTGGTGCCTCCGCTGCGAGGCCCTGCCAGGCGGCCAGGGCTCCGTGGCGCCCAGGGGCCCCGCCCACTCCTCAGTGTTTGTGGAGTCAGGGCCACCCCCGGCTGCATGCCAGGGTCCCCTCCAGGGGTCACGCTCCGGCCAAATAGTGTTCTTCTGGGGGGTGGCCATGCAGCACCTGCGTCCTCCGGAGTCTGCAGAGATCCCTGCAGCCTGGAGAGACGTCACAGGCGCTGCCCCGGGCCTTGCTCCTCCGTGAGGGACAAGGTGCCTAATAAACACGTTCTTTCTGCTTTGGTAACGCTTCCTCCGGGAATGCCGTGTCTGGCCCTGCTCCGGGTCCCCATGAACCGCTGCCGCTGGGCCCACTGGCGGCTTCTCCCTCCTCCTCCCTCCTCCCTCCTCCTCCCTCCAAACCCAGCTCACTGACAGCTACCACGGTCTGTAGCGGACACCCTAAGCCGCCCAGTGGGGTCGGGGTCCAGGTGGGGCCTCACTCCACTCGGTGCTCTTAGGCCCCTAGGCCGGGTGGGTTCACAGAGGCGGCGGAGAGGGTGGGGCCGAGTTCTGGTTGATCTCACTCCTGGGCAGGAAGTATTCAGGCCTCAATGGTAAAGCCCTCCTCACCGGCTCCCCAGCACCCCCGAGGCTGCCCCCAAAGGTGGGCAGGCCATTCTCCTTTCCAGAGTCCAGATCCCAGAACTGTTACCTTTTTAAAAAATATATATTTTATTGATTTTTTACAGAAAGGAAGAGAGAGGGATAGAGAGTTAGAAACATCCATGAGAGAGAATCATCAATCAGCTGCCTCCTGTACACCCCTTACTGGTACATGTCCTTGACCGGAATCGAACCTGGGATCTTTCAGTCTGCAGGCTCATGCTCTATCCACTGAGCCAAACCAGTTTCGGCAACTGTTGCCTTTTTAAGTTCAACGGGGCTGTAGGAGAAAGTTAGGGGTTAGCTCTCCTGCTCCCTACTGACCCAGAGAGCCTGCACAGCCTCCCCCTGCACAGCCTCCCCAGGACCAGGCAGGCTGTCTCCGGACCCTGGCGTCCAGCGGCCCTGGGACAGCCAGCGGCCAGAGGCCGGGCACAGACAAGCAGCAGTGTTCTGACCCTTGGACTCGGGTCACGGGCCTGCCAAGCCCGCCTCCCAGGCCTGGGAATGTCCCTCCCCATCGAGCCAGAAGCTATTTTCTGACACCGGTTGTAGGAAAAAATGTCCTGCTGGGAGGGGAGGGAGGGAGGGAGGGAAAGGTGGCCGGAAGAGAGGAACGGACCTTGGCCCCAGCCTCCCCTGTGTCAGCCTGCACCAGCCCGCCCCCGGGGACTCCCAACGCTTTTTTTAGTAAAAACCAGCACTCGGGCCCTGAGCAGTGGGGTCCCTTTGACTTGTTCTTTCTGGTTACTTCAGGCTCAGTCCCCGCAAAGTAAACCGAGATGGTAGCCGCCTGTGGCCTGGACTGCACGCCGTACCCTGTCCTCAGGCCTCTGTCCCGCTGGCAGGGCCCTGCACCTTCCCCACCCTTGTCCCCGGAGCTGGGAGGGCCCGGAGGCCTCCGATTGGGAGCAGTGGACCGAGTGTGGGGGTGGGGGTGGGGGGGTGGGGGAAGGGGGACGGAGGCCCTGTGAAACCCGAGGCTTAGGGCTGGGCTCGAGGGCCACCCCTACCTGCCCTGCCAGCCTCTCCTGGCCCCCAAGTGACAGAGGCCACAGGAGCTGCCTGCAGACCAGCCTGCCTCCATCCCCCTGGCGACACCCTCCCCCACGGCACAGCCCGTGTCCTCAGGCGGTGGCTGCAGGGCCCCCCTCACGTGCCCAGTCTGCACACGGTGACCTCCCTGGCCGTGTCCCTGGTGTCCAGCGTGTCCTGCACCCGGTGGATCGAGGCGGGGCTCCGGGAGTCTTTGGAGGCACACCTGGCAGGCGCTGCCCCCGGCCTTTCTCACGGGGCCGTCACCAAGGGACCATGGAAGGCTGCGAGGAGGAAGGCAGGGCTTGGAGGCCCGGACAGCTGCACCTCCGTGGCCTGAGGGCCCTGGACCTGAGCCGCCACGGGCGGCGCTTCACTCCGCTCCCCTCTGCACCCTCCTCCCTCACCTTCGATGGACCGGGCGCCGTGGAGACACAGGCAGGGCTGGGGCTGCATTCTCGGGGACCAGCGGACGGGGTCTAGGACAGACCTGCAGGACGGGGAGGCCCCTCGGATAAGCGGCATCTGGGGCTGGACACTGCCATTTCCTGCCATTACCTCACCCCGGGCACCTCCGTGTGCCGGTGCTGCACTCCTCACCCAGGATGCCAGAGGGTCCTGACGCCACCCGGGGAGTGGGGACCTTGGCGGGGCCTGCGTGAGGCTGGCACCAAGGACAAGACGCATGGCTCCAGATTTGTGGGGGCCTCGGTAGCACGGTCTCCCTGGCCTTGTCCTGCTCCCTGGTACCAGCAGCAGGCTGGTCCAAGAGGGGGCTCCCCAGTGTGCCCCCCGCAGGTGTGCCCCATGTGCAGGTCTCACCCCAGCATCACTCTGGGGCCGTGTGGGGGAGGACCAGAGCAGTCAGGCCCGCAGCTCCAGTGCCGCCCCCTCCTGCCTGCACCTGTGCCTTGTCCCCCGAGTCTCTCCAGAGAGGCATGGGGGGAGCGGGCCCAGTAGATGAGAGGAGAGCTGTCCCCCACATGTGATAACACCCCCCATCCCCACCACCGTTACCATCCATTGTACGGGGCTGTTGGTTCCATGAATGGAGTATAGTCTCCCTGTGAGGGAAGAGCGGGGGGAGCCCGGTACCTCAGGCGGCTCCCGATCTAGGTTAGTGGCCCCAGGATCCTTTGCAGCGAACAAAGGGACGGTCCTGCTTTCTGAGGTGATGGTATCTCGTGAGCCCTCGGCCGCGCCAGGCGGCCAGGGCGGCAGCCGCAGTGAATGCGGGTTTGTTCCCGGTCCGAGTCCCCGGAAGCCTGGGGGAGGCGCGGGAGGGGTGCAGCCTGCCCGGACTCCGGCACGCCCCCGGCCAGCGGAGAAGATGGGGCAGCGGGCCAGCGGCATCGCACACCAGCCGGGCAGGAAGGACGCGGCACAGGCCCCAGCCGCCACGGTGGCACCCGGGAGACCTCTCAGCCGCTGCCCAACTCCAGCTCCACGCAGAGTCCTGTGGGCCTCGTGCCTGCTCGGAATTAAAGACCTTATTCCTCTCGGTGTGTGAGGCATTGCTCCCAGCAATCTCTGTGTGTTCATTAAGAACTGTGCTTGCCGAGATCAGTTTGGCTCAATGGATAGAGCATCGGCTTGGGGACTGAAGGGTCCTGGGTTCGATTCCGGTCAAGGGCATGTACCTTAGTTGCAGGCACATCCCCAATAGGGGGTGTGCAAGAGGCAGCTGATCGATGTTTCTCTCTCATCGATGTTTCTAACTCTCTATCTCCCTTCCTCTCTTTACAAAATCAATAAAAATATTAAAAAAAAAAAAAAACTGTGCTGGGTTTTCTGAACTATTTATGTATTTATTTATTTTTTTAAAAACTAACGTGGGTCTTTTTTTTTAATATGTTTTATTGATTTTTTTTTATAGAGAGGAAGAGGGGGACAGAGAGCTAGAAACATCGATGAGAGAGAATCATCGATCAGCTGCCTCCTGCACCACCACCACCACCCCCCCCCCCACTGGGGATGTGCCCCCAACCAAGATACATGCCCTTGACTGGGATCAAACCCAGGACCCTTCAGTCTGCAGGCCACGGCTCTATCCACTGAGCCAAACCGGCTTCAGCTGAACAATATATAATTTTTAACTTCCTGCTTGCCTCTTAGACCAAGAAGGGATGTTTGATTCCAAGCAACTTGGTTGGGAATTTATTCTAAGCGGGAAACCAGGTCTTCCAAACCGGCCTGGTCCCAGACTGGTGTCCCCTCACCCACACAAGGCCTGGAGATGTAGGGATGGGGCACAAGAATGTGGGGGGACTTTATCTTAGTCCTGCCTCGGCCTGGGGTGCTGGGGATGGGGTGAGGCACTGCTCCCGGGAAGGCATCCTGGGGTCAGGGGCTACCTCCCCTGGGCCAGGAGGGCCTGCCGAGTGCCGCTCCCAGAGTCTGGTCTGGTCAGACACGGGGCTCCCACACTCATTCAGGGACCTTCCAGCCCGTAGGAGAGCCCGAAGCTGATGGGTTAAGTGCCTGGCCTGTGGTCACGCCGCTAGTAAGGGTCCATCAGCCCCCAGCCCCCTCTCCCCAAGCCGGATCACTTAGTCCAGCCCCGGGGACAGGATGTGCTGGGTCCCCCGAGTGCCGGTGGCCAGCAGGTTTCCTGTCTGCCGTCTGCACCGGGCCCGCCGGAAGCTGCAGCGCTGGCTCCCAGCAGCCCATGAATTATTGAGCATCTGTGCCGCCGGTAATGGTCTGACCTCATCCTCCTTGGGCTCCGGCGCCTCTGACCTCTGTTTCCTTGAGAGGAGGCTGCAGGGCCGTGGGGCTGCTGAAGAGCCGGCTGTGGGGTGCGGGGTGCGGGGTGCGGGGTGTGGGCGATGGAGGAGGGGACAGCAGCACTCCCAGGAGCGGTGGGGGCCGGGACCTGCCGTCTTTGTGACGCCAGGCAGCTCTGCAGGGGTCAGCTGGCTGCTGCCCTGTGGCTCTCGTCCTCGCTCAGGCTCTGGGGACCCTCCGTATCCGCATCTGCCCAATCGAAGTGCTGCACCCTGAGGTCATAGTGCTCTGGCCCCTCAAGGTCACTCCCAAAAGCCAGGGCCACGGCAGGGCATCGGAGCTGGCTGCCCTGGGTTTCCTGCCAGACGGGTTGCTGTCATCTTCCCTGTCCTCTGCGGCCCCCACAGGCCAGTTCCCGAGTGGGTGGGATGTGGATGGAGGGGAAGCACTGGGCAGGCTCCCTCGAGACCTGGCTCTTTCTCACCCTGATCTGGGGCAGCTCCCCTCCCCCTCCTCTGCTTCCTCACCGTGAGATGGACCCGAGCTTCCAGCTCTGCCTCAGCCCCCGTGTTGGGGTCCCCAGCAGTGGGGAGGGGCCCCAAAAGGCAGGTGCGGACTGAGCTGGGCAGAGCAGGCCACCATCTGGCTGTGCCTGGGACAGAGGCGCTGGGTCCCTAGGCAAGGCGGGGGAGGGCACCCCTCACTTCCCAGGTCTCTCCAAGGGAACAGAAGCCCTAACTCTATGGACTGGGCAGCCCAGGGTGGACCCACACGGGCATCAGCTGCTCCTCCGTCGGAGGGAGCCAGAGGGCAGTGGGCTCCCGCCTACAGCAGGTTTTACGGTTTCTTAGCTGAGCGAGCAGTCCAGCGGCGGCCCTGCCCTGGCGGGGGGGTAGCGTGCAAGCACCCAAACCTCTGGCTGCACGGCAGGCCCCACACTGTAACCTGGGGCGGTGGCAGGTGGGGGTGGGGACCCGGCCTCGGGCGCTCCGACGTCACCTCCAGCGAGGGCCCGCCCCTGCCCCAGCCAACCCGAGGCGCCTCCGCTCCCCACCCAGGCCCCGCCCGGCACCCCTGCAACCTGATCCCCCCGCAGCAGCACTGGGCCGGCTGGCTGGGGCCGGCTGTCTCCCTCCACCGCCGGCTGGGGGCTGCCCCCAAAGCTCTCCTCCCCGGAGCCCCCCACCCCACCCCGCCTGGAGAAGGGGGTCGCGGTGCCCCTCCCCCCCCCTTGGCCCACTCCTCCCCTCAGCCTCCCCTCCAGGACTGCAGTCTTTGTGGCCTTTTCCCTGGTCCCTCAGGCTGGGAGCCCGGCCAGCGACCCTACAACCTTAGTCCGGTGTCTCTGGGCCCAGGACAGCAGGTCTCAGGTCCCGAGAGAGGAGCTCACCACGTTCCACGGGTGGGTGACATGGGCCCGGTGCCCAGGCTCAGGGTCTGGGGGTTCTGAGCCTGGCCCTGGTGACCATGGGGCCTGGCCCTTCTTTGTGGAGGGGGAGGGGCCTGGCCTGGGCGCTGTAAGGTGCTGAGCAGAGTCCTAGATGCTAAAACTGTCCGGGATGCCAACACCCTTCCCCCCACCCCCCAGGGTGAACTCTCCTGGGTGAGAACCACGCCTCTGGGTGTCAGTGGGGACTGGTCTCCCAGTCCGGGAGGGGGTGAGGGTATTCCTGGGCCCCTCCTCACACCTTAGGGGGCGCGACCCTTCCCTGCCAACATCTGGGCCACGTGTGACCAGCAGTGCCCCTTACTGGACTCACTCCTTCCAGCTCCTGCCTGCTGAGGTGCTGTGCGGGCCTGGGATGGTGCAGGGGACCTGGTGTGACTAGGAGTCCGAGTGGGGCACCAGGAGCCCCACATGGTGTGCCCCTCAGTAGCCTTGGGGTCCAGGAGAGGAGCTGGGGGAGGGGTGAGGTGGGCTCAGGGTCAGGGGAACTTCCTGGTCAACAGGGGCTCAACTGTGGACCCCAGTCCTTGGAGCTGTCCAGACACGGAGCATGCATACACACACACACACACACACACACATACACACACACACAAATGAACCGAGCCTGGTGGGTGTGGCTTAGCACTTGAGCGTCAACCCATGAACCAAGAGGTTGCTGGGCTTCAGGCTCCTCCCCAGTAGGGAGCACGCAGGAGGCAGCTGATGTGGGGGTGCTCACCAGAGCCATGAAGGGCACAGAGAGGGTGGGGGTGGGTACCCCTCCCTCGACTCTCACCCACATGCAAAGTAGAATTTCCAAAAGGGTTCACACTCCCATCAATATAATAAAAGCCTAATATGCAAATTGTTCCCTGGAACTGGAGTTCAACCAGGGGGGTGGGGGCAGCCAGCCAACTGCCCACAGCCCCTCCCCTGGCTGACCCTGCCCTAGCCAGCAGCGGTGGCAGGTGGCAGGTGGCGGGGTGAGGGTGGGGCACTGAAGGGGGAGGGAAGCCCTGGGTCTGCCTCCTCAAATCCCTGAACGCCTTCTCCCCCTTCAGTTCAGCGGCAGGAGCCACCTACCCTGCCACCTGCATGAATTCTGCAGCCTGACCATGTCAATAAATGCAGGACAAAGCTGGGGTGCGCCCTATGTGTGTGTCCACAGGCCTGTGTTGGAGGCGAGGGCTTACCTGGGAGGGGTTGTGTCCAGTTGGAAAGAAGAGGCGAAGGGGACACTCTGAGCTGGGATGGGGCGTCTCCTGGTGGTCAAACTCAGGAAGGTCAAGAGGGGAGATTCCGAGTCATTACAAGGTCCATCCTCCCTGGGGTCCAGTGAGGGGGACCTGGTGGGTTAGCTTGCCGGGGGGCTGCCTGCCAAAGGGCCTCAGACTCGGTGGCTTCACCGACAGGAACACACCAGCTCGCAGTCTGGAGGCAGGAAGCCCTAACTCCAGGTGCTGGCAGGGCCGGTTCCTCCTGAGGCTGTGATCTGTCCGGGCCCCGCTCCTGGGCCTGGAGGCAGCTGTCTTGCCCCGTGTTCCTTCTCTTCACCTCCCTTCTCTGCATGCCTCTGTCCATGTCTCCCCTTTTTACAAGGACACCCGTCGACCCCACCTTCCAATCAAGTCACATTCTTCTATTCTTAATTTATTTATTATTATTTTTAAATATATTTTATTGATTTTTTACAGAGAGGAAGGGAGAGGGATAGAGAGTTAGAAACATCGACGAGAGAGAAACATCGATCGGCTGCCTCCTGCACTGGGGATGTGCCCGCAACCAAGGTACATGCCCTTGACCGGAATCGAACCTGGGACCTTTCAGTCCGCAGGCCGATGCTCTATCCACTGATTTTGGTTTTGGCTATTTTTAATTTTTATTGATTTCAGAGGAAGGAAGAGGGAGAGAGAGTGAGAGATAGAAACATCCATAATGAGAGAGAATCATGGATCAGCTGCCTCCTGCAAGTCCCCCACCGGGGACCAAGCCCACAACCCAGGCCTGTGCCCTTGACCAGAATCAAACCTGGGACCTTTCAGTTCGCAGGCAGACGCTCTATTCACTGAGTCAAACCAGCCAGGGCCAATCAAATCACATTCAGAGGCCCTAGGGCTTCACCATAGGAATCTGGCGTGTGTGTGTGTGTGTGTGTGTGTGAATTCACCCATGACACCAGGCTGGGCTGGACGAGGCTGAGGGCACCGGACGAGGTTGGCCCAGCGGGGAAGGAAGAACGGAGACTGCCGGAGGAAGAGGGCGCATTGAGCGCCCTTTGGATGTGCGGTCTTGCAAACAGGTCTGTTGTTTTCCCTCCTCCAGGAGAGCAGGCGGCGTTAATAATGGAGACCCCCAACATGGAGACCCGTGCCCTCCCAGACCTGGGCGGGCGGTGCGCGGGCACAGAGCGTGAACCCAGTGGTTAGAAAGCCCTTCCTTGTCACTCATGTTTCTTTTCTTTTTTCTTCTTCTTTTTATTATTAATTTCTTTATTGATTAAGGTATCACCTATTTGTCCTCAATCCCCCATTCCTATCCCCCACCCCTACTCATGCCCCCACCCCCTGTTGTCCTTGGCCACTGGTCAGGCTCCTATGTGTGCACACAAGTCTTTTGGTTGATCTCTCCCTTTTAATAGTATATTTTATTGATTTTTTACAGAGAGGAAGGGAGAGGGATAGAGAGCTAGAAACATCGATGAGAGAGAAACATCGACCAGTTGCCTCTTGCACACCTCCTACTGGGGATATGCCCACAACCAATGTACATGCCCTTGACCGGAATCGAACCTGGGACCTTTCAGTCCTCAGACCGACGCTCTATCCACTGAGCCAAACCGGTTTCGGCTGATCTCTCCCTTTTATCCCCACCCTCCCTCTGAGGTCCAACAGTCTGACCCATGGCTCCTTGTCTCTGGTCTGTTTAGCTCATGTTTCAGTGGAAGAACAGGACAGAGACTGCCCTCAGCACAGCACCCCAGTGTGACCAGAGACTCTGCTGGGATGTCAGCGGGCAGCTTCTTCCTGTGGTGGCAGAGGCCCACGTGGGTGTGAGTGCTGGCCACTCCCAGGAGCGGGCAGCCCTGAGCCCAAGACCATCATCTTCAAAGGGGGAGGGGCTGAGAGGGGGAGGGGCCCGGGGCTGGGGTCCAGGACCTGGGGTCACTTGTCTGTGCCATTTCCTGTGCCTGAGGGAGGCGGGGCCCTCTCTCGCCCAGGCCCCTGGGATGCTTGCCTTGACCTGAGTGCCACCGCTACCTTTTAAGGCAATCCTGTTTTCCCGTCTTTGTTTTTACATGTTTCCCACGAAACCACAAACTCCTGGAGAGGAGAATTGTTTTATTTTTAACCTGCATGTCTCCATCTCTGGGCCCAATGGCTGGCACAGCGTAGGCAGGCATTCAATCCTTAGTAAGATAAACAAATAAATGGCACCCGGGCATAGAGTGCCCCCTGGTGGAGCCAGAGAGTATGGCGGTGTCTTAGATTGCGGCTGGAGCAGTTGAATGGGAGGGAGGTGTCCTGGCCCTCTGGCTCTGGGCAGCCGGTCCACGTGTGAGGTCACGTGGGTCAGGGGTAAGCACAGGGAGTCCATGGACAAAGTCTTGTGGGGAGGGACAGGCTAGGCCATGTCGGCAAATCGTGGCTCGCGAGCCACAGGAGGCTCTTTGGCCCCTTGAGTGTGGCTTTTCCACAAAATACCACAGCCTGGGCGAGTCTGTTTTGAAGAAGTGGCATTGGAAGAAGTTTAAGTTTAAAAAACGTGGCTCTCCAAAGAAATTTCAATTGTTGTGCTGTTGATATTTGGCTCTGCGGACTAATGAGTTTGCCGACCACTAGGCCGCCTTGGAAAGATATGGTCGTAGGGTAATGAGGGGCAGGAGGGAAAGGGGACCCAAGGCACAGGAGGAAGAGGAGGGAAGAGCTGAAAGAAGTCTGGGCTGGCATGCAGACCAGTGAGGGCTGAGTGAGGGCTGGAATTCAAAGCTGGGCAATGAGACCCAGAGTCCACGCTCTTAGTCACTGTCAGCATTCATCCATCCATTCATCCATCCATTCATTCATTCCCAGGGCCAGCCTTATGGGTCTGACCTGTGGGAGGGTTGGGGTCCAGGCCCCCTAGAGGAGCCCCCTCCTTCTCTGGGAGAGATTTGGTGTCCAGGGGTTGGGACTAAAATAAAGTCTGACTTCTGTGTTCCCTGCACCTGCTCCTGGGTGTGCCCAGGGTCTGACATCTCATTTCTGCTCCTGAAGCACTCTCCGCCCACCCTCTTCCTCGCAGCGTGGGCTCCACCCAAAGGCTGAGTCAGAATCTCAGGGCCAGTTGGGTAGGAAGAGGGAAGGGGACCGAGGAGGAGGCTCCGGCATGGGCGTTAGAAAGAAAGAAAGAAAGACCCTAAGAGAGTCTAATATGCATGCAGGGCCGGAATCCCTGGAGACTTCTGGGTAAGCAAAGGTGGCCAGCAGATGGGGAAGCTATCGGACTAAGCCTCTCTCTCTGCTTCACCCCATGGACCCTGCACCCCCTCTCTCCACATGCACCTGACCCCGAAACTGCCCACGTTCTCTGGTGCTGGGCACCCCGCAGGCCCGAAGGCCTCATTCTTGGGTCCCTTCCCTGAGGCCAAAACACATGTCGGCCAGAGCCATGGGGTGCAGTCTCCAATGCAGAGCCTGAGGGTGGAGAACTGGTCAGGGGGGCAGGGCTGGGAGGTGTGAGACCCATTTCCTGTCTCTGCCTTCTCAGTCCCCACGTGAAGGCTGCTGCCTTCTCCCCCCCTCCACCCCCTGCAGCCTCAGCGTCACCCCCCTTCTAGAACAGTCCTCTTTAGGGCAGGCAGGAGGTGCGGCACCAGCCTGTTCACCCTAAGACATCCGGGAGCCTGGGCCCCAGTTCTCCCATCCCTCCTGGGCGGCCTGGTCTGAGGGCCAGGCACTGTCCTGCTTCCTTCCCCATCACTCACCCCTTCCTTCTCTCCTCCTCCTCCACAGCCTGCTTCTCTGAAGCCCCAGACACCCTTCCCAGGTGTGGAGCCCTCCCCTTGTCCCCGGTCTACTGGTTGAGGGGTCTGGAAAGATCAGCTGGGCCCCGGGTGAAGGTTGGGTCGGGGCTGAACCTCTGGGTCATGGAATGGTGGTCTGGACCCCGATACACGACAGGATACTGGGTTCCAGGCCTGGGCCCCGGTTTGGCTGTCAGGAACCTGGACGTAGGTCTGAGTCCCAGATGGAGGGCTGGGTCCTGGGCTGGACCTCTGGGTTATGGAATGTTAGTCTGGACTATGGATGGGGATCCGGCCCCCTGATACATCACTGGATTGTGTTTGAGGTCTCGGCCCTTGGATGGCCTTCTGGGCCCTGCAATGAAGGTCTGGGACCCGGATGTAGGTCTGAGCCCTGGATGGAGGTCTGGGTGCTGGGAGGGCAGTTTGGGCCCCAGGGGGAGGTCTGGGCCCCAGGGGGAGCTCGGGCACCTGGGCAGGAACTAGGGTGATAGAATGGTGGTCTGGATTTCTGTGGTGGTCTGAGCCCTGATCGGCAACTGGATACTGGGTTCGAGGTCTGGGACCCGGATGTAGGTCTGGGACCCGATGTAGGTCTGGGACCCGATGTAGGTCTGAGCCCTGGATGGAGGTCTGGGTGCTGGGAGGGCAGTGTGGGCCCCGGGGGGAGGTCTGGGCCCCAGGGGGAGCTCGGGCACCTGGGCAGGAACTAGGGTGATAGAATGGTGGTCTGGATTACTGTGGTGGTCTGAGCCCTGATCGGCAACTGGATACTGGGTTCGAGGTCTGGGACCCGGATGTAGGTCTGAGCCCTGGATGGAGGTCTGGGTGCTGGGAGGGCAGTGTGGGCCCCGGGGGGAGGTCTGGGCCACGGGCAGAGCTCTGGCTCCTCAGCAGGACCTCTGGGTTATGGAATGTTAGTCTGGACTACGGATGGGGATCCGGCCCCCTGACACATCACTGGATTCTGCTTTTGAGGTCCAGACCCCGGCCCTGGCATGAAGGTCTGGGACCCGGATGGAGGTCTGGGCACTGGAGGGCGGGCTGGGCCCAGGTGGAGGTCTGGGTCAGGGGCTGGACCTCTGGGTCATAGAATGGTGGTCTGGACCCTGATTACAAAATGGATACTGGGTTCGAGGCCTGTGCTCCGGCATGACTGTCTTGGACCCGGATGTAGGTCTGAGCCCTGGATGGCGGTCTCAGACACACACACACACACACACACACACACCCTCCCTCCCACTCCCCACAGGAGCCCCTCCCCTTCCTGACGCAGATGGGAATGGTTGCCTGCCCTAAGAGCTGGCAGTTCAGGCAATAACCAGCAGGTGGCGATGGTGCTGCTCGTGGCTGGCCAAGTTGGGCTGCCTGGTTCCCAGGAGAGCAGCTTCTCTCTGAGGTGCAGGCTCCTCCTTGTTCCCTGTTCCCGGTTCCTGGAGGCGCCCAGGAGCAGGGAATAGGAATCGGGCCGCAGTAGCCCGTGGAAGCTCACACACCGCACCGGCCTCTGGAGGTGTCTGTGGGAAGACCCCGAAGACAGGGGAGCAGGGAGGTCACCATGGTGGTGGGGGTGGTGGTGGTGGGGAAGCTTATGACCTTGCTGAGGCCTTGGGTATTGGGGTCACCCCCTGAAAGTCAGAAACTCAAGTCTTCAAGCTCAAGGGCAAATGTGGCTCCCGAAGGCAGACACGAGAGGTTTCTGAACTGGCCGCTGGCTGGTTCGCCCCTCCCTTGGCCAGCACAGCAGCCAGAGCCCGCAGGCTGTCCCAGGTGAGGAAGGAGGTGGCGGGGAACCCCTGGGAAGCCTGTCGGTTTGGGTTCTCATGGCCCCAGTGGCCCAACATCCTCTTCCTCCTCAGCTCGTGGTCAGCACTTCGGGCGCATTCCACGGCCTCTCCGAGCCTCTCCCCCACCCTGGGCAGCCACTCCCCAGGGCCCGGGTGCGGACCGGGGTCTGGGGGCTAACGGGGTGCACATGGTGTGCGGACTGGGGTCTGGGGGCTAACGGGGTGCACATGGTGTGCGGACCGGGGTCTGGGGGCTAACGGGGTGCACATGGTGTGCGGACCGGGGTCTGGGGGCTAACGGGGTGCACATGGTGTGCGGACCGGGGTCTGGGGGCTAACGGGGTGCACATGGTGAACGGGGTGGGCGGGTGAGGCGTCTCCGGGCCGTGAGGAGCAGAGACTGAGGCACGCCGCTGGTGGCCGTTCAGCAGACCACACTCACGTGGCGCAAACAAACTCACGTGGGCTTCCCGTGGAGCGGGGAGGGTGCTGAGCAGCGCCCCCATTTCACAGGAGGGAAAACTCTCTGGACAGGTGCACAGGCCCTAGAATGCAGCTCAGGGACCGCCCCCCCCCCCAATCTCTCTCCATTGTCACAGTCAGGTGTCCTCCCAGGCCTCCCCTCACCCACCCCCCGCCCTGGTCCTGCTTCCTGGAGGAACCCCAGTGATTCAGGAGGCAGCCCCCTTAGACGCCACTGTCTCTGGGCGCCCCGGAGCGCTGGGACGGGGTGATGCCGCCCCTGCTTTCGGCTCCAGGTGTGCACACCCCTGGCCTGTGCTGGAGCCTGGATGCCACCCAGGTGGAGGGCAGGAGTCTGAGTCGCTCAGCTGGGCAGGCTTTAAGCTGCCCTCACCTCACCATTGTAAGCTCTAGCCCTTCCTTCTCCCTGGGGGTGGGGTCTGACGAGAGGAGACAGAGGCTCCATGCCCGGTTTTCTCTGTGTCTCACCCCAATTCTGGCTACCTATACCCAGGAAGTGCAGTGGGCCGTGAGCCTAGGGCTGTGGGGGGCCCCTGTGGACAGGGGTGCAGGGGAAGGGGGCGCAGAGGGGCCGGGAACAGCAGGGGCATCCTCTGAGAACATGGCTTGAAGGTGCATCCCTCCGGCTGTGGGTGCCCCAATCCCAGTGTCTGTGGCATTGGGGAACCCCAAGACTGTTTCTCCAGGTACAGCCAGGAACAGGCCCCCGCCTGCTGGGCTGCCCCCTCGTGCGCCGCGCCCATGGGTGCCCTGCTGAGCTCCCAGGCCCCCGTCAGAGCAGCCCTCCACCCCCGTGCCCTGTCCTGCAGGGAGCGCTGGCTCTGTGGATGGCGGGGCCCTCGGCTCACCCACAGCTTCCTCTTCCTCTCCATCGGCACCGGCTGGCTGTGGACTGTGGGTTACAGATGGCGGCCGGGCGGGGCAGCTTCCCCCGAGTGGGCAGGAGGTGGGGTGTGGGCAGTGCCCAGAGTCTAGCAGAGGGCAGGCCGGCCCGAGGGGGCAGGGCCAGGCCGGCGATGCTGGTCTCACCCAGGCTCCTGGGGCAGGGAAACCAGCACTGTGTGTGTGTGTGTGTGTGTGTGTGTGTGTGTGTCCCCGCTTCTCATGCTGTGGTCCATTTGCCTCATGGATCTTGCAGTCACTCATCCCCAAGTCATGTCCATTCAACCAGGGCCAAAGCTCTTGGGGGGTGGGAGGCATCGGCAACAACTCAAGCAGCTGCCAAGCTCTCCTCACTGCAGCCTCATCGCTGCCCCCCCCCCCCTCGCTGGGAGCGGCACAGCCTCTCCCCTCAGGCCCCTCTTGAGCCCCTCACTCAGGGGGAGGGAGCGGCAGAGGGAATAGGGAGCCCGGATTGCCCCCGGGAGAGAGCAGCTACCTTGCGGAGCGAGTAGTCCCGCAACTCAGTCACCCCAGATCTTTTCTGGGGCTCCCACCCTTTACAGGACTCACAGCTGCTGCAGGTCTGCCCAGAGCGCCCCCACGCGACACCAGCAACACCCTCCCCACTGGACCCGAAGGCTTGGGTCCACACTGGGAAGAGGGCCCAGCCCAGTGAGAGGCCTGTGGTTTGTGGGACCCCCCTCCCCCCGAGAAAAGGGGCTCAGGCCTGGGGCTCATGTCTGCCCGGGGTCAGTAGGGAGCAGCAGCAAGGGGCCTCTTCCTTACTCTTCTGGCATCGTGTGGGAGCCTGACATCACCTCGTCTCTTCCTTAGGGTTCGTGGACAGATGGGGTGAGCAGGGTGCGTGTGGGGGGGACCAGTTCCCCTTTCTCTCCTCCTGCTCGGACCCCATAGGGTACATACTTTCCATTACAGATGCACTCCCGGGCAACGCCTAAGGGGTACTGCCTCCCTCAGAGTATGCTCCTCATTGTCATACTGTTTGTTCCTGCAGCTGAGCTGGGTTTTGTTCAAGGTCACCCCGGAGAACCCCGCCTCCTGCTTCCCAGTCCTGGGCGTCCCCCTTCTCACCGTGACAGTCACCACCGCAGCCAGTGGTTGAATTGCAAAATCTTGGGGGAACTTCCGCGTGTTTGACAAGTAGGCACCAGAGGTGACAGCGCGTCTCCGTTTCCGTCCAGCCCTGGTCTTCGCAGTGTTCGCGGGTCCGTGCCTGAATCCGTCTAGAAGTCCTCCCGATTCCTACCACGCTGTCCGCGGAACCTTCCAGAAGGAGAGCCTGCGAGGCTCCGTGGTTCCCTTGCACCCGGGGGAAGGTGATGGACCAGGAGGGCTTGCTGAGGCCCCGCCGTGTCCTGCCCTGAGCTGGGTCCAGCGGGGGCCGTGCAGGGTGAGAGGTCACGGCCTGAGGACCTGCCGGCCACACTGAGGCCACGTTTCCCAGACTAGACAGCATTCAGGGACTCGGGGGTCGTTGTGCTAACGTGGGGGTCAGGGCCTGGGGCCTGGAGCTGGAGGCTCATGGAAAGGGAGCTCCCCAGCCCGGCCAGCCTGGCTCAGTGGTTGAGCGTCAACCTGTGAGCCAGGAGGAATCCGTTCGATTCCCCGACGGGGCACAGGCCTGGGTTGCAGGCTCCATCTCCAGGGTGGGGCGTGCAGGAGGCTGCTGATCCATGATTCTCTCTTATCATTGATATTTCTCTCCCTCTCCCTTCTTCTTGGAAATCAATAAAAATAGATATATATTTATTTTTTTATATTTATTTTTAAATTTTAATATATATATTTTTAAAAAGATAAAGAGTTGCCAAAACCAGTTTAGCTCAGTGGATAGAGCATCGGCCTGCAGACTGAAGGGTCCCAGGTTCGATTCCGGTCAAGGCCATGCACTTTGGTTGCGGGCACATCCCCAGTGGGGGGTATGCAGGAGGCAGCTGATGGATGTTTCTCTCTCATTGATGTTTCTAGCTCTCTATCCTCTCCTTTCCTCTCTGTAAAAAAATCAATAAAAAATATATTTATTTTTTTTAAAAAGAGAGAAAGAGAGCGCTCCTCAGAAGGCCTTCCTGTGGGCGCTGCCCAGGCTCCGCCCCCCGGTCTCCCCTGACCACATGAGAGGAAACGGGCCGGGGAATTACTGGGCCCCGTTGCCTTGGAGGATGTGAGAGGGGAGACTCAGGCCTGTGAGCTGTGAAGGGGGAAGTGGGGCATCCTTCCTGGAAGAATGTACAGAACCTGCGGCTCTGGGACTAAATGGGCACAGGCCTGGTTCTGGGGCGTCTCAGCCAGCCGCCCAGCCTCTGCCCCTTGGAGCCCTCCATTTCCTGACCAGATCTAGGAACAGAAGCCGAACAAGGAAGCAGCCGCACAAAGAAAAACAGAAGTGGGAGCGGGGGGCCCGGCCTCCCCGGGAGGAGGACAGAAGCCGTGGGTCCAGCAGGCAGCCGGGCGCCGCTGCCCGCGACCTCAGAGGCACAGAGATGACCCCGCTGGGCCCGGCGTCCGGGCTGCCCGCAGCCCTGCTGCTGCTCTGGGTCCCAGGTGAGGGGCTGGGGGCGGGGTGGGCGGGAGGAGGGCGGAGGGCAGGGTGCGGAGGTGTGCCCTGAGCACCCCAGCCCGGATCCAAAAGCCCAGGATGGGCGCCCGCTCAGTCCACCGGGTAAGATGGACAGACGGAATGACCGCACTCCTGGTCTGACTCTTCGACATCCTAGGTGGGCATGGAGCCAAGGGGGGGTATGTGGAGGGAGGCTTTTGGGGAGCTTGAGAGACAGGGGGTGGGGGTGGAGAGTGGCCTCCCTGGGCACCCCAGGGGCTGGGTTTTGTGGGGTGCCCTCCAGGGTGTGGAGGAAGTGGGGGGCTGGCGGGAGCAGGCCTGGTCTCAGGGACGTGGAGGTGAGCAGGCAGGGCCCCTTGAGAGGGCAGGGCCTGGGGGCCAGCAGGGAGAGGGATAGAGAGGCCAGGCTGTGGGGACATCGGGAGGGGAAACCTTCTCCAGGGAGCAGGTTCCGAGCACTCCTCCACCCCTGCACTCCCCCCCCCCCCCCCCCCGCCCTCTGTGCCCTCAGTCAGCCTGCAGCCGTGGGGCTTAGCCTAGGGCAGCTGCCATCTCTGGGGCCGCTTTGCTGCTAATCGGCAGGCTTTCCTGCATCCCGTCTGCCAAGCAGTGTCAGTTGGAAAGCGATGACTTTTTGTGAATTCACTTGGGAACCGGCAGCCTCTCACCGCCGTCTGCCTCCTGAGCCTCCCGGTCCCGGGTCCGGTGTTTCCGTGATCTGCTGGCACCCAGAGCTCGCGGCTCCTCCCTGACGCCGGCTCCTCCCTCGCTTCTCTTTCATGGCAAGCTGGTGGGCCAGAATGATGCCTGGGGACCCAGGCAGCGCGGTCACCCCGCCTTCCCTACCAGCGCAGGCGGCCAGGTATCCCATTGAGTCTCACCAAGGCGTCCGTCCGCCTGCGTCTCTGAAGCATTTAAAATCAACAGCAACAGGCGGGGCAGAGCTTTATCTGTGGAGATGATTATACTTTTCTCATTTGAACGATGAAGGGGGTGCATCGCACTGAGATCTGGCCGATGTCAGTCCCCACCTCACACTGACCTCACGAAGGGACTGGACGGAGAGGTGTTCTGTGTCTGCTCCCTGCGAATGCCAGCACAGTGTGAGTGGCTGCTGCTGGGAAGCTTGAGAGAAGGAACGTGGGAACTGTCTGGGGTTTGCTCCTTAAAAAAAAAAAAAAAAAAAAAAAAATATATATATATATATATATATATATATATATATATATATATATATATATTATTGATTTTTTACAGAGCGGAAGGGAGAGAGAAAGAGAGTTAGAAACATCGATGAGAGAAACATCGATCAGCTGCCTCCTGCACACCTCCTACCGGGGATATGCCCGAAACCAAGGAACATGCCCTTGACCGGAATCGAACCTGGGACCTTTCAGTCCTCAAACTAATGTTCTATCCACTGAGCCAATCTGGTTAGGGCAATTTGCTCCTTTTTAAAAACATATTTTGAAAATTGATTTTAGAGAAAGAGGAAAGAGAAAGAGAGAACACATAAGAACAAGCACAAAGGGAAGTCAGACACTGGAGAGGACAGACGGACAGACAGGGTTGGGTGTTGTGGGTGGGGGTGCTGGGGTGACCCAGATCATAGAGGGGGACCAGGACCCAGGCAGAGGGAGAACAGGGCGAGGACCGCTGAGGAGGAGGAGGAGGAACTAGAGCTTGGTCACGGGAACCAGGAGCGTGGTCCTGGAGGATGGGGGATGGGGATGGGGAGGCAGGAGGTGGTCCTGGAGGATGGAGGATAGGGAGACAGGAGTGTGGTCCTCCAGGATGGGGGATGGGGGATGGGGGATGGGGGATGGGGATGGGGGTGGGGGATGGGGGATGGACGATGGGGAGTGGGGGGTGAGGGGTGGGGGATGGGGGATGGGGGATGGGGATGGGGGATGGGGGATGGGGATGGGAGATGGGGGATGGGGTTTGGGGGGATGGAGGATGGGGATGGGGTATAGGGGACGGGGGATGGGGGATGGGGTGGGGGATAGGGGATGGGGGATGGAGGATGGAGGATGGGGGATGGGAAATGGGGGGTGGGGGATGGAGAATGGAGATGGGGGATGGAGGATGGAGGATGGGGGATGGGGGATGGGGGGTGGAGGATGGGGGATGGGGGATGGGGGTGGGGGAAAGGGAATGGAGGATGGGGGATGGGGGATGGGGGATGGGGGGTGGGGGTGGGGGATGGGGGATGGGAAGTGGGGGGTGGGGGATGGGGGATGGGGATGGGGGGTGGGGGATGGGGGATGGGGATGGGGGTGGGGGATGGGGGTGGGGGATGGGGGATGGACGATGGGGAGTGGGGGGTGGGGGATGGGGGATGGGGGATGGGGGATGGGGATGGGGGATGGAGGATGGAGGATGGGGGTTGGGGGATGAGGGATGGGAGATGGGGGGTGGGGGATGGGGGATGGACGATGGGAAGTGGGGGTGGGGGATGGGGATGGGGATGTGGGGTGGGGGATGGGGGATGGGGTGGGGGATGGGGGATGGGCGATGGGGAGTGGGGGGTGGGGGATGGGGGATGGGGGATGGAGGATAGGGGATGGGAGATGGGGAATGGGGGATGGGGGATGGGAGATGGGGGATGGGGGATGGGGGATGGAGGATGGGGGTTGGGGGATGAGGGATGGGAGATGGGGGATGGGGGATGGGGGATGGAGGATGGGGGAGGCAGGAGTGTGTGTGGTCTTGGAGAATGGGGGAAGGCAGCAGCAGACCTGTAGTGACGAGGCCCTTGGTCTGTGGCAGTTTTAGTGACCGGTGTTTTCCTAGAAAATCTCACGTTCCCCCAGGTTGCACATTATCTGTAAGAATTTCTGCGATGCACCATCTTCATTCTCCCCGTTCTCTCCGTATCTGTGGTCATTTTCTCTTTTCATCTCTTCATTCAGCTAGACAGAGGGTTCTCTCTTTTCGTTAGACTGAATCGCATGAAATTTCTGGGTTTTGAGTCAAAATCAGTTGGATACCAGCAGTTTCACATGGTTCAAGCCAATGTTATTTCCCAGGCATATCACATCCACTGTCTCACTCAGTGCCACAGGGCAACGTGAGGCCTCACCACTGTCACTGCTTCCCAGGGGAGGCGCTGGGAGCTCAGAGAGGTTAAGTAATTTGCCCCAGCACACACAGCTGACATGTCATAGAGCTGAGACATAGACCCAGTGCTCCTGAGGCCCTTTTCACTTCTCCTGCACAATCATTACTGAGCATCTCAGTCAGCGTGCTCCCCTTCCCTTGAGCCCACCCCTTCACCTCCCCCCCCCCCCCCACACAGGCTTGGGAAGGGCTCACCCAGGCCAGTGGGGGAGGGACTGACAGGAGCTTGTGGTCAGGGCACCTGGACGGAGCTGCGATGGGGTGGGGGAGGGGCGCATGCTGGAAAATTCCTTGAGGGGCTGGGGGAGAGCAGGTGCTGGGGGTGGGTTCTCACGGCCCTGGAGAGTTTGGCAAAGGAGGCCCTGGTAGTGAGGGGGCAGGGCAGTGAGAAAGGAGGTTGGGTCTGGAGAGAGGGGCTGCTGTCATCAAAATATTGGGGTGACAGACTGGTGAGGGCCCTGAAGATGTGATCTGGCTGATGGGAGCGGGAGACCTATGGGAACGGGAGACCAGGGCGCCCTGCCCCTGGCCCATCTGGTAAGAACTGGACTGGGCTGTGTCTTCCAGGCTGTTTGTCTCTGAGCGGCCCCAGGCGTGTGACGGGCACCGTGGGGGGATCGCTGAGCGTGCAGTGTCGGTACGAGGAGAAGTACAAAGACCATAACAAATACTGGTGCGAAGAGCCATGTACCATATTCCAGAGGACGAAGATTGTGGAGACCACGGAGTCAGAGAGAGAAGTGAGGAGCGACCGCGTGTCCATCAGGGACCATCCAGCAAACCTCACCTTCACAGTGACCTTGGAGAGCCTCATGGAGGGCGATGAAGGCAGATACTGGTGTGGGATCGAGAGAACATTCGCTTTAGACCTCACCGTCCTGGTTGTGGTGTCTGTGTCCCCAGGTGAGCCGTACACCCCCTCCCCTCGTCCTGCCTGAAGAGTCTCAGGTCGGAATAGCTGAGGCAGGAATCAGATCAGAGACTCAGAGCAAATTATGAGTGTGTGAGTGAGTGTGTGTGTGTGTGTGTGTGTGTGTGTGTAGAGAGAGAGAGAGAGACTCTGTGTGTGAATGTGTATATGTGTGTGTATAGAGATTGTGTGAGTGTATGTGTGTGTGTAGAAAGAGATGGTGTGTGTGTGTGTGTGTGTGTGTGTAGAGCGAGAGAGAGAGACTGTGTGTGATTGTGTGTGTGTATATGGAGAGAGACTGTGTGTATATGTGTGTGGGTGTGTGTGTGACTATGGGTGTGTGTGGGTGTGCATGTGTAAGTGTGTGTGCATGTGTGTGTGGAGAGAGACCTGTGTGTGTGTATGGGTGTGTGTATGTATGGGTGTGTGAGTGTGATTATGAGTGTGGGTGTGCATGTGTAAGTGTGTGTGAGTATGGGTGTGTGTGTGTGTGTGTGTGTGTGTGTGTGTGTGGAGGGGAGAGAGAGGGGGGGGCAGCGCGTGGTGGTGGGGGGGGTACCACGTGGCGGGGGTGTGGGCAGCACGTGGCGGGGGGGCAGCACGTGGCGGTGGCCGCGGGGGCGAGGCAGGGTGTGGGGGACTTGGGGCCCCTCTGGAGGACAGTGACCTCCTGGGCAGGAAGGAATCGGGCTGTTGGGGGAGGTACAGCGTCTGTTCGGAATGCTCGCTTGCCCGGGGCAGGACGGTCCTGGGAGGGTGGGGTGGAGGTGGGGGGGCAGTGGGGACATGCTGGGTGAAGTCCCACCTAAACGGTGTGGCCAGGGCGGAGTCAGGAAAGAGCCTGGGCCTGATTCTTGTTTCCGCACCAGCACCAATCTTCACGACAACTGCAACCACAAATACCCCTGCAGCCACGCCCTCCGCAGTCACAGCCGGGACCCAGACTGTGCCCACAGCCCCGGCAGGGAACAGCACCGTCACCCCCAGCAGGAACAGCCAGGACAGCACCGCGCTGCCGCGGGACCCGGGCCCGGGCCACGGGTAAGGCGCCCTCGCCCCGGGGTCCGGGGGGGCCTCTCCTCAGGGGAGCGCAGGGCGCCCCCCCTTCCGGGCGTGTGGCCCCGGGGGGGTGTGTGTTGGGGGAGGTGGGGGATCACGCCCCTCCTGGGGGAACCTCCGGCCCCCTTTGCGCCAGGCCCAGCCGGGAGCCACAGGCTGTCTCTCCTGGTTACCCACACAGCCCTTGGGGTCTGAGCGAAGCTTGAGCGGGCGGAGTGGGGGGAGAAGGAAGGTAAGGTTAATGAGAGCAGCTGTTATCCCCCCTCCCCGCACTGATACCTTCTGTGCGGCCTGTGGCTGCAGGCAGGCTGGGCTTCCAGCACAGGCTCTGGGGCCCGACGCCGTGGCTTCTGTTCTTCCTTCTAAACTGGTGATCCGTGACCTCTCGGGGGGCCACGTGCCCCAGGAGGATCTGACTTCATATGTAGACTTTCCAGAAAAACGCAAGCCGTCCCAGACCACGTTCAGTCCCCGCCCTCACGCCCGGCGTTGGCTCCGTCCCATAGGACTGCCCGCCTTCAGGTGTCAGGGCCTGAAAATATCACACATCCATGTTTTCTTGTATCTGAATACAAGAAAGGAGGAGTTCTGCTGTCTGTTGTAAATATATTTCTATTGATTTCAGAGAGGAAGGGAGAGGGAGAGACAGAAACATCAATGAGGAGAGAGAACCATCCATCGGCTGCCTCCTGCACACCCCGACTGCGGATTGAGCCCAGAACCCAGGCCTGTGCCCTGACCGGGAATCGAACCACTACCTCCTGGTCGATGCTCAACCCCTGAGCCAGGCCCTGACCTCATGTATGTATTGAAGCAAAGGCGGAGGCCAGGGCCCCGCCCACACTCTGCCAACTGCCTCCCCCGCAGGCTCCCGGTGCTGCTAGTCTTGTTGGCGCTTCTGCTGCTGTTCCTGCTGGGGGCCTCGCTGCTGGCCTGGAGGATGGCGCGGCGGCGGCGGGTCAAAGGTGAGCTGGCTCCCCGCCCCTGTGCCCCCAGCCAGGGTGGGCGTGGAGCGTGTGCCCTCACCCGGAGCGGGTGACCCTGGTGTGGTGCACGCAGGCCGGGAGGCGGGTCCGAGGAGGCCTCTCGGAGCCTGGCACTCAGGCAGCGGGTGCCCAATGAGCACGTGGGGTGAGTTCAGTGAGCACGGAGGAGCGGCCAGCAGTCCCTGTGGGATGCAGACGTCTGCCCGCGGTCAGGTGTGGGGGCAGGCGGGTGATGCTCTCTCTCGGCTGCAGCTGGCTGGGAGCGGGTACATGTGCGGGGTGGGTTACGGGGGACACAGCTTACCCTTCTCCTCCAGCCCATCCACCCGCCATGGCCCAGCCGTCCACCTGCCCATGGCCCAGCCTCTCCCACAGCACGGCCGGGCCTTTAGGAGCGGAATGGGTGTCAGCCACTTCCTCTTCCCCAGGGGGGTGGGGTGGGAAGGGGGAAGGACAGGAGGAGCGGGGTTCCCAGCCTGGACTGTCTCAATCTGTGGTGTCAGTGACCCCCAGCAATGCCCTTTCACCTAGAAAAGCTCTTTAAAAAGGGGATCCGTGATTGTTGTAGAAAATGCAAAAGCAAGTAAAAGCGCAGAGGAGGAAAGCAGTTCCCGTCAGAAATAAAACTGAAACCCCCTCCCCAGGGAAGAGAAACCGCCACGTGTGGGCACGCCCTTCCAGTCTTTCCCCCGTCCGGTTTGTGCACGTGTTTCTTTAAATGTAGTGTCATACCTTATTCCTCTCCTAGGCCTGGGGCACTCGTCCATTCACTGGTGCTTCCACACTCACACACACATGCACACACATTCACACACTCTCTTACACTCATTCACACACTCTCACACTCTCACACACTCACACTCATTCACACACTCTCACACTCATTCACATACTCTCACACACATATTTACACACTCCTTCATACTCATTCACACACACACAGACTCACTCTCACACTCTTTCACTTTCATTCACACACACTCACTCTCTGACACACTTACACATACACTCATACACACACATTCGCACACTTGTTCACACACATATTTACACACTCCTTCACACTCGTTCACATACACAGAGACTCACTCTCACACACTCACTCTCATTCACACACTCGTTCACACACATATTCATACACTTTCTCACACACTCATTCACATACACACAGACTCACTCTCACACACTCTTTCACTCACTTTCATTCACACACTCACTCTGACACACTCACCCACTCACTCATTCACAGACTCACTCACACACTCACACACTAACACACTCACACACCTACTGTGCGCCGGCCCTGTGCTGGTGCCGGTCACTGTGTTACAGGTAGAGTGGGCCCACGTCCTCCGAACCCCCTCAGTGCGGCCTTTTGTCCCCGGTGGTGCTCCCAGCTCTTCCCCCTGCCCTTTCTGCCCCTCCCGCCCCCTCCCGCCCCCCGAGGGGGTGGTGGCGCGGAGCCTGTGCTGCAGTGGAACCGAGTGTGCTCACCCCTGCTTGTTCAGTCACTCCTCACTCACCCCTCCGTGGCATTCCCCATCCACAAGCCCTGAGTCCGGCCGCTGCCGATCTGAGGCGGGGTCCCCAGGGCTGAAGTCCGCAGACAAAGGCCGTTCCCAGGTGGGTTGTGGGAGCCCCGTCCCGCCGTGTGCTGGGACAAACCCCCTCCCCCTTGTCTCTGTAGAATCCGCAGCTGGTGGGAATCCGGAGCCCCTGCAGAACCCCTGTCAGGTAAGAGAGGCCGCCAGGTCCAGGCTGGGATGGCTCAGGGGCTAGAGCGTCGGCCTGTGGACTGAAGGGTCCCGGGTTCCATTCTGGTCAATCCCATGTACAGTTAGGGGCTCCTCCAGGAGGGTGGCAGGTAGTGGGCGCACAGGGGTGGGGGCTGGACCATCCCGTTGGCGAGAGGAGGTCTGGGGGGACCATCGAGGCAAGGAGTGGGGTGCTCGCCCCGAGCAGCAAGAGCCATGCCTGGGAACACTGGCCAGCCTGCCCCCCACTCCAGGGAAAGGGGAACGAGGGAGGTTGGGCCAGCCTGGCCGCGGACCAGGGAGCAATAACTCAGAGAGGACCCACGTGGGGGCGGGAGGCAGGGCGGGAAGGTGGGCCCCGAGCATGGGGGGGGGGGGGTGTCTGCAGAGAAGCAGGCCCAGAGGCCTCTGGGACGGACCCCAGCTTCCCAGCCCCGTGCCTCCTGCCCACCCAGGCCGCCCTGCAGAGTGAGCCCTGCTATGCCAACCTGGAGCTGCAGACGAGGCCCCTGCAGGGAGAGCCCGAGCACCCGCGGCAGGAGGAGGAGGGGGAATACAGCCTGGTGGTGAGTACGCGCACCCCCCCTCCGGAGAGGGCACTTGGGCTATGCCAGAGGCACCACAAGGGGGCGGCAGCGGGCAGAGAGGTAAGTGAGGGTTGGCTGGGTGACTTCGTGTCTCTTTAAGACGGAGCCACACAACCCTAGCTGGTGTGGCTTAGTGGATAGAGCATCAGCCTGTGGACTGAAGGGCCCTGGGTTCCATTCCAGTCAAGGGCATGTACCTTGGTTGCAGGCTCCTCCCCAGCCCAGGCCCTGGTCGGGGCTCGGGGAAAAGGCAACGAATTGATATGCTTCTCCCACATCGATGTTTCTCTCTGTCTCTCCCTCTCCCTCCTCTCTCCCTAAACATCCATGGGAAATATCCTCAGGTGAGGATTCACACCAACAACAAAAGACAGAGCCTCACAGAAAATGGGGCCGGTGTGGACCTTGCCAGAGCTTGGTGTCCTTGGGGCTGGGCGTGGGGGAGGGGGCGGCCAGTGAACTACGGCCCTGAGAGCGAGTAAAGCACAGCTTTTATTAAGCACCTGCTGTGTGCCATGGGCCCGGTGTTAGGCTGGCGAGTTCTCGCTGTTTCGGTCCCATCAGCTCTGTGGTGTCAGCTCTGCTTTCAGTTCTTATCAACGACCGGCTGCAGGCAGGTCCTTAGGCAGAGCCAGTGTACCAGGAACTGGAGGAGGAAGTCCCCAGCCCCACCACCTTCCACTGACCCCCCTTTGGTGGAGGAAGCCAAGCAGAGGAGCCCTTGGTGGGGAAGATGGGGAGAGATTTGGCCTCGGGCATGTGGCCCTGGGACTACACCCTGTTTTCCTAACTCGGTGACTGATGCTCTCAGGGTGGGTCCCTGGGCCCGCCCCGATGCCTGAGCTTCGTGCTTGGCTTGAGCAGGGGTGGTGGCGGGGAAGGTGGGGGAGAAGAGAAGGGAGGGATAGGGGAGGAGGGTGGAGACAGTGGGGGGAGCAGGATCTTTGAGCCCAGTCCTCTTAGGGGAAAGAAGGCAGGACAGTGGGGAAGACTGAGACCCCCACTGGGTGTCCTGCTCCCATCAGTGGTTCCCGCCTCCCTGAGCCCTGCCCTCTCTCTGCAGCAGGCCCCCAGGGAGGACCTGCACTACTCCACGGTGGTGTTCACTGCCCAGGACTGTGACCCTGAGGACCAGAGTCCCTCCCAGAGGCCCCCGAAGCAGGAGCCCGAGTACAGCGTGATTAGGAAGACGTAGTGCCTCCGCTCCCCACCTGGAGGTCTCTGTGGGGAGCCCAGGGCCACCCCCCGTCCCCCACGTGCCCCTCAGCCTGCTCCCCTCCCACAAGGCGGCTGCAGACTGTCCCTCTGGCCTGGGGCCTGCAGGAACCCTCCCACGGCCGGCTCTGTCACACCTTCCCCCCGTTCCTCCGCCTCCTCCAGCGGTGTGATGCACTCAGCCCCATGGGATCAGGACAAGGAGGCGCACACACACCGTTCCTCCGAGGAGCTTGTAAGGCCACGCAAGTGTCCAGCTGGCCGGGAGGGAGGACCCCAGGAGCTGAGAGCAGACCCTCCTCTCCAGGCGAGGAGGTGGAGGCCGGGGGAGGGGGCTGCCCTGGCCCAGACCCAGCAGCAGCGGCTCGCCCTGGGCCCCCCTGGACTCTGAGCGAGGCTCCGTCTGATACAGGAGACAGCAATAAAGGTGACACCATCCTGCGAGAGAAGAGCGTCATTGGCACAGAGCCTGCTGGCGCCTGCCATCCGCAGTGAAGAGAGCTCCTGCCTCCATCCCAGAGGGGCACAGGGAGGCTGGAGGGGCCCCAGGGGAGGGGACACCCCGAGGTCGGTGCTGGGCGGGACAGGGCCAGCCGCCCCCCCCCTCCCCCCCCCCCCCCGTGTTCTCTCCACGGCAGGGTCAGGCTTGCCTCCAGCAGTCCCGCCCTCGCCCTCTCCGCTGTGCAAGCTCAGGGCTTCTGCTTCACTCTTCACCAAGCTGTGGCCCATGTGAAGGAAGCGTTAAAAGCAAGGAGTGTGTATCCCGGAAGTGAAAGGGAGGCCGGCCCCTGACCCCCGGGGTACCGGGCGTGGCATTGCTGCCATCACAACAACCTTGAGCCTTTGGGGCACTTTCCTCTGAGCTGTGGGCCCAGCTTTCAGAAAATCTGGTGTCAGATTTTTGTAGTCTGAGCATGTGCTTCATCCCAGTGCCTCCTCTCTCCTTACTGCTGTTCCGAGATGCAAAAGAGGAAACACACACACACAGAAGGGGGTACCCTGGATCCCCAGGTGGGCCAGTGGAATCACAAGGGGCTTTGTGGGAGGGAAGCCAGAGAGTTAGAGTTAGAAAAAATGAGATGACAAAAGTGTGTGTGGGAATTATTCAGATTCACCCAATTTTAAAAACATTTCCCACATTTGTTTTGTTATTCTGTATCTGTATATACTTATATCTATATCTATTTATATATCTATATCTATATCTATATCTACATCTACATCTATATTTATCTATACCTATACCCATATCTATATCTATCTATACCTATACCCATATCTATATCTACCTATACCCATACCCATACCCATATCTATATCTATATCTATATCTATACCCATACCTATATCTATATCTATATCTATATCTATATCTATATATCTATATCTATATCTATCTATATCTATATCTATATCTATATCTATATCTATATCTATATCATCTATATCTATATCTATCTATCTATCTATCTATCTATATATATATATATGCCTGTTTCTATGTCTATGTCTATGTACCTATACCTATACCTATATCTATATCTAAAAAGCTTTTCTCAGAAGCATCTGTGAGTGGGTTGCTTGCGGGGGTCCCCGTGGGAGAAAGCTGTGGCCCCCAGTGCCGGCTCCCGGTGTGTGAGCTGGTGTTCGATAGATCCTCCTTCGGTGTGTGTGTTGCCTTCGTGTTACAACCCAGACTCCTCTTCACAACCCAGCCCTGTACTGGGCACCGAGGGCCAACGTGGCAAATCCTTGCAGGTGAAGTGAGGTTGGTTATCATCAGTCTATTCACAGCTGGTCCAGGGAGGTGGCAGTTACTTCCAAATTCGCCCACGGCCTTAGGGAGATGGCCGGGGCTGTATTAATGGCCTCAAGCCTAGGTCCTGCTCGTTTTTTAAGCCGTACACCCACCCCAGCAAGTCTTCTGTTTGGGCTCAGCCATGGAGCAAGACCTAGGGATTGCGCAACCCTGTGTCTCCCCCCTGTGGCCACGCCTGGAATCACCATCCTGGCCCCCAGCTGGTCTTACTGGCTTAGCTGCTGGGACAATGCCGAGGTGTTTTCTCCAGTTCAATGCAGCTGGTGAAGGGCCGGCCTGAAACGGGAAAGGACCTCCAAACTCCTCCCCAGCTTTGCAAGGCCCTCCCCACCCACCCCTGGGATGACATGGTGCTGAGAAAAAACAAACAAACCTCAATTTCTCCCCAACATTGAGTTCCCTTATTTCACACCCAACTTCTCTTCCCGACATCTGAATTTCCCCACCCAGACTTCAGCGCAGACACCGACTGTGGTTGGGGGGACAGATCTGGCTCAGACAGGGCGGGTCCCACATAAACTCCCTCTGCCCACCAGCTCCTTGGAGCCATCGGAGGCGTTTCCTCGTCCTCGACCATCAGTGGCCGGTGGCCCTTCCGTGCTTTCCCCCTCCCAGGCTCAGAAGCAAACTCGTATTTTCTGGAAAATTCTTTAAAAACAGAAGCCTGGCCCTCCCACCATCCAGAGCCACTGGAAGGGCGGGGAGGTGGGCCCTGCGGAAGAGGGGTGTGCGCACCTTACACAATGCTGCTTTCAACCGTGATGTAAGTTCCTCCCTCCCTGCCTGATGCTGTTGGCTCTCTCTGACCTGCTTTCTCTTTCTGGTGAAATTTAGGTTTAGCATGGAGACCAATAAGGTCGTGGAGGGGTGACACGGAGGGCGGGTAAAGGAGAATGTGCGTGAGCAGCAGCGGGGTTCGGGCCCGATGCTTGGACCTACCTGTCTCCTCCAGTGGACCGAGCCCCCAAGGGTTTGGGAGGTGGATGGCGTCAGGGGAAGCAGCAGCCCCCCTCGCCTCTCTGCTTTCCTGCCATCACATTCTTTGTTCAGACAGTTTCTCGACCTTGGCACTATTACATATTTTTTACACAAGTTTTTATTTATTATTATTTTTTTAGAGAGAGAGAGGAAGGAAGAGGGAGAGAAAGAAACATCAATGATGAGAGAGAGCATTGATTGGCTGCCTCCTGCATGCCCCACACTGGGGATGGAGCCCGCAACCAGTGCATGTGCCTCCACTGGGAGTCGAACCGTGACCTCCTGGCTCATAGGTCAATGCTCAACCACTGATCCACACCAGCCACGCGAGACATATGTTTTTATTTCTCTTGGGTATACCCCTAGGAATATCAGTGCAGGCTCGTGTGGTAACTCAATGTTTGATTTTCTTTAGCTATTGACATCTTGGGTAATTGACATTCTGAGATCATTCTTTGTTGTGGCGAGCTGTCCTGTGCATTGTAGTTGGTTTAGCACCATGGTCGGCAAACTGGCTCACCGGCCACATGCGGCTCTTTGGCCCCTTGAGTGTGGCTCTTCCACAAAATACCATGACCTGGGCGAGTCTATTTTGAAGAAGTGGCATTAGAAGAAGTTTAAGTTTAAAAATTTGGCTCTCAAAAGAAATTTCAATCGTCGTCCTGTTGGTATTTGGCTCTGTTGTCTAATGAGTTTGCCGACCACTGGTTTAGCAGAATCTGTGACCTCTACCTAGCAGATGTCACCCCCAAACCAACACCAACTGTGACAACCAAACTTGTCTCAGTTGTTGCCAGGTGTCCCTGTGGGTGTCTTTGGCTCTTTAAGGTAAAGCCAACTCATGACATTGGCCCGTTCCCTGTGTCTTTCTAAACTTCCATTCTCTTGATGTTCTTGCCATGACGTTCTTGAAGAGGTAGCCCCCACTCTCACACTCAAGGCCACCCGTTTTCTGTCATTTCCTCATTCTCTTATTTGACATCTATTTGGAAACTGTCTACTAAGTTCCAGGGGATGGGGATGTCAACAAGATAAGCAGGGTTCCTGCTTTGTAGCTTCCCTCTTCCTCCTTCTGCTCATCAACACCACCATTGTAAACGTGCAGCGAGGGCTTGAGTGCTCAAGGCATTTTAAATGAAGTCCCTCAAGCCTAGGGTCTCACTGTTCACAGGCTGTGTGGACCACAGGAGCAGGGAAACCATGGGGAAGGTCACAGCAATGCAAGGACCGAATCCACAAGTCCCAATCCCACTCTGGTGCCCTTTGCTCCCATTCTTCAGGATTGGGTCTGACTCGTGTGGTCAACCCTGGGTTTTCTCACGGTGCTGATTGGACCAGCCTTATCCAATGATGGGCAAGTCCATGGTTGTTCTTTTTTTCAACTTTATTTTAGTCTGAAAATGTTTATTTTTAATTCTAAAGGACTCAAGAGAGTTACCCAGGGGAGGGAAGACTAGAAAAGCCATCCTGATTTTATTCACAGATGTTCTCAGTCTTCTTAGCTAATGACTCAAACCTGTCCTCTGGCCTCATCTCCCCCCCCCCCCCCCCTTCCCCCAACACACACACTCCCTCCCGGTCCTGACACCCTGAGAAATGCTCCCATCCGTGCCCCCAAGCTCTTCCGAGTCTTTATGTGTCTTTATGCTCTCCCTCTGCCGGGGGTCGGGGTGGGGGATGGTGGGGAGAGGGCTCCTCCTTCTCCACCTGGGAGACCCTATTGTCCTTCCCATGGGAGTGTGACACCCTCTGTGAAGACTTGGCTGGAATCTGGTGCCTCACCCTGTACAGCCTTGGTCTCTGGAGGGGGATGGTTTGTGGGTGGCAGCTCTTTGAGTACAGGAGTGACATCTTGTTTATTCTTGCATCCCCAGCACCCAGCTCATGGTGACACTGGCATGTGTTTGCTTAGGGGTGTGTTACTGGATTTCCCTCAACATCTCTCCACTTGGGAACAAGACAGGCCCTTCCACCCCACCCTTCAGCTCCAAGAGGCTGAGAAGGAGCAGGGTTGAGGGGCAGCCTCTGAAGGCCCCCTCTCCAGCTCCTGCCTCTGGGAAATCCATTTCAGTCGTCTATTTGATTTAACCCAATACACTCAAAATATTATCTCAATGATATGGGAGATACTTTAAATTCTTTTTGTCATAAAAAATTTTTCAACTCCTGGTGTGCATGGCGGGAGACTTCCTTACCACACACCTCCCTGCAGACCAGCCACAGTGCTGCTGCGCAGTCGCCAGTGTGGCTTGTGGTACCATAGTGATCAGGATGCTGGTTCCCCGGTCCCACATCTCCAGCCCAGATCTCCTGGTGTTTCTCTTTTACCTGCCTTCTCGCACCTCCTCCAGTGGTTCTGGTGTAAGAACCATAGAATGTGGCAATTCTCCACCTCGCACTCCCATTCCCAACTCCCAGCCCCAGCTCCCTCCTCTCCAAGGCTCAGACCTGTCCTCTGGCCTCATGTCTCTCTCCCCCACAAAGAGACAGACAGGGAGGGAAGAAATCCAAGGCTAACATGCCCTAATCACCAAATAGGAAAGGTGGGCAGAATCTTCATCTCGAAGACTTGACCACAAAGAGATAGTGAAGATTCTGCCCACCTTTCCTGTTTGGTGATTAGGGGATGTTAGCATTGGATTTCTTCCTCCCCATCTCTGCTATATCAGGGCCAATTTAATCAGTTATCTTTGGGACAGTGATGGCATACGCTGGGTGGTGGAGACAGGTCCCATGCTGGGGGAAGAGTCTGTAGCTCCAAGATGGAGAGCGGCCCTCAGTTCTCTACCAGCCTGGCAATACCATCTACGGGGGGAGGGGTTCCCGTGCTGGGTGGTGTGGGTGGGAGATCAGAGGGCCCCACCACCAAATGAGACACCAGAAGACACATCCAAAAGTCCCCCAATCTCTGCATGAACTTGAGAGTCAGGTGTCAGAGGGCATCTGTGCCATCCTGGCCACTCAGTAAAGTGGGCAGTCACGAATGGATGAGCAGTGATGTCCTGAGGTTCATTAGGCATCTCTGTCAGAGGGTCAGCTGGATCCCACCAGCACAAAAGGTTGGGGCCTGCAGCTGCGCCTTGGAGAATTTTAAAAATATATATATTTTACTGATTTTTTTTTAACTGAGAGGAAGAGAGAGGGATAGAGAGAAACATCGATGAGAATCATCGATCAGCTGCCTCTTGCACACCCCCTACTGGGGATGTGCCTGCAACCAAGGTGCATGCCCTTGACTGGAATCGAACCCAGGACCCCTTCAGTCCGCAGGCGGACACTCTATCCACTGAGCCAAACCAGTTCCAGAGAGCGCCTTGAAGAATTCCTGTCTTCCCGCTCCCAGGCCTGCACCAGCAATGCCCGCCGTTGTTTTGGCTGGGCGCCATGGAGTTCTCAGCCCCTTAACCAGGCGTAGGTGGGAGAGGGTTTGTCCGCAGCGGGAGCGGGGAGAGAAGGGACTGCAGCCCCCAGCGGGGAGGAAGGCTCCGCCAGGCCACGGTGACGGGACCAGGAGATCCCCCGCATCTTCCTGTGCCCTGGCGGGGGGCCGAGGAGCAGGGCCACCTGTGAGGGCCAACGGCAGGGCAGACACGCCCGCCTGGGAGTTCAGAGGGCAACGCTCCACAGGAACCACGGCTGGGGCGTGGGGAAGCGGGCCGTGCTGGTCAGGGCACACACTCCCCGTGGCCGAGGAACGCATTCGGGGGCCCACGCCCAGCGGGGGCGTGGTCAGCAGCCTGGGCGGACACTTCAGATGCGCTGGGCGGGTCCGTCTGGGCCTTCTCACCCACGAGACAAGCCAAGAAGACAACTGAGCGAACTGACGGGTGTGGCGGCCTGAGCGTGGGGATTATTTCACGACGTAACACGCATCAAATCTTCAAACTTTGCACTTGTTGTGTTTTATTTATTTTTTTTTTAAAAAAATCTTTATTGTTGAAAGTATTACATCCCCCTTTTTTCTCCCGATGACTCCCTAGCCCACCCGCCCCCACTCCCTGCCTTCACCACCATATTTTGCATTTTCTTAAAATCGCATTTATGCCTCACATACATGTAATTTGTATGTCAAGCACACCTCAATAAGCTGGGCAAAGAAAGAGCCAACGGGGCAGATTCCAAACGGTGCCCCGTGTTTGCCTGGGGGCACCCCCCGTGGGACTTCCTCCCCCCACCCCCGTGCAGAGACGCCCCCCGATGTGAGGACCCGAGACCCCGTGGCACAGCCAAGGCGGTGGTTTCTGGGAGGGAGGCGCCTGCAGAGGCAGGTGCCCTCCAAGGGTTTTAACGGAGCAGAGACCGTCCCCTCCGCTTTATGGCCGCCCTCCTGGCCGCCCTCCTGGCCGCCCTCCTGGTCGCCCTCCTGGCCTGAGGTAGTTTCCGAGGCTGCAGCCCAGGCCCAGGGAAGCTGTGCTGAGAGCCGGCTGGGGGGAATGGGGGGAGAGGGGGAGTACGAAAGGCCAGCCCTGGGCTCTCGGACCCTCCTTAGCCCCGTGAACTCGGAGCAGTGTCCTCCCCAGGTCCAGCAACATCCATCTCTCAGGCCCCAGACCAGGAGTTCCGCAGACTCCCCGCCCCTGTGTGTGTGTGTGTGTGTGTGTGTGTGTGTGTGTGTGTGAGTGTGCGTGTGAGTGTGTGTGTGTCAGTGTGTGTGTGTGTGTGTGTGTGTGTGTGTGTGAGAGTGTGTTCATGGGAAGAGCCATCAAACCCAACTTGATTAGCTAAAGGAAAAAGTTAAACCCCTAGCTAGTGGTCGGCAAACTCATTGGTCATCAGAGCCAAATTTCAACAGTACGATTGAAATTTCTTTTGAGAGCCAAATTTTTAAACCTAAACTACAATATATACATAGGTGCATTGTTATTAACTTTATCAGGGCACTCGTAAGCTGGCCTTTGCTAAAAACTCAAGGGGCCAAAGAGCCGCATGTGGCTCAAGAGCCACAGTTTGCCGACCACTGCCCTAGTCTTATTCCAGAAGCGCAGGCACGCGGTGCGGAGCTGGCCTCAGGACCCGCCGGAACCGGGGACTGGTCCTGTCTCTCCTTTGGGCACATTCCTGGCGCTTCTCTCTGCTCTTCGCTCCCCAGCTCCATGCCGAGGTCCTCCAGTGAGGACACGCCTCTCCCAGCGCGGGCTCCATCCCACAGCTGCTGGCCCTCAGCCGGACCCAGCTGGGCCGGGCCTGGCCGGGCCGGGCTGTTTTCCACCCGGAGAAGTGGGAGCAGTGTGCCCCTCCGGCAGCGCTGACCAGTCAGGAGGGAATCCACCTGTGTCCTGGGCTGTGCCGAGCAGGGGCTTGGGATCCTCGCAGCAGCGTGCCTCCCAGCCCAGGTCTCCCCTGGAGACGGGGGCCAGCGCCCAAGTGTCTCTCCTCCGTCCGTCCGTCCGTCTAAGGCGCGGCGTCTCCGGCCAGGTCGTAGGACAGGTTGGTTTGGATGGGCAGCTCCCGTTGCTCCTCGGGGGCCCTCGGGGGCCCCTTCAGCCAGAGGATGGCGCCGACCACGCCCAGTAAGAGGGGCACCTTCACGAACACCAGCAGCAGGTAGTAGTTTCTGTGGCGGGGACAGCGGTCAGCACCGGCCTCCAGGCCCAGCCGCCCCAGGGGCTGACCCGGGGCATCCGCCCGCCCAGCCCAGCCCGCGACCCCGGCCCGGCTGCCCCGCGCTGAAGGCCCCCTGAGCCTCCGCAGCGGCTCAACCAGGAGGGCTCCCGGAGGCAACCTTGGTTCTGCTTTGCACCAGGCCCAGCTTCCTTCCCCGAGTCTCTCTCCTGCTCTGCGGCCTGAGCTTTGGGTCATGGAAATTCGTGTCTGATGGCCCCGTGGCCCCACCAGGACAGGAGGCTTTTTTTGTTGTTGTTGACAAACGACCAGGATGATGATGCTTCGGAGGAGCATTGCACACAGCGGGGTCTGGTGAGTGCTGGGCCATGGTGGGTGAGGGGTGAGACGGGCAGGGGCGTTGTGCCCTGACACTGGTTATGATGGGCAACCGCCCCCGGGCAGTGGGGTTCCAGGCTCGGCCACCCCACTGGAGAGGCCCCAGGTAGGGGCAGGGGAAGGGGCCCCAGCCACTCACCGGATGCGGGAGCCAGAGGACACCCCTGAGCTGTTGGCGGTTGTCCAGGATGATAGGTTTTCTAGACACAACAGAGTCAGCCGAAGGTTATTGATGACACAGACCGTGCTAGTGTGTGGCTCACAGTGCCCCCCCCCCCCCGCCAGCCCCCACGGGTCCCCCTTACTGCCGCCCCCCCCCCATCAGGAAGCATTAGTCTTCTGGAGGAGGGGCTTCTGTTGTGCCAGCCGAACCCAACACACAGTCACCCCTCCGTCCCCTCCAGGTGTGGCAAGAAGCAGTCACAGCTACGTGGCCGCAGGCTCGGGCTCATTCTGAGCAGAGAGCGCCTCTCTTCCGGCCCCTCTAGGGGGGACGGCTGGTTGTGGGGGGAAGCCCTGGGCCTTTTGCTCAAGCAGGGCCCGAGCAGGCTCAGGGACAGACGGTTCTGGAGATGGGACTCCCGGTTCCGGGGGTGACGAGGGCAGGGAGCACCCCAAAGGCTGAGGAACAAGAGGGTGCATTTTGGTTCAGTGGTGAACAGCGACCACGGGGAACGGCACCTCTGAGCCTGGGAGACGCTGCCGGCGAGCAGCGTGGTCTGGCTTCCCGAGCCCAGCCAGCCCGGCGTCCCTGGTGTGCCTGCCTCTGATCCCAGGCCCGGCAAACTCTGCTCCCTGAGGCCCCACCTTCGGCCACAGCGGGTGGCTCCTGGCTGAGGCCACGGTCGCCTCACAGGCTGGTGCCCGAGCCCCCTCAACGCCATTCTCCCGGAAGCTCCGCCTGGGCACACGCTGGCCCGCCCAGTCCCCGCTCACGTGTCAGTCAATCCGGTTGTGTCCCCTCCGATCTCACTTCCCTCCTGGCAGCTGGGGGAGCACTCGGGCTTGGTCCATCCTCTCTGGGCCCCTCCACCCAACGGCTGCCCCTGCCTTTCCCGGGCTCAGGCCCTCCCAGTCCCAGGGCCACTCGGCCTGAGTTCCTCTCGCTTCCCTCCCCATCTGTCTGTCCGTCTGTCTGTCCGTCTGCCTGCCTCTCGCTCACTCTCACACACCGGCTCCCAGGAACTCGGCCGTTTCCCTGCTGCCCCTGGGAGGAGGGGCAGGCGCCTCTGCTCTGGCAGCCCGAGCGCCAGGGCCTCCGAGTAGCGACGAGCGAGTTCTCACCTGAGCCAACAACGATCACTCGAACGGGTGCCCCGCGGTCTGTGCCGAGCCTCTTGATCCCACACCAGTAGGTGTCCTGGTCGTCGGGCCGGAGGTCCCACATGGTCACCGAGATCACGCGGTCCCTCTGGTTGTCGCTGATGGACAGCCGGGGTCCCTGCACTGTGTGCTGCCCTGGCGTGGTCTGAATGAGGACCCGGCAATCACGCCAGTTCGCTCCCCGGCACCACCACTTCCTGTTTGTCTCCCACCCTGGCGTGTAGCGACACTCCACGGTCAGCGAGCCCCCCTCCAGGCCTCTCGTCACCTTGGGGCCTTGGATGGAGAAACAGCCTGGAAGACAGAATCCCAGGGTGTAGATCTGCCCCTCTTCCCCCGTCCCCACCCCCAGCCAGGCCTGACCTGGGCTCAGGGGGCTCCAGGCGGATGCCTGGGCCCTGGGCCAGCACCCTCGGCCTTCCCGGCCACCCCTTAGCCTGCCCCTCGCATCTACCCTCTCCCCCGTCCAGCTTCCCCCGTGGCTCCCCCAGCAACAGTGCTTGGCCTCTTTGGGCCTCGTCTCCTAGAGGTGCTCACTCTGACCTCTGACCTCTGACCCGTCCCTCATGGTCCTCTCGATGCCGTTCTCGCCTGATCTCTGACTGCTCTGGCTCAGAGGCCCCCTCTGGTTCTGCCCCACCACTCTCCCTCCCCAACACCCCCCCGCGGAGATCAGCACCACCAGGGGGTGCCGGTAAATATTGAACAGCCAGCCCCACCCCCCAGGTGGGGGTGGGGATCTCCGGTTTGTAGATATTTCCAGTTTCTGTGGCGGCCGATCAGTGCCGGGCCTGGGCACACAGTTGGGAAGGGCTGTTCGGAGCCGGTCCTTGTGCACCCGTGTGAGCAGCTCCAGCCCCCGCCCCCGGGGGTGCTGGTGGGGGGCCCAGACGATCCTCTGGTGCGTGGATCGTGGTGGTAGCACCTGGAGCGGGTCTCCCCTCCTGCTGCTCCCCTCCTCCGACCTCCCCCCAATATGGCCATCGGAGCCATGCCCCGAAACCGCCCCTCCCCAGTCCTCGGCTGCAGCCGCAGCACGTGAACACCTTCAGGAAGTGGCCTCAGCGCCAGCGCCAGGCAGACGGGGAGAAAGGATGTGGCTCCCAGACACAGCCGCTCCCCACAGTCCCAGAGCGATCTCAAACGCGGGAGCTCGGCCTGCGTCCTCCTGCAGCCTGGGGCCCAGGTCTCTGCCCAGCGCCACTCCCTGCACCATCCTGCCTCCTGCTCTCCCCATGACCCACCCCGCTTTCCCCGGAGTCTGCCGAGTCCTCCCAAGCAGCTGGGTCATGGCTCCAGTCCTTCTTCCCCCTGAAAACCTTGTCTAACCCCTGCCCGCCATCCCTGGCGACGCCCTGTTTGCAAAGTCTCATTCCCCTTCCCAACCCGACGCTCCCGCGGCCTCCACAGGAAGCTGAGCGCCAGCTGGTGGGATTTGATCTTCTCTGTGTGTCTCCCCTGATCTCTCTCTCTCTCTCTCTCTCTCTCTCCCCCCCCCCCCAGTCCTTCCCCTGTGGCTTGCACTGGGTCGGGATCCTCGTAGGCACCAATCCAGTTTATGGTTGTTCTGGAAAAGAGCTTGGACAGAATCGTTTTGACTCTAAGATTAACTGTAATTTCCACCTCACCGGGCAGCCAGTCTAAGGAGGCGGATTGCAGGGTCACTGTGATGGTACATGCGGGAACCAGATGCGGACTGGAGGTGGGGCTCCTGGAAGTCACTCCCAGCGGGATTGGGCTCATGTTTGTAAAAACACGTGGGAAGTTCTCATTAACGCAGCTTCCGATGGGTGGGCGGGTCCGTGAGGTCTGAGTGAACTCTCGCGTGTGTCCGGGGGGAGAGCGGCGAGAGGACAGGACAGCCGCCGGCCAGGAGCAGGGCGCTGGGGAGCAGGGCCGGCGGGTTTCAAGGCATCGGCCGTGCGCGTTTCAGTTGTTCATTTTCGTGAATCTCAGACGGAAACTCCCTCCTGCGTCCATCGTTCGGGAAAACTGGCTCCACGTGCAAAATCCTCGTGGGAAAAGTCTTGTCCAGACATTGAGAGACGGCTGAGCGGTGGCTGGGCTGGAGGCAGGTGACTAACGACACCCAAACCAAGGCCACGGCCGCCACTGGGAGCTCAGCGCAGAGACGCCCACGGAGCATGGGGTGCATGACGGGCGTGGCCGCTCTTGGGCAAGGCGTCTCAGCTGACACCCCGAGCGGACCTGCAGCCCACGCGCTGAAGTCACTTCTGGGGCACAGGCCCCACTTCCGTCACGGGGAGAAGGGGGGCTGGGTTTCCACCTGCAGACACTTAGCACCGCTCTACCCAGCACCCTGCCTTTCCCTTGGGGGGTGGAAGGAGGCATGAGGGGGGGCGCTTATGCAACCGAGCAGATAAGACCGAGTTTTAACAGAAGTTGGGCTGTTCTGACCTCACCCACGTTCCCCTCCCGTGTTTCACAGACGTGGCCCCACGGTGGCCAGTGGCAGACTGTAGGTGAGAACTTGGGGGGCGGCTTTTCTTTCATCCTTGCCTAACGGCACCCCCCTTTCCGAGGTCACTCACAGTCCCGTCCCCAAGCCACAGGTCAGCCGTGGCGGGCCTTGGCCCTGGTCTGGGGGAGGAAGGTTGGTGAGGGAGGGTGCGTATGCGGGAGATGCGGGGTGTGTGTGTGTGTGTGTGTGACTGTGCAGGCGTGTGTGAGCGCACATGTCCCTCGGTGTCCCCTGAGCACAGTCCACCACGCCTGACTCTGTCCTGCCATGGGGTTGTTTGTCCGTCTGTAAGCCTCCCCCACAGAGCCCTCTGGGGTCCCCTCTTTAACAACCAGTCCTGTGTCTCTTTTCCCCTCGCCTGGCACGCCTGGCCCGGAGCAGGACCCACTGAGCTTTTGCTCAATAAACTAACAAAGCCGCCTCTCGTTTTCCCAGACGGGACGTCCCCCGCCCCTCCCGTTGTCCCGGGACAGCTGCCCTCGACGCCCGCTCTGCCCCTGCAGCTCTCCGTCCCCGAGGCCCGAGGCACTCACCTGGGAGGCTGAGCAGGAGCAGAGCTGGGGGCAGCCACATGGTCCTGCTCCCGGCCGCTCGGCACCGGCGAGCGGTGATGCCGGCTGGACCCGGAGCTCCGCCTGGCCCCGCTGGCACCCTCTGCCTGTCCAGACCGCCTTTGCGTCTCTCTGATGCGTCCACTTCCTTTTGTAGAGCATTTCCTGCTTTTCATTATTCAGCAAGAGGCGCGTCGCTTCTTTGTAAGTCTGGCTCAGAGGACACCAGAGTCCCCTCTCGGAGGAAAGAGGAAGCCAGGCGCTGTGCAGGGTGAGGAGGGCCGGGGAGGCTTGTCTGCAGGAGGGTCAAGGAGGGGGCATCTGCCCTGGGTTCCAGGGTGCATGCCAACCCCCGCAGCAGGGCTCCCCACCACCACCACCACCACCAAGTCAGGAGTGAGGTAGGCATGCGGGCGTCCCCAAGAGGCACCTGTTTGGGGGGGACAGCCAGGTGCAGAAGTGCGAGCGGGGTAGGAGCAATGGGGGGTGCTGGTCAAAGGGCACCGACTTCTGGTTTTAAGCTAAGCTCCAGGGACCTGATGTGCAGCGGGGACTGGAGTGGCTGACACTGTTATACTCCTGGGAGTCGCCAAGAGAACACAGCTTCAATGTTTTCACCACAAAAACGGAAAAAAAATTAAAAAAGAAAAAAATGGCAAATCCGTGATATGATGGAGATGTGAGCTCACCTTATAGTGCTCACCATTTTGCACTTACAATCAGTAAGTGTTCTAAATAAAAATACTGTAAACTTAAAATTACACAGTGTGTGGGTCAGTTATAGAAAAGTAAAGCTGGGGGAAAAAAATAAAGTAACTTAGGGGAGTGTTAAAAAATAAATCTATAGCCCTAGCTGGCTTGGCTCAGTGGATAGAGTGTCAGCCTGCCAACTGAAGGGTTCCAGGTTCGATTCCAATCAAGGGCATATGCCCTGGTTTCAGGCTCCATCCCCAAGAAGGGGATGTGCAGGAGACAGCCAATCAGTGATTCTCTCTCATCATTGATGTTTCTCTCTCCCTCCCTCTCTATTCCTCTCTAAAATCAACAAAAATATATTTAAATATCCTCCTGTATATTAAAAGGCTAATATGCAAATCAACTGAACAGCATAATGACCAGTTGCTATGACACACACTGACCACCAGGGAGCAGATGCTCAATGCAGGAGTTGCCCCTGGTGATCAGCGTGCTCCTACAGGGGGAGCACTGCTCAGCCAGAAGCTCGGCTCATGGCTGGTGAGCACAGCGGAGGTGGCGGGATGTCCAACTGATGATGGCTTAGGCCCACTCCCCACGGGCTTAAGCCGTCAGTCAAACATCCCCTGAAGGCTCTCAGACTGCAAGAGGGCTCAGGCTGGGCTGAGGGACCCCCTCCCCCGAGCGCACGAATTTTGTGCACCAGACCTCTAATATATATACATGGCAAAACCATGAAGAAAATAAGGAGATGATGAACGTGAACTCAGAATTAGTTCCCTCGACGACATGCTTGGGCTACAGAAGGGTTCATGGTGTTTGTTACTTGAGTTACAAGGTGGGCACACGAGTGGCTTAGTGAGTATGCATTTATTAGGAATCTTGTGTGTGTATCCAATACATTGCAAGAAAAAAAACTCTCTAATGAGTTGACAGACTATTCTGACAGAATCATGGACAATGACACTGGACTGATTGGTCAGAAGGTCCTTCCCTTCCACAGCGGGGCTGTGCTCTTGGGCGGGGCATCAATGGGGCAAGTGTCACTGGTGCTCAGAGCAGGGCTGACTCCGCCTCCCCCCAGAGCTCCGCTGAGGCCTGTTCACCCACAGGACAGCACTGAGCATGCTCAGGAGCAGGGGCACCTTCAGGAAGACCAGGAGCAGGAAGTGGGTGCTGCTGAGCAGGGACCTGTGGGGGACACGGTGACAGTGAGCCACATCTTCATCACCCTGACCCTCTCACATCCCCCCCATCTAGAGGAGAATCCACCAGGTGCCAAAGTCCTGGGATTCCAGCCCCTTACCTAGGGTGTTGGCTGGCATCAGGCGTCTCCTGGCTGGTCACACGGGGCCTGGTGGTCGTTGACAGGGAGGAGGGAGGGCCCAGGGTGCTTGGAGGACCCAGGGTGCTTTGACGATCTTCAGGATGGGGGCTGAGGGAGAAACACATATCAGGCCCTGGGTCTCTCAGTCTGCCAGCTGTGTGGCTCTGACACAAGGTCAAGGTCACTCAGGCCTTCCCATCATGGCCACAGGCAGGCCAGACCTGGGCCCCCTCCCCGGTCCCCTCTCCAGGAACTCCGTGGCCAGTGGGCACGCAGGGATGCAGAATAGTCCTGCTCAGCAGCGGATCTGAGAGTGTGTGGGAAGAGCACCTGGCTCCGGCCTCGCCCCCGCCACAGCTGCACCTTCTCCCCCTCATCCCGCCAGCAGGGGTGGGTGACACTTATTCTGGAGCCTTGGCTACAGTGATGGGTGGCCAGGGCCCTCAGGCAGGCTGATGGCTCGAGAGAGCACCAGGAAACAGATATGCCTCAGAGTCTGACTTGGATGGCGAGACCCCACAGTCCCTTAGACACGCCATGGTCTGAATGCTCCTGTCTCCGAAATTCTTTTGTTGAAAGCCCCGGGTCCAGTGAGGGTGGTGGTAGGCGGTCAGGCATTTGGAGGTGATTGGGTTGAGGGTGGAGCCCTCATTTTTGGGATTAGTGCCCTGATAAGGGAGGCTTCTCCACCCTAGAGCAGTGTTTCCCAAACTTCTCTCATGATGAGAATCAACTGGTGGAGTTGTTAAATACAATTCCTGAATCCCAACTAAGAAGTGCTAAGCTAGAATTTTTGGGAACATATAGGTAAAATTGCATACTTAACTAGTGCTCTAAGCTTAGTATATTTTTTTGTTGTTGTAAGTATACAAAGGCAAGGAGGGGGGCCTTAGCACCTGAGAGCCACGTGACCATCCTTCCGCTCCTTTGCTGAGGGAGGTATTTTCAGGGGTGTCTCTGCGTTCCCTCCTGTGGCCATAGGTCATCAGAGAAAATCGGGGAGGACAGGGTCAGCCTGAAGGGAAGGTGGCCCCCCAAAACATCACAGGGGTCCCCACAGGGACCTGGGACTCCTCTGGGCCAGGCTCATGGCTGCTGCAGGCCCCCAGGACCACGGCTGTGAGGCCGGTGACTGAGGAGCCACTCAGGCCTGAGACTGGGTCAGAGACTGGCCCCCTGAGGGGTCTGGAACAGACTGTGTGTGTGCACATGCACAGGGCATGTGTGCCCAGGTAACACAACACCCACTCATGCTGTGATCACTGACCCCCCACTTCACCCGGCTCTTCAATTCCATGTCTGCCCTGACCAGCTGGTGACCAGGTACAGATGAGGCAGCCTGGAGCTGGGGCAAAGGGAGGGTGTGTGCGGCTCACCTGGGGACACAGACACCTCAACCAGGAAGGTGAGGTCTAAAGCGAATGGTCTCTCGATCCCACATTTGTATGTGCCTCCATCGCCCTCCGTGAGGCTCTCCAAGGTCACTGTGAAGGTGAGGTTTGCTGGATGGTCCCTGATGGACACGCGGCCAAGCCTCACTTCTCTCTCTGACTCCGTGGTCTCCACAATATTCCGGTTCAGCAATGGCAAACAGGGCTCTTTGCACCAGTATTTGTTACGGTCTTTGTACTCCTCCTTGTACCGACACTGCACGCTCAGCGATCCCCCCACGGTGCCCATCACACGCCTGGGGCCGCTCAGAGACAAACAGCCTGGAAGACACAGCCCAGTCCCGCTTCTTACCAGATGGGCCAGGGGCAGGGCTCCCTGGGGTGCAGGTCCCTCAAGAGCCCTCAGGGTCTGGAGGCCATGCCTTCCCTCAGACCAGGCAAGGGGACCAGGGGCCATAGCTCCCTCCTCCCAGTCCTGACAAAGGAAGAGGGTGTCCATGGAGACAAGGGGGCCACATGGGAAAAACGGAGTGTGTGCATGTGTTTGAAATGGGTGTGTGCATGTGTGTGTACATGTGAATGTATGTGTGTGTTTGAACATAGGTATGCGTGTGTGTAGGCACACATGGATATGTGTGTGTGTATAAGTGTGTGTGATGCACCAGGACCACATCTCTAATTTTCTTAATCACTTGAGGACATTTTTCCATTGCTTTTTAGAGAGAGAGGAAGGGATGAAGAGGAAGAGAGAAACATTGATGTGAGAGAGAAACTTTGATTGGTTGCCTCCTGAATGAGCCCAGGTACATGCCTTTAACCCAGAATCTAACATACACAGGCCAACGCTCTAACCACTGAGCCCCCAGCCAGGGCCCACATCCTGGTTATGACAATAAGGCGGTGAGCATAGGCCCTGCCTCCCAGCGCAGCTCTGTCAGCGCAGTGTTGGAGACTCGCCTGCTTTGTGCACTGAATCCTTGTGGTTGCTGCTGAGGCAGGTGCTGGCAGCTCCAGAAGCTTCTCTGCCTCTCCTTCCCCTCCCCCATGTCCTCCCTCCCTCCTGCTGGTCTGCGGCTCCCCCTCCACTCCTCCTCCCAGTCCTTCTCATTCCTACTTGGGGCCCAGCGCCCCACCTAGCACAGCCCGCTCACCTGGGACCTGGAGGAGGAACAGAGCTGGAAGCAGCCATGTGGGCCCCCTCCTCGGGGTCATTCCTCCGCACGGACCGGCCTGCAGCAGCGCCAGGCCCTGCGTGGGCACACAGTCAAGCCTCCTGGCTGAGGGTGGGATTGGCCTGTGCCCACTTCCGCTTTTCTGGGCCTCTGCTTCCGTGCCCAGCCCAGTTTTGAGTGCGATGCTGGATGGTCAGGGTGCGGGAAGCTTAGGGTCAGGAGCCACACAGGCTGCTGCAGACCCGGCTCTCGGCTCCTGGGCTTCTGCTCTCAACCCCAAGGACAGGACAGGCCCGTGGCCTCAGTGAGGAGGCTGCCCCTTCTCAGAGCACACGGCTGCTCCCGTGACGGCCACACATGTCTCCGCACAGCAGAGCCACGCTGGGTCATTTCCTCCTCGATGGGTGTCCCCACCCCCTGCCCATGTCACTTCCTTGTAGTCAAGAAGTAGGGTTCAGATCTTTTCATCCACTTGGGCTTCAGTGGGGACCACAGAGGTGTGATGACCCCAACATGTTGTTGCAGGCCCCACGGGAGCTCTGACCCTGTGGCCCCGACTCTTCTACGTCAGACGCCTTCAAAGCTCCCATCTAGGTTGTGGGGTCCCATGCAAGGCTGAGTCCTCTCTCCTGTGGGTTTCCCTGTTCACCAACCCTCTAAGGACTTCCCTTTTGACGCTTTCTTCTTCTGAAAGTCACCTCCTCAGTGAGACTCCACACAGAGGTCTGACAGCGGACAAGAGAAGCTCAGAGCTCAGAGGATGGAAAGTGGGGGGCACTCCAGCTGGGATGGAGCCTTTCCTCTCCTTCCAATGGCACAGAGAGGGCGGTCTTCCCAATGGCATGGCTGCTGGAGTCTCTTTGGGATGACCAGGGGCCTCTTCAAGGGGCAGAAATGGGGGTGAGCCTTCCCAGGAGGTGGGGTGGCAGGTCTGTCCTACCTCAGACAGGCTTGGTGGTCTGAGGACATGATGGCTCCAGGGCCAATTTGCCCTGGAAAGGGTAGGGGGGCAGGTCAAGAGGTGGGGCCTATTTAAGGTATCTCTGGTGACACATGTATAAATACATAGCATAAACACATCTACCAACACAGCATGTGGTTGCACAGATCATTCAATGTAGAGATCATGTTACAGACTAACTTCCAGGCTGTTCATGGGATGCCAGGCCAGGGCCCAACTGTAGATTTCCCCTGGACTCTGTAAGATGGGCCCCGCCACCCCTCCCCACTTCCCACCCACCTCACTTCACCCTGCACCTCTGTCTCCCTGTTTCTCCTCCCACTGCTGCCCTTCCTTAGACACTTCCTGGCGCTGGTCATGGTTAGTCCTTTAGACACAGTTCCCTTGTTTTTGGGGAATAGGAAGTGCTGACACTGTCACCACCTGAAGTTCCAAGCTAGCAAACGTGTTTCCTGAGGGCCTGGGTCTCCCTGCCTCTCCCAGGGAGTCAGAAATCAGAAGGTCCACATGGTGTTGCTTCTCAAGAAATCTGAAGCCTTGGACCGGAATGGGGTGTGTCTTCGTCTCTGGCGCCTGGCTCCATGCTCTCCCCTAGGTCCAGTCTACTCCTGTCTGAGCTGCCCACTGTGCACCAGACCCCCTGGTGGTACCTTGAGCCCTGCCCCTGGTCCCCTGAATGCCTGAGTCCACCTCTGGTTGGCCCCAATGGAGACCTGGGGGTCCCTGCTATGATAGCCCAGGCTGCTGAGCAGGATGGGGCAGGAGTGGACCAGCCTGGGGGAAAGGCCAGCAGGATACAATGGTCTGGATTTGGTGGAAGAGAATTATTTCTAAGTCCATGGAGAGGTCCATCATGAAGCTCTACAAATTGCATCTGGCGCCATCTCCTGGTAGCTTTAAGAACTGTCAAAGCTTGCTATTCCTTCTTACCCATGAAGTTGGGTACCGTATTTTCAGGCATATAAGACGACCCCCTAATTTTACAGTTAAAACATAGGTTTAGGCCTATATTCGCTGTATAAGACTACCCCCCACTTCCGAGGCAACACCAGTTCTTTTTTTAATAGGCCGCCTCTCTGACTCTGGCCAATCTGAGCAGGCTTTTATGCATGCAAATTATACATGTTCTGTACCCGAAGCTACACTGTGTTCTAGTAAAAAGCCTGCTCAGATTGGCCAGAGTCAGAGAGGCGGTCTATTAAAAAAAGAACTGGTGTTGCCTCGGAAGTGGGGGATAGTCTTATACAGCGAATACAGGCCTAAACCTATGTTTTAACTGTAAAATTAGGGGGTCGTCTTATACGCCAAAAAATACGGTAATAGAAATGATTGGCACAAGCTAATCCAGAGAGTGGTTGACTCTGTCAGCAGAGAAGGAGGGGCTTGAGAGCAGGGAGAAGTGTGTGGGCCCTTTAAATGTCTCAGTGATGTTTGGTTTCTTAGGCTGAATGGCGGGCATACAGTTGTTTATTTTAATCCTTCAACTGTTCCTATACACACGTTTGTGTAGGTGATATATTCATTGAAAAGTTTAATGTCTGGCGATAAGCTGGAAAGGGATGTAAGGTTCAGGGATGAGGTTCCATCTTCTCTAGTCGGAGTGGCTGTGTCTCTGAACAGGCCATCGCTGGGGGGCAGTGGCAGGTTGTCTTAGGCAATCTGTGTTTCCTAACAAGTTTGCCGCTGAGGCCTGTTCACCCAGAGGACAGCACCGAGCATGCTCAGAAATAGGGGTACCTTCAAGAATATGAGGAGCAGGAAGTGGACACTGCTCAGCAGGGACCTGTGGGGGACATGGTGATAGAAATGCACAGTGAGCCACATCTTCACCACCCCAATCCCCTCACCTCCCCCCCATCGCGAGGAGAATCCACCAGGTGTCCAAGTCCTGGGATGCGGGCCCCTTACCGAGGGTGTTGGCTGGCGTCAGTCGTCTCCTGGCTGGTCACACGGGGCCCGGTGGTCACTGGCAGGGAGGAGAGAGGGCCCAGGGTGCTTGTGATGATCTTCAGGCTGGGGGCTGAGGGAGAAGCACATGTCAGACCCTGGGTCTTCCACTCTGTCAGTTGTGTGGCTCTGACACAAGGTCAAGGTCACTCAGGTCTTCCCATCCATTGTCATAGCCAAGCCAGACCTGCCCAGGGCCCCTTCCCCGGGGCTCCTCTCCAAGAACTCCGTGGCCTGCTGGGCATGTCAGAAGCAGAGTCATCCTACTGAGCAGAGGATCTGACAGTTTGTGGGAAGAGCACCAGCAAGGTGGCAGGGTGACACTTATTCTGTAGCCTTGACTATAGTGATGGGTGGCCAAAGCCCTCAGGCGTGGCTAATGGCTGGCGAGAGACCCAGGACACATATGTGCCTCTGAGTCTGCAGTGGATTTCAGGACCTTGCAGTCCCTTAGACATGCCATGGTCTGAACTCTCCTGTCTCTAAAATTCCTTTGTTCAAAGCCCCGTGCCCAGAGGGGTGGTGTTAGGCGGTCAGGCATTTGGAGGTGATTGGTTGAGGGTGCAGCCCTCATCCATGGAATTAGTGCCCTGATGAGGGAGGCCCCTTCACCCTGGAAGATACAACAAAAGTCTCCACCTGGAGGAGGGCCTCGCCCACAGGCCGGCCTCCTGCTCCCGGGCTTCCAGCTGTTTCTAAGCTGCCAGTTCCTCACACTGTCAGCCAGGCCTTGGCCCACTTTATAGACCTCTCTAGAAAAAGAAAGACCTAGAGCAGGAGTGGGGGACCTCTTTCCTGCCAAGGGCCATTTGGATATTTACATCATTCCCGGGCCATGCAAAATCATGCTCTTAAACATTAGCCTGCTGTGATTGGCCAAGCATTTCATTCTCTCACCCCCAATGCCTTGGCAGGGCCAGACCCAATGATTTCCTGGGCCTTATATGGCCCTCGGGCTGGGTGTTCCCCACCTGATCTAGAGAGACACACACCAGGTGGACCCCATAGAATGTGGCCTGTCCTGAAGGCCGGGGACAAACCCCTCCCCTCCCCCAGCCAGAGGTTCCGTGGAGTTCCAATTCCTCACTCTCCAATGGGAAGACTCCAAGGCCAGTGAGGGAACCTCCTGTGAGAGTGAGAAACCCGGAACTACAAGGAGGAAGTAAGGAGCCAGAGCCAAGGCCAGCAGGAGCAGCAGGCAGAGCTGTGCGCTGTGGTGGGTGACCTCCACTCAGCACTTAGGAGACAAGCACAGCGACCTGTGAGGGAGAATTGTTCTGAGAGCAGGCAAGGAGGGGGGCCATAGCCCCTGAGAGCCACGTGACCACCCTTCCGCTCCTTTGCTGAGGGAGGTATTTTCAGGGGTGTCTCTGCGTTCCCTCCTGTGGCCACAGGGCATCAGAGAAAATCGGGGAAGGACAGGGCATCAGAGAAAATTGGGAGAGACAGGGTCAGCCTGAAGTGAAGAGTGGTCCCCCAAAATATCACAGGGGTCCCCACACAGGGACCTGGGACTCCTCTGGGCCAGGCTCATGGCTGCTGCAGACCCCAAAACCATGGCTTTGAGGCCAGAGCCTCAGGAACCACTCAGGCCTGAGCTGTGTCAGGGCCTGGACCCCAAAGGGGTGTAGAATAGACTGTATGTGCACGCGCATGTGTGCATGCACAGGGCCTGTGTGCCCAGATAACACAACACCCACACATGCTGTGATCACTGACCCCCCACTTCACCCCTCTCTTCAGTTCCAATGTCTGCCCTGACCAGCTGGTGACCAGGTACAGATGAGGCAGCCTGGAGCTGGGGCAAGGGGAGGGTGTGTGCGGCTCACCTGGGGACACAGACACATCAACTGGGTAGATGAGGTTTCTCTGTGGTGTAGTGATTCCACACCAGTATGTGCCTCCATCGCCCTCTGTGAGGCTCTCCAAGGTCACTGTGAAGGTGAGGTTTGCTGGATGGTCCCTGATGGACACACGGCCACGCCTCACTTCTCTCTGTGACTCCGTGGTCTCCACAATCTTGAAACTCATATACATGAAACATGGGCCTTCACACCAATATTTGTTATGGTCTTTGTACTCCTCCTCGTACCGACACTGCACGCTCAGCGATCCCCCCACGGTGCCGGTCACACGCCTGGGGCCGCTCAGAGACGAACAGCCTGGAAGACACAGCCCAGTCCCGGTTCTTACCAGATGGGCCAGGGGCACCCTGGGTGCAGGTCCCTCAAGAGCCCTCAGGGTCTGAAGGCCATGCCTTCCCTCAGACCAGGCAAGGGGACCAGGGGCCATAGCTCCCTCCTCCCAGTGGTGACTCAGGGAGAGGGTGTCCATGGAGACAAGAAGGGCCACATGGGAAAAATGGTGTGTGTGCACATGCATGTATGTGTATTGTGTGTTTGTGTGTGTGTCTGTGTATAAGATTGTCTGTGATGTACCAAGACCACATCTCTCTCTTTTCTTAATCTTCACCCAAGGATTATTTTTCCATTGCTTTTATCATTTTTTCCATTGCTTTTTAGAGAGAAAGTAAGGGAGGAAGAAGGGAAGAGGGAGAGAGAGAGAGAGAAACATTGATGTGAGAGACACATTGATTGGTTACCTTCTTCATGAGCCCAGGTACAAGCCATTGATCCATAATCTAACCTGTAGGCGGCCTATGCTCCAACCACTGAACCCTCCAGCCAGGGCCCACATCCTGGTTATGACAATAAGGCATTGAGCACAGACCCATTCTCCCAGCACAGCTCTGTCAGCGCAGTGGTTGAGACTCGCCTGCTTTGTGCACTGAATCCTTGTGGTTGCTGCTGAGGCAGGTGCTGGCAGCTCCAGAAGCTTCTCTGCCTCTCCTTCCCCTCCCCCATGTCCTCCCTCCCTCCTGCTGGTCTGCGGCTCCCCCTCCACTCCTCCTCCCAGTCCTTCTCATTCCTACTTGGGGCCCAGCGCCCCACCTAGCACAGCCCGCTCACCTGGGACCTGGAGGAGGAACAGAGCTGGAAGCAGCCATGTGGGCCCCCTCCTCGGGGTCATTCCTCCGCACGGACCGGCCTGCAGCAGCGCCAGGCCCTGTGTGGGAACACAGTCAAGCCTCCTGGCTGAGGGTGCGATTGGCCTGTGCCCACTTCCGCTTTTCTGGGCCTCTGCTTCCGTGCCCAGCCCAGTTTTGAGTGTGATGCTGGATGGTCAGGGTGCGGGAAGCTTAGGGTCAGGAGCCACACAGGCTGCTGCAGACCCGGCTCTCGGCTCCTGGGCTTCTGCTCTCAACCCCAAGGACAGGACAGGCCCGTGGCCTCAGTGAGGAGGCTGCCCCTTCTCAGAGCACACGGCTGCTCCCGTGACGGCCACACATGTCTCCGCACAGCAGAGCCACGCTGGGTCATTTCCTCCTCGGTGGGTGTGCCCACCCCCTGCCCATGTCACTTCCTTGTAGTCAAGAAGGAGAGTTCAAATCTTTTCATCCACTTGGGCTTCAGTGGGGACCACAGAGGTGTGATGACCCCAACATGTCACTGCAGGTCCCACGGGGAGCTCTGATGCAACTATGTCAGACGCCTTCAAAGCTCCCATCTAGGTTGTGGGGTCCCATGCAAGGCTGAATCCTCGCTCCTGTGGGTTTCCCTGTTCACCAACCCTCTAAGGACTTCCCTTTTGACGCTTTCTTCTGAAAGTCACCTCCACGGTGAGGCTCCGCACAGAGGTCTGACAGCGGACAAGAGGAGCTCAGAGCTCAGAGGATGAAAAGTGGGGGCCCTCCAGCTGGGATGGAGCCTTTCCTCTCCTCCCATTGGCACAGAGAGGGCGGTCTTCCCAATGGCATGGCCGCTGGGGTCCCTTTGGGGTGCACAGGGATGGCCAGGGGCCTCTTCAAGGGTCAGAGTTGAAGGTGGACCTTCCCAGGAGGTGGGGAGGCAGGTCTGTCCTACCTCAGACAGGCTTGGTGGTCTGAGGACATGATGGCTCCAGGGCCAATTTGCCTGGAAATGGTAGGGGGGAGGGGGCAGGTCAAGAGGTGGGGCCTATTTTAAGGTGTTTCCTGGACTACCCTGGTTTTTCAACCTAGTCATGCACAATCCAGGTCTATCTGTTTCCCCCAAACTCTCTCTTCCCAGGTCTGTTCCTGTTCCACACCAGCTTACCACAACCAAAGGCAATAAGAACCCAAGAGTGGCTGCACCCCAACTCCTGTAACACAGGCTTCTTCTGCCCTCACGCCCAGACATGCTCACTCCAGGCTCTCCAACCTGTCCCTTCCCCGCCTTTTTCTCTGACATTATGTGTCCTCTGTCCTCTCTCCACTATGGTGACATCCCTCTTTTCCTAGTCCCCCTGTTGGCCTTTCTCTCTCTTCTCCACTCATCAGCAAGAGTCACAGAAATCAATAGCAGTCGGTGTCACTCCTCGCCACACACTCCTCCAATAAGACACACTCTCCTTGCTTGGCCAACTAGACCCGAGTGGACCTGACAAGGGTCTCACTCCCCCTGCCCCATAGTCACCCTATGTTTTAGTCACAGTGTCCATCCTTCTCCAGGCCTCAGGTTCATGTGTCCAACATAGTGCCCATACACTGATAAGTCTATTCCCACCTGACCCCTTACACATAATTCACTTTTATTTTTGAAGCTCTCTGCATCTTAGAAGAAAAAAAAAAATGATGTCAAAATAGGGTTCCCAACATGGTGGCATATTTTAAATATGTCAAGTTCACAAATCAACTTTTGATATACCAATGACCACTAAGAATAATCCATCGGACAATGAGAAAAGGACAATTGCATTAAAATGTTAACTTTCTGGTGGCTCAGTAGGAATAAAACACATGTATCAATACATAGCATAAACACATCTACCAACACAGATAATTTCTGTAGAGATCATGTTACAGACTAACTTCGAGGCTGCTCATGGGATGCCAGGCCAGGGCCCAACTGCAGATTCCCCCTGGACTCTGTAAGATGGGCCCCGCCACCCCTCCCCACTTCCCACCCACCTCACTTCACCCTGCACCTCTGTCTCCCTGTTTCTCCTCCCACTGCTGCCCTTCCTTAGACGCTTCCTGGCGCTGTCATGGTTAGTCCTTTAGACACAGTTCCCCGTGTTCCTGGGGAACAGGAAGTGCTGACACTGTCACCACCTGAAGTTCCAAGCTAGCGAACGTGTTTCCTGAGGGCCTGGGTCTCCCTGCCTCTCCCAGGGAATCAGAAATCAGAAGAGCCAAGTGGTGCTGCTTCTCAAGAAATCTGAAGCCTTGGACTGGAATGGAGTGTGACTTCGTCTCTGGCGCCTGGCTCCATGCCCTCCCCTAGGTCCAGTCTACTCCAGTCTGAGCTGCCCACTGGGCCCCAGACCCCCTGGTGGTACCTTGAGCCCTGCCCCTGGTCCCCTGAATGCCTGAGTCCACCTCTGGTTGGCCCCAATGGAGACAAGGGCGTCCCTGCTATGATAGCCCAGGCTGCTGAGCAGGATGGGGCAGGAGTGGACCAGCCTGGGGGAAAGGCCAGCAGGATTCAATGGTCTGGATTTGGTGAAGGAGAATTATTTCTAAGTCCATGGAGAGGTCCATCATGAAGCTCTGCAAATTGCCTCTGGCGCCATCTCCTGGTGGCTTTAAGAACCGCCACAAGCGGTTCCTTCTTACCCATGAGGTTGGGTAATAGAAATGATTGGCACAAACTAATCCAGAGAGTGGTTGACTCTGGCAGCAGGAGAAGGAGGGGCTTGAGGGCAGGGAGAAGTGGGTGGGGGCTTTAAATATTTCAATGATGTTTGGTTTCTTAGGCTGAATGGTGGGCACACAGTTGTTTATTTTAATTCTTCAACTGTTCCTATACACACGTTTGTGCAGGTGATATATTCATTGAAATGTTTTTTTTTAAGTGTCTAGTGATAAGCTGGAAAGGGATGTAAGGTTCAGGGATGAGATTCCGTCTTCTCTAGTCCGAGTGGCTGTGTCTCTGGACAGGACATTGCTGGGCGGGGCAGTGGCAGGTTTTCTTAGCCAAACTGTGTTTCCTCAGAAGTTGCTCGCTGAGGCCTGTTCACCCAGAGGACAGCACTGAGCATGCTCAGAAACAGAGGTATTTTCAGGAATATGAGGAGCAGGAAGTGGACACTGCTGAACATGGACCTGTGGGAGGGACAGTGGACAGCAGTCAAATGGAGGGCCAGGCTCCGCCTCTCCCCCACCTTCCTTTGTGCTCAAGTTTTGTGGCCTCAAAACTCAGTATCAGTGTCACACCTGAGTGGTGCCAGGGTCAGACAGCTCATTCTAAAGACCACAAACACTTGTCCCTCATTTCGTTCAAGAATGAAGTGAGGAACTTGGAGGTCAGGACACAGCAGGTGCCTGAGGACGTGGTATGAGAAGCGGAGGGAAGACAGAGGCTGGATCCTGGACAGACCCTGGTGCCCAGAAAACCCTCAGCCATCAACACTCACAGGGCCCCAGCTCTTACTGGGACCAACTTTAAGGATGAATGTCCCCTTATAACCACCCCACACACAAATGCAACTCCTGGCTCACCCTTGAATCCAATCATGAGAGCAGATAGTCTGCTTAAATCACTAATGACTTTCCCCCAAGGAGTGACTTTGCCCATCCCCTCACCTCCTGGGTCCCAGTCCACTGCCCGTTCCAGCTCCTCACAAATGTAGCAGCCCCTTTTGGTACCCTCTGTTTGCCCACTTGAGCTTCTGGTAACTGTGGACAGTTTTGGGCCCGCCAATGTCTTCTCACCTCAAGCCCCTGCCCCTTCTTGCCTGAGGATTCTCTCTCACCGTAGGAGTGGGTGTGGCTTGCTGGGCAGAGCAGGCCAGAAATGCCCCCAGGATTCAGGCCCCAGGAGTGACCTGCCTGGACCAGTCCTACTCCAGAGGCTTTCTTGGTTGACTCTCCCACTTCCTTCAGGTCTCTGCTCAGATGTCACTAGCTGAGAGGCCTTCACTCATCACTCTGTATAAAACTAGCAAACCGGCCATCTGCCCCCGCCAGGAGGGACAGATGTATGTGGGTCCCCACCCCCGCTTCCTCACTGCTCCGTGGGCCGGCTCTGAGGAATGTCCTGCTCAGCCTCTCTGAGGGGGCCCAGGGGAGGGAGCTCGGTTGCTCCAACGGGAGCTCTCTCAGCAATGGGCACCTCATTTGTCTTTCCCTCCTTCCCGCTCCCTCACTAGATCTCCTAGGATCACTTCTCTGTACTCACTAAATTCTTGTCCCGGGATCTGATTGTGAGGAAACCCAATATAAGTCTCTGTTACTTGTTTTCATTGAGATCTCATCATGCCCGATCAACTTCCCCGCAGACATCACATAACCTGTCCTTTAATACCTACCTGCTTAATTTTTCTCCAGAGCAATGATCATCAATGACATTTACTCTATGTGTGTCTGTCTATCTATCTATCTATCATCTATCATCTTCCTGCCTGCCTGCCTGCCTACCTATCTCATCCGTTTGGTCATTGTTTAAATCTGCCCATTCGAAAGAAACTTCCCTGAGAGACAGCCTTGCCTGTTCACCGTCATACCCCCAGCATTTGCATCAGGTCCCGGCACATAAGACGTAAATGAAATATTTGCTGAGTGAGTGGCCTATTGAGGAGACCTGTGTCTGGGAAGCCCTACCCTCGGGGAGATGCGTGCCGATGGTAGCAGGCACGGGGACACAGGCGCCTTACCCTGGGTCTCGGCTGGGAGGTCCAGGCGTCCTTGCCGAGCTCTTGCTGCTGGAGGCTGTGGGGGAGGTGGAGGGTGAGGGACGGGGCAGGACTCTCCCCACGTAGGCACCTCTCACCTGCACGGTCCTAACTTCACAAAGCAGAGGGAACTCAGGGAAGGGGCTGAACAGATGATCTCAGACCATCCTCTCACCATGGTCAGCCCCAGGCCTGAGCAGCAGAGGAGTGTCCCTCTCCAAGCCCATCCCAGTGTGCTCTTAGCCAGGTGAACACCATAATCAGGACGAGGGATGCGTTGCCTTCTGCCATTAAGCAGTTAGGCATTCCACATCTTCCTGAAAACGGGAGTGCTTAAAGGTCAGGTCAAGAGTTAGACCTCAGGTTCTACTCACCCCCAGCCAATGCACCCACTTATCAATCCCCCACCCCCTGGCAGAAGACTATAGAGGTTGATTCAGGGAAGTTTGAAAGTGGGGATGCCTCACACAGCTGATGGAAAATGCTACCAGCACCAAAGACATGGAATCTGTACTCTGGAAAGTGGGGCCCCCCAGCCCCCCCCCCCAGCCCACCCAGCTAGAGAGGCCAGGGCGAGAGTTGGGGCTGGCCTTGGATTTCTGGCGCAGGGCTCCCCCGTCAGAGGGATGAGGTTGGCAGTCTGGGCCATCCCTGACCTTAGACCATCTCCAGGTTCCTGTCTGGACCCTGGGTGAGGCCCTGGGCCCTAGGGTTATAGGGAGCTCTTAATCCTGAGAGCTCAAGCGAACAGACAGTGTGAGGGGGTCCCTTGGGAGTGACCTCCACCCTACACACACACTCCACCCTGGGAAGTCAGGAAGGCAGCATGAGGCCCTCAGTCCTGATGGATCTGAAGACACAGGGTCCTCCCACCTCAACCCACAGACATTGTTAGGACCTGGAGTGGTGGCAGGAAACTTGGATGTGACGCACCCACACTCACATTCTCACACGCCCGACACACACACTGGCACTTGAATTGACCCAACTTTTCACACATTTTCCTCACACACACCCTCACGCTTTCACACACTCACACACTCACATGCAGTCCATGCACACAACACACTTGGTCCTGAATCTCTGGTGCACAAACACCTGGCCCCGTTCCCTCTCCTGAGTCGGAATTTCCTGGGATGCTCTGCAGAGATTCCCTCAGACCCCTCACCCTGGTCCCAGAGGAAGGAGGGCCTTACCTGGGGAAACAAACACTTGAACCTGGAAAAAGGGTTCAGGCAAAAAGCCAGGAAGCCCCTCTTCCATCAGGAGCGTGGAAATCCCACACCTGTATTTTCCTGCATCGTCTGCAGTGAGGTTCTTCAAGGTCACGGTGAAGGTGAGGTTGCCAGGATGGTCCAGGATGGACACACGGCCACTCCTCACCTCTCTCCCGGAGGCACTGGTTGTCACGGTCTCGGAGAACAGAGGCAAGCATGGCTGTCGGCACCAGTACTTGTCGAAGGCCTCATACTCCTTCTTGTACCGACACTGCACGCTCAGCGATCCGCCCACGGTGCCCGTCACATTACGGGGGCCGCTCAGAGACCAAGAGCCTGGAAAACACAATCTATCGGACTCCCCCTGGAAGAGCCTGGGCCAGAGGGGCCCCTGGGTGTCGGGTCCTTTGGAAGTCACCCGGAGGCCTGAAGGCGGGGGCAGGTACCAGCAAGGCATAGGCAGACACAGGCGGACATTGAAGGAGATGCCGGCTGTGGGATTCTGAGACCAAGAGGTCATGACCAGCCTTCATGGGGGGGGGGGGGGGGGGGAGAGGAAGACCTTGGTGGTCCTAGACACCTGTTCTGGGTCCCATCCAATACTTAGAATTGAATAAAGCTACTAAGTGTGATCTGAATAAAGGGATGGATGGATGGATGGATAGACGGATGGATGGATGGATGAACTAAAAAACATAAAATAAGAATGGGAACCAGGAAAATTTAGATAAAGCCCAGTGTTGGAGACTAAGAGGAAGCCAGTTCTCTGTGGACCTGAGTTGATAATCCCTGCTTGTGTAGGTAGGGCCTCCTGCTCAGAGGTCTGAGTCACACGGGAGCTGAGCGCTGGCCAGGGTATAGGGAGGCCATGTAAGAAGGGGCTCTTCTTGGCCACTATTCAAGGCCATTAAGACTTGGATTTCCCTCCTGGGACAGACGCCTGCAGCCACACTTGCCATCACCGAGTGTCTGTAGGGACTCCTTGCTCCCACATCGATGGCCCACCAGTGGTTCCTTCCCTCCCCTCCTCCTCGGCAGCCCCTGCCAGCCTTGCCATGCCCTGAGCCTTAGCTTCAGGTCCTTGGCCACCTCTAAGACTTTGGCATTGCCCCTTCTTCTCCAGTCTCTCTGAAAGCTCCAGTTCCCAGTGAGGAAGCCCCAGGCCCCTCCAATCCCTGCTTCCTGCCTGGAGAGTCACACGAGCTCTAGACACACCTAAGGGTTCCTCTCACTGCAAGGAACCGCTGCTGTCCGCTCTGCCCATGACAGGTAACTCACACTCAGCCCAGTAGTCCCAGCTCTCTGCCCCCCTCCCTCTCCTCTCTGGCAACTTCCAGACCTTAGCAATGATAGTTCTTTTTTTTTTTTTTTTATCAATAATATATTTTATTGATTTTTCACAGAGAGGAAGGAAGAGGGATAGATAGTTAGAAACATCAATGAGAGAGAATCATCGACCAGCTGCCTCCTGCATACCCCCTACTGGGGATGTGCCTACAACCAAGGTACATGCCCTTGACTGGAATCAAACCTGGGATCTTTCAGTCCGCAGGCTGACACTCTATCCACTGAGCCAAACCGGTTTCTGCAGCAATGATAGTTCTAATGATTAAGATGGCTAGACTTCCTTGGGGCTCCGACTGTGCTCACAGCGCGGAGAGCATTTCCCACCTAATCCTCTTCCTGTCCCAGGGAGGAAGTAGGGTGCACTGGGGTCTTTATAATCATATCCCGTCCCTTTTGGCTGGTGTTTTTGTTGCATTCCCTGCCCATCACCACCCTCGGCTCACCCTGACCTGCCAGAGCAGGTTTCCCGAGTCTGGCCCAGCCCTGCTCACCTGGGACACAGAGAAGCAGCAGAGCCCATGGCAGCCGCATGGCCCTGTCCCTCGGGCTGGCCTCTCCAGCTGCACCTGGCGGGGGCTGAAGGCTCCTCACCCAGGGTCTGCTCCCCCGTCCCCTCCTCTGCTCCTCTCCGCCCGTCTCTGCTTGTTTCTGTTCTCAGAGCAGATCAGACAGTGCAGCAGCGGAGGGAGCGGGGCATCACATGGAGAAACTCAGGGCTGAATCTGAACTTGCAGTTCCCCTTTCTCTCCCCAAACGTGAGAGCGCCCCTCCCATCGCTCTCTCCCAGCCCGCAGGCCCACCCCAGCCGCCTGGGTCCATTTCCATCCCGTTTCCCAAGCAAGCCCTGCCCGGAGGGCTGGCTCATTTCCTGTGGCCGAGACAAGCAGTCTCCTGCGGTCCAGGCAAGGCCAGCTTCATACAGGGCCCCATGCAAATGGGCATGCCCTATGCCCTTGTTCCAGAATATTATGAATTTCGAATGGCGGCTACGAGAGTTACACCAAGCGGGAGGCCCCTCTACACGCGGGGCCCGGAGTGCATGGCGCTGTGCCCCCATGAGGCCGGCCCTGCCTCCGGGGGGTCAGACGGCAGGGTCCATGTGGGGGTCTTGTCTGCCCTCCTCAGACCCCAGAAGCCTTGAGGGGATTCGTCTTGGTCACGTGCTCCTGACCCGTCTCCATGGCTCTGGCTTCAAGGAGAACTCGGGAAACCAGCCTCAGGCCTCCCCATGAGCCTGTGTGGTGGAATGGGAGGCGAAGCGTCTCCTGCGTAGAGAGGTTTCCGTAAGCGGGAGGGCAGCCCCGGGATACCTGGCCAGGAAGACACCCAATTCCGCGAGGCAGCCACGGGGGCGTGTAAGGCAGACACAGTGGGCAATGCTCTACCGAGAGCTTAGGTTCCTGTCGAAGAACGCTCTGCCGATCGGGGATTCCGTTGCCAAACAACTTCTCTCAATGGGGCATCTCAGTAAAAATAAAAGTCCTTGCTAATTCTTCTTCTTCTTCTTCTTCTTCTTCTTCTTCTTCTTCTTCTTCTTCTTCTTTTTTTTGCTGAGGAAGCTCCATGTTCTCTGTGGTTTTGTGTGTGCTCTCGTGTGTGCACTCGCACCCGCCCCTCCCGTGTCGAGTGGCTACCCACACCACGGGTTGAGCAATCTCACTTTGCTGCAGAGCCAGGGAGAAGGACATGTGCTAGAAGCAGAGGCTGCTTCAGGCCACTGGCTTCTGTTTCCTTATGTGGACTTTTCCCTTCGTCCCCCCACCCCCGCCAAATGTAAACCTCAGGGCTTCAGAACATGAAAAGGTGCAAAAGTTCACATTCATATTCTGTCTTGTTGTGTTTTCCTTGAAAGGGAGAGAGAGAAACACCGATCGGCTGCCTCTGTATGTGCCCCCACCGGGAAGCAAACCTGTAAATACCTTGATCGGGAATCAAACCAGCAACCTTTCGGTGTACAGGATGACGCCCAACCAACTGCAAGGGCCCAGGCCATATTCTGTCACTTTTTGTGACATCTTATGTAAACTTACTTTCTTTTCTGCGTGACCTTCAAAGGAAGGGATGCCCCCAAAAGTGATTTGTGAGATGCCACTGAAAGTTTTCAGCTGTGACCCTCCGTGAGTCACGTGATTGCTCTCAATTCAGGATTCAGACTCGCTCCCTCCTTCCCAGCTCACCCGGTCTGGATGCAGTTGGCGGTAGGTTATCCTGTGTGTCTGTGTGTCCTTTGAAGAAATTCTGTGTGTATGTGTGTGTGTGTGTGTGTGTGGTCTTCCCCCTTCTCAGCGTCTCAGCGTGTTGTCTGTGGCTTGCCTATTTTAACTTACTGTATTTTCAAAATCACCCCATATCAATGCCTATAGACTTTTAAATATATATATATATATATATATATATATATATATATATATATATATATATATATATATATATTTTATTTCAGAGAGGAAGGGAAAGGGAGAGAGAGAGATAGAAACATCAATGATGAGAATCATTGATCGGCTGCATCCTGCACATCCCCTACTGGGGATCATGCCCACAATTCAGGCATGTGCCCTTGACTGGAATTGAACCCAGGACCCTTCCGTCTGCAGGCCCATGCTCTATCCACTGAGCCAAACTGGCTACGGATGCCTATAGACCTTTGCTTTCAATGGCTGCATGGTTTACATGCTGTCTGCATATTGCGATTTGTTTCATTCTTTCCCTCTTGATGGGCACTTGAGTTGTTTTCAGCTCTTTGTGACTACATGCAATTCCTCAGTGAATGTCTTTGCACGTGTGGCTTGATATGCATTTGTGAATATGCCTGTGGGATAAATTCCTGTATGTGAAACGGCTGGGTTACAGGTCTGGGCGTTGTCTGGGCGTCGAACCAGCAACCTTTCGGTGCATGGGCGAAGTCCAGCCCACAGAGCCATACCTGTCAGGGCCCAACAGTGGCATTTTAATGCACATGCTATAAACATGTTTGGAGAGGCAGACACAGCAGGAGACAGAGGAAGGACATTCCACAAATGCTCCCTAAGGAGGAGAAAAATAAGCCACAAGTAGAAATGATCAAATGGAATTTAAAATGACTCTGAAATAAAGAAACCCTTCCATCTGCAACTGAAAACGCACACAGTGTCCCAGTGGAGGGGGTGGGGTTTCTAATGACCCACACCTGGAACCTCCTGAAGCTACAGAGCTTCCAGGACAAAGATAGAATCACGTGGGCTCCGATCAGGGAAGACCCCGGATCAGAGGGAGTAAGTTGCGAATATGAAGGGAAGAGGCTGGTTTCCGATGTCACCACAGCATGGTATCCCAGGGGCCGTGAAGGGAAATCTACACGTTCCCAGAAAAGACAGGATCCTCTGGGGATTCTCTACCCAGGATCGTTGCTTTCGGCAACAAACACTCTCAGATGCACAAGAACTTATGAAATACAGCACCCGTGAGCCCTTGGGAAACAGAAACACAACACCGTGATGAAATTGTGCAAACCGAGAAATAAAGCAGTTCCCTTGTTCCTGCCGTCCACCGTCATTTCACAATTAGACAATCTTCCTTCCATTGGAGTTTCTTACTGTCAGACACGACACCGATGAACATGGGAGCTACTGGTTCTCAGAGCGGGGCTGACTCTGCCTCTCCCCCGAGCTCCGCTGAGGCCTGTTCACCCACAGGACGGCACTGAGCATGCTCAGGAGCAGGGGCACCTTCAGGAAGACCAAGAGCAGGAAGTGGGTGCTGCTGAGCTGGAACCTGCGGGAGGGACAGAGTGACAGAAGTGAGCGACCGCCCAGGACCCCTCTTCCCAGCATACCCTGTGCCCAGAGTGTGGGATCCCAGGCTGATAATGGCCCCCACCGGCCCCCACCTACTCTCTCTTCTGATTCCTAACTCTTCTCACCTTGGCTTGCTCCTCTGGGAGGAAATGCCTGGGGTTCTTATAAGAAGAGACTGGGACACAGACACACATAAGGGGAAACCATGGGAAGACACAGGGAGAAGATGGCTGTCTACAAGCCAAGGACCGAGGCCTCGGGAGGAACCAACCCTGCCGACACCTTGACTGAGACTTCTGGCCTCCAGAACGTGAGAAAGTTGTTTAAGCTGACACTGCTTTGTGATGGCACCCGAGCTGATGTATATAAGGATTATCTCTTACTCATCACAATTCACAGAAAGTCATAAAATAAATCCATCAGTTAATTACTTAGCTCTATTTGCTACATTAACCATCTCTTGATTGGAGGGCAGACAGACAGCTTGATTACTCTGTTCACCCTCCTATCCCCCTGCATTCCCTAAATTGGTGCTGGATATGAGGGGGCCTCCATAGTTCTTTGTTGATTAATGAGTGAGTTATCCATAATGTGAGCAAAAGTCCTCATCGGCACTTATATCTGGCTTTGATTCTTGCATTTAAAAACTGCTTCATAGTCTTATTAAAAGCAGTTCGGCCCTGGTTGGTGTGGCTCAGTTGGTTGAGTGTCGTTCCAAACACCAAAAGGTTGCTGAATTTATTCCCAGCCAGAGCACATGTCCAACTTGTGGGCTCAATCCCCAGAAGGGGGCATGGAGGAGGCATCCCATCAGTGGTTCTCTCTCGTCATTGATGTTTCTATCTCTCTCTCCTTCTCCCTTCCTCTCTCTCTAAAATCATTAAGAACATGCTTTAAAAAGTAAGTAAGTAGTTCGGTAGAAAGCAACCCTCAAAGCAGAGAGCAAATGGGAGAGGGCAAAGGCCCCCCTGGGTTGGAAAGACGGATGTCCCATAGAGACTGTGGGAAGGCCCAGCAGCAGAAGATACAGCAGATCTAAAGGCAAAGCGAGAGGGCCAAGGAGGAGTAAGGGGAGAAACGGAAGAGGCCTCTCAGCTTCCAGAAAGCTCTGTGACTGCGGAACTGGGAAACATGAGCCTGCCTCAGTTTCTTCTTTTGTAAATAGGAACGTGTATGTCCATCTGCCTGTTCCCTCCCCCTGAAGTGGTCACGGGCAATGTCAACACATGAACAGAAGAACACACAGGAGCGTCCTCCGTGAGCTGCCAGGGGTTCTAGAGACACGAGGGCCTAGAGGGATCACAGCTGTTGCGAAAAGAGTAACCGGGGGAAAAGGGCTTCCCCAGACCTTTCCTGTTCTCCCAGAGTTTGGACCAAAGGGCCTTGTGGCCCCATGAAACCCGTGCCCACACATCCTGGCCATGGCCTCTGCCCTGAACGCCTGCTCGTCCATCTCCCACGCTCTGAGCTCCGTGGGGGTCGCCCCATGTCTGTGTGAGAGAAGTTGGGGAAAATGAGCCAGAAGGAACATCACCGTCCAAGCTGACTTACCTGCCATCGTAGTGGTGGCTGGTCACAGAAGGGGAGCCAGTGGTGTGTTCTGGGGAATCTGTGAATGTGTTCACAGTGGAGGTGAGGGTGGGGGTGGAGGTCAGCACTGTAGTTGTTGGGTGTCATACAGAACAGATTACATTCCACTCTCCTGCTAATCCACCCACAGCCCTGCACATAGCTTGGAGCCAGGGAGGAATGTGGGCTGCCCTCGCCTGAAGGGCCTGGAAGGGAGCCTTGGGATGGGATCTACTGCTGGACCACTCGTATCTCCTTGGCTACTGGGAGCCTCAGAGCCTCAGAAGCAGTCGAGTCTGGGCACAGGTCCAAGAGGACATTGAGCAGGCCCTGGAAGGGTGAGGGGGCCCAGGACTGCCTCAGGTCCAGGGCAGCTGGGGGTCAGCTTTGGACAAGTTTTTAAGTTTCTGTGATGGGGTAGCTCTTTCTAAGGATCCTTCTCAGGGTTCCGTGAGAAGAGGAAGATGCTGCTCTTGGCAGCTATCCAGGCCTCCCAGGTTCCAGGTGTGGTGGGGGCGCTGTGGTGGGGGCGCTGGCCATAAGTGCGCTGTGAGCTGGTGCTGGCTGTCCGAGGGTGGGCAGGAGCAGAGCCCAGCACATACACTTGTTCACACCTGGATGCTCCCAGGAGCATCTGTTTTAGAAAGTCTTAGGAAGAGAGCGTCTCTGAGCACAGATGTGTCAATGGCTCTTGATGGGATTTCAGGCACCCAGAATGCAACTATTTGTATATGGAGACCAGACCTCAGGAGTGAACCACAGCACCCCACCCATGCTGGGCCTCCTTCCCGCAGAGATCACATATGGACAAGGAGTGGGAACATCAGCTATGAGCCTGGGCCCCAAAGTCCAGGAAGACCAGGGACACCAGGGCACCAGAGATACCAGGGAAGCCTTGGCAGGAACTGGCTCGCACAGAAGAGGCTTCCTTCTGCCCATGAGCTAAGCCTGGGGCCATCCCCGTGGTCTCTAAGGGCAATGGACTGAGGCGATGAGCTGTGCGGAGGAAAAATGTGCCCAGAAAGGCTTGATCCCATCTTGGGGAGGTCCTGGGAGCCCCAAGAGCATGTAAGAGAAGCCCTGCACCTCCCAACCCATGTGAGCAGCCGGGGTTCCCCGAGACCTCAGGACCAACCCCCTCGGTGGCAGTTCATCCGAGTGAGGGACCTTCAGTCACTGGAGAGGGACCTCAGGGACCAGGGCAGAGCAGGCCCTGAAAGGACACAGACACACATGCATGTGCTCTTACCTGGGTCAACGGTCACTCTAACAGAAACCGCAGGGTCATGTCCACCTCTCTCGATCCCACACCAGTAAGTGTCTGTATCTTCTCGCCTGAGCTTGTTCATGGTCACAGTGAACGTGTGGTTTCTCTTATCGTCTGTGATGGACACACGCTCCTTCATCCCAAACGCTGATCCATTGGTTATAACAAGGGTCTTGCAGCTGCCAGAATCAGCCCCTCGACACCACCACTTCTTGGAGGCCTTCCACCCTGGTTTATAGTGACACTGCACAGTCAGCGATCCCTGCTCCAGACCTCTCACTGCTTCTGGACCCGAGATGTCAACTGATGAGCCTGGAAAACAAATCCATGTACCTGTCATCTTACACCCTCGTCTCCACCCAGAGACCAGGGCCACAGCCACCTGCACTGTGAACAGGTGGATGAGTAGCTGGACCCCCGGTCCAGTGGGCCTGCCCACCCTGGCCTCGCTGCCCGTCTCTCCCTGGACCTGAGCGCTTTCCTAGAGGCTTCCCTGCTCCAGCTGCAAGCCCCACCAGCTGCCAGGCTTTGGAACCACCCAGACCCTGAGCCCCGCCATGACGGGGTGGGTCTGTGCTGGAGCCCGAGCATCTGTGTTCCTGAAAGACCCAGAGTAGGATTCGCCACAATCTGTCCATCTCTGTCCATACCGCAGCCCGGCTGAGGGACACTGGCCGGAGGGGCCCTTGTGTTCGCTGGGTTTCTGTTTCTGTCCTGCACCTACAGAGCCCCTGTGAGGGAGCAGCGCCTCAGTTTCCACATCAACCAAAGGGGCCTGGATGCTGACAGGGCCCTGATGTGTCCTGCCACCACCCCCCTCCCCTCGGGACAGACCCTCTGGCTTCCTGCCAGCCTCGTCACCCCAGCACCTGAGACCCCAGCCCCACTCAACTGGGACGATGAGGAGGAATAGGGGTGGGAGCAGCCACATGGTCCTGCCTGTGGGCTCCCTCCCTGGTCACCGCCAAATGCCAGTGCCCTCCTGAGCGGAGCCCAGGTGCTCACTGCCCTCGATTTGTCTAAGTTGTTGTGTTTTGTTTCTCTCACCTACTTCCCTTAAATTTTTACCTTATGTCACTTCCTCATTTCCTTAGGTGAGAGAAAGGCAGTGTCATCATTTACGAGTACGTGGCTGCTGTGTCTCCAATGGTTTGGGGGAGGCAAAGCATCCAGGCCTGGCCAGGGTTCCATCTGGAGTGTGTGTGTGAGGAGCTGAGAAGGTGGCTGCGGGCACAGCTGCTCCTGGGAAGAGCCCAGAGCTCAGGGTGGGGGACTGACCGACTCTCACTAGGAGTGCCCTTTGGGGAGGACGCAGCACTCCGGGCCTTGGGGACATTATGAGGAAGAAGTGGTCTTTGGCTTCAGCCTCATTTTGTCCTGTTTGCTTATTCCCACGCCCTTGCGTGTGTCGCTGGCTGTGGGCCATAGAAAGGTGAAGGGGCCCAGGACTGCCTCAGGTCCAGGGCAGCTGGGGGTCAGCTTTGGACAAGTTTTTAAGTTTCTGTGATGGGATACCTCCTTCTCAGGATCCTTCTGGAGGTCCCGTGAGAAGAGGAAGATGCTGCTCTTGGCAGCTATCCAGGCCTCCCAGGTTCCAGGTGTGGTAGGGGCGCTGTGAGTGTGTTCCCTCCCGGCCATAAGTGCGCTGGGAGCTGGTGCTGGCTGTCCGAGGGTGGGCAGGAGCAGAGCCCAGCACATACACTTGTTCACACCCAGATCTCCCAGGAGCGTCTGTTCTAGAAGGTCTTAGGAAGAGAGTGTCTCTGAGCACAGATGTGTCAATGGCTCATGATGAGATTTCAGGAAAAGCAGGGACACCAGGGCACCAGAGGTGCCAGGAAAGCCTTGGCAGGAACTGGCTCCCACAGAAGAGGCTTCCTTCTGCCCATGAGCTAAACCTGGGGCCATCCCCGTGGTCTCTAAGGGCAATGGACTGAGGCGATGAGCTGTGCGGAGGAAAAATGTGCCCAGAAAGGCTTGATCCCATCTTGAGCCCCAAGAGCCTGTAAGAGAAGCCCTGCACCTCCCAACCCACGTGAGCAGCCGGGGTTCCCCGAGACCTCAGGACCAACCCCCTCGGTGGCAGTTCATCTGAGTGAGTTCAGTCACTGGAGAGGGACCTCAGGGACCAGGGCAGAGCAGGCCCTGAAAGGACACAGACACACATGCATGTGCTCTTACCTGGGTCAATGGTCACTTTAACAAGGACCGCAGGGTCACGTCCAGTTCTCTCGATCCCACACCAGTAAGTGTCTGTATCTTCTCGCCTGAGCTTGTTCATGGTCACAGTGAACGTGTGGTTTCTCTTATCGTCTGTGATGGACACACGCTCCTTCATCCCAAACGCTGATCCATTGGTTATAAGAAGGGTCTTGCAGTTGCCGGAATCAGCCCCTCGACACCACCACTTCTTGGAAGCCTCCCACCCTGGTTTATAGTGACACTGCACAGTCAGCGATCCCTGCTCCAGACCTCTCACTGCTTCTGGACCCGAGATGTCAACTGATGAGCCTGGAAAACAAATCCATGTACCTGTCATCTTACACCCTCATCTCTACCCCGAGACCAGAGCCACAGCCACCTGCACTGGAGCAGCTCCAACAAGTCCAAGGCCTGATGAGTGGGACAGAGTCAAAGAAGTAATTCACCTGCCACAATGCAGACCTTTGTCCTTCATAGTGCCACTGGCTCAGAGCAACAGCAGAGCTCAAGGAAACAAAGGCATTGACTCTGAGCAATCATTACCTCCTATAATTCACTCCCTCCTGCTCCCTGTGGCTCCTAAATCGTTGTCCTTTTGCGGCATCTCTGGGTTAAGCTGGTCTCTTGGGGAGGAGGTGCCAGGGGACCCATTTCCACACGAGTGTGCTTGCTCCTGACCTGCGCTGGTGGCCTCAGGAGGTCCAGCTGCTGCACCCGCTCCCCTGGCTGTGCAGAGGCCGCTCCTAGTGGGTCTAATGGTTCCATAGAAGCACCCCGGCTGCAGGGTCTTTGACCTTGACCAAAGCAGTGATGCCAACTACGAAATCCATATCACACTGATCCTATGTTCTTAGTTGACTCGCCATACATTTCAGTTCCAGTTTTCTAGAACAAGTGATCTTATAACATAAAAGCACTGAAGCTACAGCCTCGTGTGTCTTTCTTAAACCTACTAGAAAGGATTCAAGCAAGAGCTAAAAAGTGAGAAAAGGGACAAGCTCATGAGCCCTCATGGGTGCAGACCTAGAGATGGGAGGTTCTCCGGGGTGAGCCAGGAGGACCCAGGGCAACCCGCCCCGAGGCTGTGGATCCCCTTCCCTGGTTGCTCACCTGGGAGGACGAGAAGCAGCAGAGCTGGGCAGCCCAGTGTCCCTGCCCCCCTAGACCCTGTCCTCTCTGAGCATCCAGCGCCAGCTCTACCCAAGGACTTAACATTCAGCCCAGAATTAGCCTCATGGTCTCCCTCCCTGTGATATGACTCCATGCGTGTTCGTCACTGCACTGACCTCACTGGATGACGGTCTGGCCTTTGGTTCCACCGGAGCCGAAACTCAGGCAGGTGGATGAGTGGCTGGTCCCACGGTCCAGCAGGCCTGCCCACCCTGGCCTCACTGCCCGTCCCTCCCTGGACCTGAGCGCTTTCCTGGAGGCTTCCCCGCTCCAGCTGCAAGCACTACCAGCTGCCAGGCTTTGGAACCACCCAGACCCCAAGCCCCATCGTGACAAGATGGATCTGGGCTGGAGCCCGAGCATCGGTGTTCCTGAACGCTGCTGAGAAGGATTCGCCACGACCCGTCCATCTGGTCCAAACGCAGCCCGGCTGAGAGACACTGGCCGGAGGGGCCCTCGTGTTCGCTGGGGTTCTGTTTCTCTCCTGCACCTACAGAGCCCCTGTGAGGGAGCAGCACCTCGGTTTCCACTTCACCCAAAGGGGCCTGGATGCTGACAGGGCCCTGCCAGTAGCCCTGACATGTCCCGCCCCCCAGGACAGACCCTTTGGCTTCCTGCCAGCCTCGTCACCCCAGCTCCTGAGACCCCGGCCCCACTCACCTGGGACAATAAGGAGGAACAGGGGTGGGAGCAGCCACATGATCCTGCCTGTGGGCTCCCTCCCTGGTCACCGCCAAATGCCAGTGCCCTCCTGAGCGGAGCCCAGGTGCTCACTGCCCTCAATTTGTCTAAGTCATTGTGTTTTGTTTCTCTCACCTACTTCCCTTAAGTTTTTATCTTCAGTTACTTCCTCATTTCCTTAAGTAGCAGACATGCAGTGTTGTCATTTACAAGTACGTGGCTGCTGTGTCTCCAATGGTTTGGGGGAGGCAAAGCATCCAGGCCTGGCCAGGTCCATCTGGAGTGTGTGTGTGAGGAGCTGAGAAGGTGGCTGCAGGCACAGCTAAGGGCGAGCAGCGGGGCGGGAAGAGCCCAGAGCTCGGGGTGGGGGAGTGACTGACTCACGCTGGGAGTGCCCTTTGGGGAGGATGCAGTGATCAGGGCCTTGGCAATGTTATGAGGAAGAAGTGGCTTCAGCCTCCTTTTGTCCTGGATGCTTTCCCACACGCCCTTGCATGTGTCACTGGCTGTGGGCTCTCAGCATCGCCAGTGACAGCCGATTAGCGACCAGGAGGTGGGGTGGCGGAGGGAGTGTTTGGGACGGTCCTGTGCTCAGAGGTGATGTCACACAGCCAGGAAGGGACACTCCCCGGAGACAAGAGATTCTAGGACAGACTCCAGGAGATTGGGGGGACGGTGGGAGGGGGGGGAGCAGGAGAGGGAGAGGACCGGTGAGAGAGAAGGAGGGAGGAGGCTTCTGGAGGGGGCGGGGAGAGGCTCTTCAGCATAAGCCGTGTCCACACAGTGAGTTTGCCAAGAGCCACAGCCAGCGGAACTGCAGAGACGTAGGGGAAAAGGCATGGAAGACAGAAAGCCACTTCTCCTTCCCTATCATGTCCCCAAGGCCTGAGAGTGACTCAGGACCTGAAAGGAAGCTGTTCTGGCTGGTGGGCGGGGGGGGCAGGGGAAGAGGTGGGGGAAGATAGGGGGTCCAGCTCAGGGGAGACAATGGCCCAGGGCAGGATGGGGGTCTGAGTGGCCTGTGGTGGGGCTGCCTGCAGTGGTGCCAGGATGGGGCTGTCCCTTCGGCCAGACTGGGAATGAGCCCGGAGGGCTGCGTCCCCCACAACGGGCACTCCCAGCACGGGTCGGTCACTCCCTCACCCGAGCTCTGGGCTCGTCCCGGGGGCCGCTGCTCGCCCTGCAGCTGTGCCTGCAGCCACCTTCTCAGCTCCTCACACACACACTCCAGATGGACCCTGGCCAGGCCTGGTTGCTTTGCCTCCCCCAAAGCATTGGAGACACTGAGCCATGTGCTCATAAATGATGACACTGCCTTTCTGCTACCTAAGGAAATGAGGAAGTGACGGAAGATGGAAGTTTAAGGGAAGTCAATGAGAGAAACAAAATGTTATGATTTAGACAAATTGAGGGCACTGAGGGCCTGGCTCCGCTCAGGAGGGCACTGGCATTTGGCGGTGATCATGTGGCTGCTCCCACCCCTGCTCCTCCTCATCGTCCCAGGTGAGTGGGGCCGGGGTCTCAGGAGCTGGGGTGACGAGGCTGGCAGGAAGCCAGAGGGTCTGTCCCGGGGGACGGGACAATCAGGGCTACTGGCAGGGCCCTGTCAGCATCCAGGCCCCTTTGGGTGAAGTGGAAACCGAGGCGCTGCTCCCTCACAGGGGCTCTGAAGGTGCAGGAGAGAAACAGAAACCCAGCGAACACAAGGGCCCCTCCGGCCAGTGTCTCTCAGCCGGGCTGCGCTGTGGACCAGATGGATGGGTCGTGGGGAATCCTTCTCAGCAGCTTTCAGGAACACCGATGCTCGGGCTCCGGCCCAGACCCATCTAGTCACGATGGGGCTCAGGGTCTGGGTGGTTTCAAAGCCTGGCAGCTGGTGGGCTTGCAGCTGGAGCGGGGAAGCCTCCAGGAAAGCGCTCAGTCCAGGGAGGGATGGGCAGCGAGGCCAGGGTGGGCAGGCGCTCTGGACCGTGGGTCCAGCCACTCACCCGCTGCCCCAGTTTCGGCTCCGTTGGGACCATGGCCAGACGGTCATCCAGCGAGGTCAGGCAGTGACGGAGAATGGACAAAATGGTCCTGCGGCTTTGGGAGGGCTGTGTTGGCCACAGAATCTGGGAACCTTAGGAGAGAGGATCCGTGAGCTGAGCCTGGCGGGATGGGGTAAGGGTTTGATTCCTTCAACGCCGAGAACCTTCGGTGGGAGGGAACGCTGTGCCAAGGTCTGGAGACACAAAGAGCATGGTTTTCAAGGTAAAAAGGAAAACAGTGTGAGTGTGTTTGTGTGACTGTGTGAGTGTGTGACTGTGTGAGTGTATGGGAGTGTGTGTGTGCGTGTGTGCTATGAGTGTGTGTGTGTGAGTGTGTGCTGTGAGTGTGTGTGTGATTGCAAGTGTGTGAGTGTTATGATGTGTGCTGTGAGTGTGTGTGTGTGTGTGCTGTATGTGAGTGTGTGTGAGTGTGTGTGTGTGAGTGTGCTGTGAGTGTGTGTGTGTGTGTGTGACTGTGTGTGTGTGTGAGTGTGTGTGTGTGTGAGTGTGTGTGTGTGAGTGTGTGTGAGTGTGTGAGTGTGTGTTTACTTCCTGCAGCTCTGTCCCCTGTGCAGAGTCAGAGGGTGAGGGCATTAGGTGTGCAGGGGACGGAGGAGGCCCATATGTAAACTCATCGCTCTAGGATTCACAAATAAACCTGCGGGTGGAGCCAGTTTGGCTCAGTGGATAAAGTGTCGGCCTGCAAACCAAAGGGTCCCGGGTTCAATTCCGGTCAAGGGCATGTGCCTCGGTGGCGGGCTTCTCCCTGGCCCAGGCCCTGGTCAGGGCCGATGCAGGAGGCAGCCAGTGGATCTTTCTCTCACATCACTGTTTTTCTCCGTCTTTCCTTCCCTCTTCCACTCTCTGAAAACCAGTGGAAAAATGCCCTCGGGTGAGGATTAAAGACGAGGAGGAGAAGTAAACCTGCGGCCTGAGGGCAGGTGGGGGAGGAGGAGTGCAGGGGGGCGGATCCCAGGAACGGGGCGGGGGGAGCGGGCAGAGGTCAGTGTTGGGCATTCAGATCCCAAAGGGACCTTCGCAGGAGAGGTGACCGGAAAAGGAACCTTGCCGGGGACTGAGGAACAAGCAGGAGGCGGGTGTGAGGGCCCAGAAGCTGCCGGTGGCCCGGGGCGGGCTCCGAAGCCCGCCAGCCCTGGCTGCGGGCAGGGGTGCGAGCTGGGCTTGCTTTGCAGGCTGCTTCTCCATGTCCGGCCCGGGGTCCGTGAGCGGTCCCCGAGGGGGTTCGGCGACCATCCAGTGCCACTATGACCCAGGCTATGAAAGCTACTCCAAGTGGTGGTGCCGCGGAGAGGCCTGGGGTTCCTGCCACACCCTCCTTAAGACCACGGGGTCCGACTGGATGGTGAGGAGCGGCCGCATGTCCATCCAGGACAACCACCACAGGAACCTGTTCACCGTGACCATGGAGGAGCTCCGGGCGAGCGACCAGGATGCCTACTGGTGCGGAATCGATAGGCCAGGAACCGACCTGGGCCACCAAGTGCGCGTGTACGTTGGTCCAGGTAGGACTCGCCCCTCCGGTCCTCGGAGCCTGGGGCCGGCCTTGGAGCAGGCAGAAGGCTCCCTCTGCCTGCACTGACAGGTGGGGAGGAGGCAGGAGACCACACGTGTGCTCACATACGAGCTTGGGGGGATACGCAGAGTCTGGTGACAGGAAGAGCCAGCTTCAGCATGTCTGTGCGCCTCCATCCAGTGTCACCAGGGGGCAGAGAAGGACCGCTGCACGTGGGCAGGCTTGTCCAGAGCCAGGTTCCTCTTCTCCAGGCTTTTCGGGCTTTGCCTCTATCCTCAGAGCAGACCCAGCCCGACCGACCCCGGGGCCTTGTGGGCCGTGCAGGGAGGAGTGGGGTGTTGGAAAGCCCTTATCCGATTGCCTCAGCCACTGGACAACTAGTCTTCTCCCTGCCCACCCCTTCCCCTCCCTTCCTCTCCCTCCTCTGGCTCCATAAGAGCAAAGGAGCCCTGGCCAGTGTGGTTTAGTGGTTGAGCATCGTTCCTTGCACTAGAAGGTCACTGGTTCAATTCCTGGTCAGGACACATAACTAGATTTCAGGTTTTTTGTTTGTTTGTTTGTTAATATATTTTCATTGATTTCAGAGAGAAAGAGAGAGGGACAGAGAGAGAAACATCAATGATGAGAAAGAATCATTGATTGGCTGCCTCCTGCACACCCCTTACTGGGGATCAAGCCCACAACCCGGGCACATGCCCTTGACCTAAATTGAACCCGGGACCCTTCATTCTGCAGCTAGGCCAGGTTTTAGGTTTGATCCTTGGTTGGAGCCTATATGGGAGGCAGCCAATTGATCTCTCTCTCTCTCTCTCTCTCTCTCTTTCTCTTTCTCTTTCTTCCCCTCTCTCTAAAATCAATTTTAGAAAACATATTAAGAGCAAAGGAGGGGCAAGGGACTCTGAGCGCATTAGTGGCAGAAGGGAAGGGTTCACCATGGGGCAGGGGCTGCCTCTGAGCCCTGACAGGGCCTCTGGGCTCAGCCACACCTGGCCCGGAAGTACCTGAGCTCCCCTGGGGTCAGAGACCCGGAAGGAGAATCAGGTGGTAGCCCTTCCCCCAGGTCCACTTCCTGAGCCTGTGGTCTTGTCTCCATTTGGGGAATCAGGGAAACAACCCCCTCTTCGCTCCCTCTAAACGTACGCACAGACAGCAGACACGCCTGTACCCAGGTCCCCAAAACGGCTAGGCCTGTGTCAACCAACATGGCTGAACTTATGTTGTTAACACATGCAGCTCTGCCTGTGACAACACACCCGGCTGAACTGGAGACAACAGGTATGACTGAACTGATGTCACCGTACACGGCTGAATCTGTGACAGAAACCACATCGGTCAGTCTGGCAGCCTCGCCTCCCATCGCCCAGAGCAGCAACAGCAGCATAGCTCTCACCAGATCCCTCACCAGGTGAGCAGAGCTGGGTCCCTGCAGGCCTTCCCCGCCGCCCCCTGTGACTGCCCCCATAGGGGTGCTCTGTCAGGGACCCCCAAGGCGTCACTCTGAGGTGCCCCGTGCAGGAGAGAAACAGCAGAGCCTGCACTGCACCTCCACGGCAACCTTTGTCCTCTGCAGGCTTAAGGAGCCCCCCACCCCCTTCCCCACGTGGAACCTAAACAAAGCCCTCAACGGGCTTCAGGCTCTGGCTCCCTCTGGTTCCCCCCTCCTTCCTCCAGGAAGCAAGAGGAAGTGTGGGGGGTTCAGCCTCAAGTGCGCTAGGAGGAAGGTACGCTGTATTAGTGTCCTGTGGCTGCTGTAACAGATCACCGCTAACTCGGTGGTTTAGAACAAGCTCGCTGTTGTCCTATAGTTCTGGAGGTCAGAAGTCTGGAGGGAGGCTCATTGCGCTAACATCAAGGTGCTGGCAGGGCGGAGTCCCTCTGGAGAGCCCAGGGAAGGATTGTTCCCCAACTTCTCCAGCTTTTAGGGGCCACCCACATTCCTTGGCTCGTGGCCTCATCGCCCACCTGCAAAGAGCCTGGTGATTACCTGGGATCCACCCAGATAACCCAGGATAATCTATCTCCTCACCTCTCAGCCAGCTGGTTAGTGACTGAAGTCCACCTGCAGCCTGAATGCCCCTTTGCCACGTAGCGTAACCACTCAGAGGTCCTGGGGGTGAGGGCGTCTTTGGGGATCATTATTCTGCCACAGTCCCGGGTAGAAACATGCTTCATTGCTCCAGCCCTCCTCCCTCCGCAGGCTGGAGCGATGAGAGGAAGGGGTGGGAGGCTGAGGGCATCACCCTGAGGTGCGCGCCCTCGTGGGGCTCCCGAAGGGCAGTCTATGAGGTCTCCCATCGAAGAGCACACACCCCCAGCCCCCACCCATCCCATCACAGCCCGGTGGGCTCCCCGAAATCCAGGGTCAGGCTCCCTTCTCGCCCGGGGCGCCAGCCTCTCAGGATCGCCCTCCACGCGCTCACTCTCCTGCTCCAGCCCAGCCCCTTCCTCCCTCCTGGGTCCCATTCCTGGGGGCTGGACCCCGCCGGACAGTTGGTTCAGTGCTGAGCCTGAACGGGGCTTCAGGACCGGCTTTGTCCGGTTCGGAGAGCGGCTGTTCTGTCGAGTGGAGGGTGCAGAGGGCGGGGCTTTTATCGAGGCTGGAGAAGCACAGGAGGAAACAGGGGTATTGGGGGTGGGGGGTTGGGTGCCGCAGGGAGCAGGAGTTGTGAAGAACGCGCAGTGGATATTTTTAGGACGTGTGACCCCCTCCCTCCCTCCCTCCAGAAAACGGTCAGTGACATCAGCATGACTCACCCTGCTCAGGCAGGCTGAGGGACAGGGGATGAGGCGTAGGGCGAGGGGATCAGATTCTTGTACCCGGATAGGAACCCGGGCCCCAGTTGTCTCACTCCGCCAGGTGTCCACCAAGAAGGATACGTGAGCAAGTGCACCTCACTAGAGGGTGGTCAGAGCCGCACAGAGATAGCTGTGCCTACAGGGAATGGGAGCATCCTCTGCTTCAAAGATCAGACCTTCTAGATGGGCAGGATGTACCGAAGGAGGCGGGGATGGAGAGAGGAGTAGAATAAAGCTTGGCTGGACTGCGGGTGAGCTGCAATGCATTGTGGGAGATGAGCCAAAAGGAAGGAGGGAAACAGGCAAAGGGTGCTGGTCCCCAGCCTGAGCCAGCAGGGCGGCCCCTGCCGCTTAGCCCTTGGGCAGCAGGACTGAGCTCCTCAGAGGGGCCTTCCTGGCCAGGAGAGAGGTCGGGGCTTGCCTGTTACCCCAGTCTGAGCCGTGGGAGGTGGGGGTGTTTGAGGGGCACAGGGGCTGCCCCAGAAGAGTCTCATGCCTGTGGCCACGCTCCCTGCACAGGTTCCTGCTCTGCAATCTGCACGTGGTGCTCCTGACTGTCATCAAGGTGCCCCTGCTTGGGGGCCTGCTGTGCGCCCTGATGTGGAGGAGCAGGAGCCAGGGGGACCCCAAGGGGAAATAAATCCGTCTTCGCAGGAGACCGCAGTCCCCACGCCATCGAGACCCTCGCCCGGGACTAGCAGAAGCCCCTGCTGTCTTATCAGCGGGTGGGCAGTGGCTGTAGTTCCCGGAGAGAGGAGGGCCCTCAGGAACAGTCGGCTGCCCCTCTCGGACAGATCCAGACCCTGGTCTTCATCGAAGAAGTGAGACAGGAAAAGCGGGGTGCTCCCTCACACCCTGGGTCCTCGGAGCACCTGC